>NC_081415.1:514598699-514917866 GCF_030272615.1 Cryptomeria japonica
ATCTGGGGTTGTTGAAAAAAAGTAAGTCTCTCACTTTGCTGGGGTCAGAGGGAAAACAAAGCAATCTACCTCTTCCTAAGAAATCCAAGATGAATCTTCAACTGGTATGTCCTTCCACTTCACAAGATACTCCTTATACTGACTGCTCCAAGTACTATGCTGAATCCTACTGTCCAAAATGTCTTCAATCTGATCTGGTTCCTTTTGGTGCCAATTTTTCTTGAAGTCTACAATACTGTCCTCACTGAATTATGATTCATGATACTGATGAAGATCTGCAATGTTAAACATAGGTGAAATACTCAGACTATCCAGTAACTCCACTTCATAGGCATTCCCAGAACTGAACCTTCTCAAGAGCCTACAATGTCCAAACTTTCTCATCTGCAACTTTTTATAAGTTCCAACTGGGAATCTTTCTTTTCTTAGATATACCATCACTTCATCACCAACTTCAAATTCCTTATGTATCCTCTTCTCATCTTCCTTATCCTTATACTTGTTGTTCATGTCCTACAAATGTTTCTTAACTTGAATATGTAAGTCCTTCATGTGCTCTACAAATTCTTCTTCTTCTACACATCTCAGGTCTTCACTCCTAATATCTCTTAATTCTGATATACCTCTAGGATGTAGTCTGGTAAAATTCTCAAAAGGTGTTCTTCTAGTACTCTTGTTTACTGAATTATTGTAGGCAAACTCTGCTTGTGCAAGAATCAAATCCCAACTTTCGATTTTATCTCCAACTAAACATCTCAACAAATTTCTCAAGCTTCGGTTAACTACTTTTGTCTATCCATCAATTTCTAGATGAAAAGTAGAACTAAACCTCACATCTGTCTTCATCTTCTTCAAAAGTGTTCTCCAAAAATAGCCAACAAACTTAGTGTTTCTATCTAAAACTATGCTCTCAGGTAATCCATGCAATATCACTACATCCTTGAAAATAGGTCTACTATATGTAATGCATCTTATGTCTTCCTACAAGGTATGAAATGAGCCATCTTTGAGAGTTTATCCACTTCCACAAATATAGAATTATTTCCTCTCGGTGTTTTAGGCAATCCAAATATGAAATCCATGCTTATATCCTCCCAAGGTCTTATCAGTACTATCAAAGGTTTATACAATCCCACATTCTGACTATTGCCCTTTGCAACTTGACAAACTCTAAAAATTTGCACATATTTCCTAACATCCTTATGAACCTGGGGCCAAAATTAATTCTCACTCACTAATGCTATTGTTTTATCAATACCAAAATGTCTGGCTAATCCTCCACTGTGTTTCTCCTTTATCAGATTCTCTGTCATAGAACTCTTAGGTATGCACAACTGAACTCCTTTGAATAACATCCCATCCTGAATGAAGTAATCCAACAACTTTCTTCTATCTACCATAACTGGTTCTCTACATGCTCTCCAAGGTTCTATAAAGTCTGGGTCATAATCATACAAGGTCTTCAATTCCTCAAATCATAATACTGTCACTCTCATATCTATCGTCAAATTCATTCTCCTACTCAATGCATCAGCAACTTTGTTAGATTTCTCACTTCTATGCTTCAACACAAAGGTTCGACTCTGCAAAAATTCTACCCATCTCATATGTTTCTGATTCAACGTACTCTGACTATTCAAATACTGCAATGCTTGATGATCCGTATACAACACAAACTCCTTAGGCAACAGGTAATGTCTCCACTTCTTCAAGGCTTGAACTATGGCATAAAACCCTTGATCATACACAGAATATCTCCTCTAGGCATCATTCATTTTCTCATTGAAATAAGCTACTGCTCTCCCTTCCTGACTCAAGACTACTCCTATTGCAGTTCCACTTGCATCACAATCCACTTGAAATACTTTATTGAAATCCGATAAAGCCAACACAAGCTGCTCAGTCACCTTTCATTTCAACACTTCAAAACTTTTGTTTTCTCTGATGGTCCACTTGAATTCCTTCTAATCTCCCACCATGGTCTCAGTCATAAGGTTACAAACTAAACTAAAATTTCTGATGAACTTTTGGTAGAAACTAGCCAATTCATAAAATGATCTTACCTCTCTAATGCTTTCCAATTTAGGCCACTAAACAATTGCTTTTACTTTCTCAGGTTCCATCTTCAAACCATCCTCAGATGTTCCAAATCCCAAATAGACTAATTCTTCCTTCATGAAAGTACACCTCTTAAGTTTTATCAGCAACTTTTCTTCCCTCAATCGCTGCAAAACTTGTCTCAAATGCAACAAATGCTCCTCTTTTGTCTTACTGAAATCAAAATGTCATCCAAATATATAATAACAAACTTACCAAAGAATTTCTTCAATACCTCATTCATTAGCCTCATGAAAGTAGTTAGTGCATTAGTTAACCTAAAAGGGATCACTAACCATTCATACAGTCCTTCATTTGTCTTGAATGCTATCTTCCACTCATCTCCTTCTCTGATCCTGATGTGATGATATCCACTCTTCAAGTCTATCTTTGTAAAGTATTTGGCTTCACTCAAATAGTCTATTATGTCATACATCCTAGGCACAAGAAACTGGTATTTCATTGTGATCTTGTTTATTGCTCTGGAATTTGTGCACATTCTCCACTCTCTATTCTTCTTAGGTGCCAATAGTGTTGGTACTACACAAGGGCTCAAACTTTCTTTGATCAAACCTTTTTTTCAACATCTCCTGCACTTGTCTATTCAGCTCTTCATTGTATGTCGATGTCATCTGGTGTGTATATTTGTTAGGCAAACTAGCTCTAGGATCCAGGTCCATGCAATGATTGATACTTCTCATAGGTGGTAATCCATCAAACACATTATCTAAAATTATGTCTTCATATTCTGTCAAAAAATATTTTATCTCTTCTAGTTGTTCTTCTTCATGCTCTAGAATCTCAATCTTATTAAGAACTAAGGAAAAACACACATTCTCATGTCTCAATCCATCCAGGAATTTCCTTCCATCCACCAAACAAATTCTAGCATTTGTAAAGACTTCACTCTTCAAAGGTTCCTTCAAGGGAAACAAGGTTTGCTTCATCCCATTGGCCACAATAGTGTATGTATTCTACCTCCCATCATGTATTGTCTGTCTATCAAACTACCAAGGTCTACCCAACAAAAGATGACAAATATCCATAGGCATAATATCACACAAGGCTTCATCATGATAACTCCCAATTTTAAATTTCACCAAACATTGCTCACTTACTAACAACTTATGTTTATCCTAAATCCATGCTATCTGATAAGGCTTAGGGCACTTCAATCTTTCCAATTTCAACTTATTCACCATCTCTTCTGAAACAAGATAATTTGAACTACCACTATCAATAACAACTTTACAACACTTACTGGATACCTTACATCTAGTCTTGAACAAATTCTTTCTCTACAAGGGCTCTTCATCTCTCTCAGTATGACACAAAGCTCTCCTCATCATCAACAATTATCCATCTTCTGGTTTCTTATCTGATCCAATGGGGTTTTCTTCCACCACTGCTTCTCTTCCGGTATTCTCTATCCTCTTACACTTGAAAGAACGATGTCCTTCTCCTCAACCATTATATAAAGTTCCTCTAAATACCCTCTTGTCTTGTCTTCTAAAATTCTCATTCTGGTAGCCATCTGTTTCTTTCCTCCAGTATAAATTTCTATTATCTTTCCAATATGAATTACCTTCTTTTCTCATTTCTTTGTCCTTATTCTGATCTGCACAGGTTCCTCTACCTCTAATATATCCTCTTCCTCCTTGAAATCTTCCTCTAGAAAACCCTCCACCTCTATCTCTTTGCCTCTACTCATGTCTTTTGTTTAGCTTCTCTTCTTCCTTCAGGGCATACTGGTAAGCCTCTTCAACACTCTGTAATTTGATCAAACTGAGTTCATCTTGTATAGACATCCACAATCCATTCAAATATCTTGCAACTTGTTCAACTTCATCATCAACATGTCTGAATTTGATATTCAACTTGTAAGATGATTTGGTGTATTCCTCCACACTAGACTCCTTCTGTCTCAAATTTTGCAACTTCTGAAATAGATTTGCTTGATAATCAGTTGGCATAAATTTTGATTTCAACTTAGAAACCATCTGATCCCATGTCTTGATCTTCTCTTTACCTCTTCTCTATCTCTCAACATGCAAATGCTCCCACCAAAGATATGAATGACCTTTCAATCGGGTACAGGTATATTTCACCTTCCTTTCTTCTGCAGTGTTTTCAAAATCAAAATATTTCTCCATCTCCAAGATCTAATCCATGAATTAATCTGAATCCAACTTTCCATCATATTTTGGTGGGGTAAAATGAGGTTTAGTATTCTCCCTAATCAATTATAACTCAATGATGAACAGATAGTACCAAACCGGTACTGAGAGGGGGAGTGAATCAGTACAAACAAAAACACATTCCTAAAATGTGTTTGTCAGCAGACACTATGCTCTGGAAAACAAACAATAACACTAGTCTTAAACAGAGTACAACCAACAAAACCCAGAATAACTGAGACAAGCATAAACTGGTTGACACTTATCTTTTCATACAATCTAATACTTCATTTCCATTTCACTCTAGTGCATGAATAGGTAATCTATCATCAAAAATATATAAATAGCTAGATCAACATGATTTACCTTCAGACACAAATCACTTAAACCATCACATGAATAACACCACACATGACACACATATTTTTCATGTGGAAACCCAACTCAAAAAAACCACGGTGGGGATGAATACCCACAAGCTATTTTTGAACTCTTTAGAAGTCCGCTATGTAAGAAGCCTTGTCTGGTTAAAGACTGATACAATAGGTTCTGTTAGGAACTGATTCTGTTAGGGATCACCCAGTTAAGGGATGGCTAGAATACTTGGTTAAGGGTTAAACCCTGTTAAAGGTTACCTAGTTAGAGGATTTCAAGAACTCAATGGTTTTGAGTCACCCTATCAAAGGATTTATAGTAAGCTGGTTAAAGCTACCCTGTTAAGGGATTTCTCAACTATTGAAGAGGTTAGAGATCAATAGGTATTACAATGATCTGGTAACAACACTCAATGCCAATACAGATCCGCTTTAGCTCCTCCTCACCTTCTGCACTTACACTCTATAGGTATCACTTCTCCCCTCTGGTCTGGCAAGAATCACGTATCACTTCACTTGGATACACACACACACAACATTTGCCAACAACCATAGAAAGAAACACAACATCAACCTTATAGGAAACAGATAGGTCAGTAGCATAAACCCTAAACCCTCAACCTGTTAGGTTAAGGAATTCAAATGGTTCAATCCTGACCATTGAGCACATTGCATTAAATGAAATAGTCTTGAACCGATCTCAAGATGTTCTCCATCATTCATTTTCCACCGCTTTCATGGTGGCTGATAACCCATCACATGTTTTCACTATTTACAGACTTCACACATTCCCGAGGTAGATAGGAACAATCTCCTTCATGCAAGATCCTTCACGCACACAAGGCTGACATGGCAACACAATCTATTTTTCGTTTCAATGCTAACTCATCACACAAAGTCATCGGTTGAGTCACACAGGCTTGAAACACTTCAACCCAAAACCCTGAAGTTGAGACTACCAATTGGTAGTCATACAAAGCTTCCATGTACCGGTTCCCATATCAACATGCCGATTCACTTTGAACAAACACACCACTTCACTTTGGCACATATACCAGTTCACAATGTTATATTGGTTCTCACATATACTGGTTCTAGGTAACATACTGGTTCTCTCTTCTTCAACATATTGACATCAATGACAACATACAATGTCATCATGTCCTCATACCAGTTCACATAATGCCAACAATCTCCCCCTTTGGCATTGATAGCAATAAACAAAGATATCTCTTTGCTTCACATCTTCTCTCCCAATTTCTATAGATATCTTCTCTGCTTCACTTCTTCTCCCCCTTTGACAAGAATGCCAAAGTGGAGGCACAAGCTTCCCTATTCCATTATGTTGCTCCCCTTGAGGAGTAGCATCCTTCAACACATCAATCTTGAAGAAAATTTTGACTATGCAATACTTGACTGATGTGGAGCATATACCTTTAGTTCATCTCCTGAAGGGGAAACACCCCTAATTCACCTCTTAAGTAAATAAATGTAGCCTTTGGGAGAGGCTTGGTGAATATGTCTGCTAACTACTCCTTACTGGAAACATGTTCTAGTGCAATCTCTTTGTTCTAAACCTTTTCCCTCAAGAAATGATACTTAATCTCAAAGTGCTTGGTTCTAGAATGTAAAACTAGATTCTTGGAGATGTTAATTGCACTAGTATTGTCACAAAATATACTTATCGGTTCAAATACAGGAACTTTCAAGCCATTTAATACATGCTTCATACAAATTGTCTAAGTGCAGTTCATGAAAGATGCAACATACTCTGCTTCCGCTGTAGATTGAGAGATACAACTCTGCTTCTTACTCATCCATGAGACTAGTCTACCATCAAGAAAGAATGCACCACTAGTTGTGCTCTTCTGGTCATCCACATTACCTACCCAATCAGCATCTGTGAATACTTTCAAATTGAAATCCTTGCTATATGGATACCACAATCCATAATCAATAGTTCCCTTCAGATACCTAAGAATCTGCTTGACTGCAACCAAGTGGGATTCTCTTGGACTTTTCTGGAACCTTATAGTAATGCCAACTACATGTGCAATATTTGGTCTACTATGCACTACATAATACAACTTACCAATCATTGATCAGTATTCCTTCTCATTAACCAATGTTGAGTCATCCTCTTTGGATAGTTTACAACCAGTCACCATCAGTGTACCAAGTGGTTTGCTATCTTCCATGCCAAAGGTTTTCAACACCTCTTTGACATACTTGGACTGAGTGATAAAGATTCCATCTTTCATCTGTTGAATCTGCAGTCCATTGAAGAACTTAATCTCCCCTGTGAGTGACATCTCAAACTCTTTCTTCATCTCATCTGTAAACTCATGACTTATCTTGTCATCTCCACCAAAGATAATGTCATCAACAAATACCTCACAGATCAAGATCTGATCTCCTTCAGATTTCAAGTAGATATTTCTATCTTAGCTTGTCCTCTCAAATCTAATCTTCACAAGATGGGAATGCAGGCATTCATACCATGCTCTAGGTGCCTACTTTAGACCATATAAGGCTTTATGTAGCCTACACACCATGTCATTGCCTTTAGATAGGGAAAACCCATCTAGTTGCTCTATATACACCTCCTCTTCAAGTACACCATTTAGGAATGCAGATTTTACATCCATTTGATATACTTTGAATCCTTTAAAAGTTGCATATGCAAGAAGAATATGAACTCCTTCCAATCTGGCAACATGAGAAAAGGTTTCTCCATAGTCTTCTCCTTCTTCTTGGGCATATCCTTTACACACCAGTCTGGCTTTGTTTCTAATCACTGTGCCATCCTCATTCAGCTTATTTCTGAAAAACCCATTTGGTACCGACGACCTTTTTATGCTCCGATCTGGGTACCAAAGACCATGTACCATTTCTCTCTATTTGGTCAAGTTCCTCTTCCATTGCCTTGATCCAATCTTCATCTTTATGTGCCTCTTTGAATGATTTAGGCTCAAATTCAGAGATCATACATGAGTTTTCTCTGACCTTTCTTCTTGTAAGGATTCTTGCATCCTTATCTCGTATGATCTACTTAGGATCGTGATTCAGCTTGACATATCGAGGAATGATCTTAATAGATTCCTCTTTCTTTTCTTCTTCATCCTCATCTCCATCAATATCAGCATCTACATCTACTAGTGTAGGAATACTGTTACTGGTACTTGGTTGACTAGCAACCGGTTCCTAGAAGGTTACAACCGGTTCATTTACCACTTGCTCACTACCAGTTTCCTTAGTTTTCTCAGAGGTTTCATCAACTCTCACATTGATGCTTTCCATAATTCTCTGAGTCCTATTATTGGAACACTTGAGAGCTTTGCTCTTGGTGGAATACCCTAGGAATATTCCCTCATCACATTTTGCATCAAATTTGCTCTGGTGTTCACTCCTCTTGATGTAACATTTTCTACCAAACACCCTAAAGTAGCTAACCACGAGTTTCTTATCGGTCCAGTACTCATAAGGAGTATTATCCTTTCCTTTCTTGATGAGTACCCGGTTCATTGTGTAGACTGCAGTGCTCACCGCTTCTCTCCAAAAGGTGTGAGCAACTTTTTCTTGGATCAACATAGTCTTAGCTACTTCAACCATAGCCCGATTGTTTCTCTTTGCTAAGTCATTCTACTGTGGAGTCTAGGGGGCAGACAGTTTCCTCTTGATGCAATGTTCTTCATAGTACTTGTTGAATTCACCGGAAGTGAATTCCCCTCCTTGATCAGTTCTAAGGCACTTGATCCTTTTATTGCTTTCCTTCTCCACTAATGCTCTGAAAGCTTTGAACTTTCCAAAAGCTTCAGACTTATCTTTCAAGAATGTGACCCACATCATTCTTAAGCAGTCATTAGTGAGAATCATGAAGTACCTATCACCTTGCACACTCCTACTTTTCATAGGACCACACAAATCAGTATGCACAAGATCAAGTAAATTGTTAGCAGTGAAAGGTTTACCTTTAAAGGTTGAGGAAGACATTTTCCCCAGTTGACACTCTCTGCAAAAGGTATTTTCCAGTTTTCTCAGCACCGACAACCCTCTAACTACCTTGATCTTACTGGCCTTCACAATGTTATCAAAGTTTACATGGTAGAGTCTCCTATGCCATATCCAGCTATCATCGAACTTGGCCATAAGACATGTACTGATATTTGCATTCAGCTGAAATAAGTTACCTTTGGTCTGCATGCCAGTGGCCACCAATTCAGCATTCTTTCCTTTGATTCTGCACACTCCATTCTTGAATTCCAAAGTGAGACCACTATCATTTAGCTGGGCAACACTCAGAAGGTTGTGTCTGAGACCTTCAACCCAATACACATTGTCAACACTACTCTTTCCATTCAGAGAGATGGACCCTCTGCATTTAACCATACATGGTGCATCATTACCAAAGTGAACCACACCACCATCATACTCTTCCCAAGATAGAAACATGCTCTAGTCACCAGTCATATGGCGAGAATAGCCACTGTCAATAATCCACTCATTGGAATTATCAAAGTAAGAGACAAGAGCCTTCTTGTCTGACACATCTTCCTTGACAGCAAAAAACATAATATCTTCATTTTCTTCATCTTCTGATTCCTCATCTGTGACACCTTCATCAACTACCACAAAGCAGTTTCTCTAGTTTCCTCCTTTGAACTTCTTGAATCTTTCTGGTTTGTCCTTGTTGTCACCATTAGGACAGTTTATAGCAATATGTCCTATCTGGTTACAAGAAAAGCATTTCAAAGGGAGCTTACCTCTGTATTTACCGGTTCCTTTAGGAATTTTCTTGGCAAGAAGAGCTTCAAATGCCATCAGAATCTCCTCATCATCCATTTCTTTGCTTTGTCTTGGTTCACCACTGGTGCTCGATTCTTTTCCTTTCTGGATGGTACAGCAAAAGCTTGAAAAGCTGATTCAGACTTTTGAACACTGCCATCAAAACTATTTAGCTCATAGGCTGTCAACTTTGCAATGATGGAGTCTAGGGATACCTTAGTCTTGTCTGTTGATCTCAACTCCTGAATAGCAGCAACCCTTATTGCATAGACCAGTAATAAGGATCTCAGAACTTTGCTTACCACAGTGGAATCTTCCATTTTACCACATGCACTCTTGATATCTCTGACAATAGTTTTGATTCTTATTCCATACTATTGAATGGTCTCACCTTCAACCATCCGCATGTCTTCAAACTTCCCTCTAAGGCTTTCTTCCTTAGCTTGTTTTACATGCTCATCACTACCATAGATATTTTCAAGAGTATCCCATACTTCTTTGGGATTTACTTTATCTTGGACATCAATAAACTCAATGTCAGATAAACTACTAATTAGGGCTTCCATGACTTGCCCATTCTCCTACATCTCTTTTTTTTGGTCATCGATGAGAGTACCGGTAGGGAAAACATAAGCATTCTCAACATAGCTTCAATGTTGATCACCCATGCTTCTGATGTATATCTTCATTCTGTCTTTCCATATATTGAAATTATCTCTATTGAACTTTGGACCTTCCCTCTTCATCATTAGACTAGGATATTTTCCTCAAGTGGTTAAGCTTATAACACAGAGGACCTAGAGGATTCTCTGATACCAATTGATAGCTCAATGATGAATGGATAGTACCAAACTGGTACTGAGAGGTGGGGGTGAATCAGTACAGACAAAAACACATTCCTAAAACCAGTTTGTCAGCAAACACTGTGCTCTGGCAAACAAACAGTAACACCAGTCTTAAACAAAGTACAACTGGCAAAACCCAGAATAACTGAGACAAGCATAAACTGGTTGACACTTATCTTTTCATACAATCTAATACTTCATTTCCATTTCACCCTAGTACATGAATAGGTAATCTATCATCAAAAATATATAAATAGCTAGATCAACATGATTTAACTTCAGACACAAATCACTTAAACCATCACATGAATAACACCACACATGACACACATATTTTTCATGTGGAAACCCAACTTAGAAAAACCGTGGTGGGGATGAATACCCACAAGCTATTTTTGAACTCTTTAGAAGTCTACTCTGCTAGAAGCCTTGTCCGGTTAAAGACTTATACAATAGGTTCTATTAGGAACTGATCCTATTAGGGATCACCCGGTTAAGGGATGGCTAGAATACCTAGTTAAGGGTTAAACCCTGTTAAAGGTTACCTTATTAGAGGATTTCAAGAACTCAATGGTTTTGAGTCACCCTGTCAAAGGATTTACAGTAAGCCGGTTAAAGCTGCCCTGTTAAGAGATTTCCCAACTGTTGAAGTGGTTAGAGATCAACAAGTATTACAATGATCTGGTAACAACACTCAATGCTAATGTAGATTTGCTTTAGCTCCTCTTCACCTTCTGTACTTACACTCTACAGTTATCACTTCTCCCCTTTGGTCTGGCAAGAATCACGTAACACTTCACTTGGATACACACACACAACTTTTTCCAACAACCACATAAAGAAACATAGCATCAACCTTATAGGAAACAGATAGGTCAGTAGCATAAACCCTAAACCCTAAACCTGTTAGGTTAAGCAATGCAAATGGTTCAATCCTGATCGTTGAGAACATTGCATTAAATGCAACAGACTTGAACCAATCTCAAGAGGTTCTCCATCATTCATTTTCCACCGCTTTCATGGCGGCTAATAACCCATCACACGTTTTCACCATTTACAGACTTCGCACATTCCCAAGGTAGATAGGAAAAATCTCCTTTGTGCAAGATCCTTCACGCGCACAAGGCTGACGTGGCAACATGATTTGTTCTTCATTACAATGTGAACTCATCACAAAGTCACCAGTTGAGTCACACGGGCTTGAAACACTTCAACCGGAAACCCTGAAGTTGAGACTACCAACCGGTAGTCATACAAAGCTTCCATGTACTAGTTCCTATATCAACATGTCAGTCCACCTTGAACAAACACACCGCTTCACTTTGGCACATATACCGGTTCACAATGTTATACCGGTTCTCTCTTCTTCAGCATATTGACATCAATGACAACATACAATGTCATCATGTCCTCATACCGGTTCACATAATGCCAACACTCAAAACCCTCAAAAACCTTTCCTCATCCAGATCAACCACCGATGGGTTTACTTATTTTGTTAGAGCTTCTTCTCCTTCATCTTCACTTACATCTTCAATGCATTGGCCTCTTCTCTGGGCTATCTCCATGGCTTCCAATCAAGTTGCTATTCCTCACAATATTTCCATCATAGCAGGGTTTGCATTCCCACATGCTCAACCATTCCTAGTTCCTCTTTGTGCCATCTTTACGCCAGTCCTTTGTAGCTACAGGTTGGATCCACAGTCCACCACCCTACAACAAAATTCTCAGGACAACACAATCTCCAAAATGAAATCTCACTCTGATACCATTTAAAGCAGTCACCGGCTAGGAGGGACCTCAAAGAGATCACTCTAGACTAGTCAGCAAGAGTAAAAATAATGGAAACACAGGGACATGATAGAGGAAATGCAGAACAGATTGAATTATATCATGAAAACTGATTACAACCAACTAGTAACAACTGGCTTATAGAAACCAGCTCACAGGCCTACTAAAACATGCTCAAAATACATAATAGGTCACAACCGAGACCTCAAATCTTAAGATCTATCTTCTATGCTTAGTCTAACTTCTTGATTCCATTATAATGCTCTATTACAATGATTTATGGGATTCAAGGGAATCCGATTGGTCCAAAAAGAGATCAAAACCTAAAGAACAAGACCTAACATGCAAAACCAATAAGGGTGGCCTCCACCAAAGAAATTCCTTCATAAAATCCAAAGGATGAAGTGTAGGTCACGGGAAAAGGTTGGCCACATGCTAAGGAACATCAAAATCAATGCTCACGGCTCCGCAAGCTACGAAAGGGATCCGATAGATCACCAATGCAAATAGGTCTAGGCAACTAGTAACAAAAAAGTGTCTCAGAAATCGATAGTGATAACTTGATAGAAAATAATCCAAATGTTCCATGGTTTGGGAATAAGGAAGATGATCAAGTCTTCAAGAAAAATCTAGCTCCACAGGTTCTGGTGAGTCAAATCCAGGACACACAGAAAGAAATGGTGAAATTTCAAACAAAAATAAAAATAGAATGGAAATATTTTTGGTTGATGAAAGATTGCTATGAACCAGGGATGCTCCTACATCAGCATTCCAGTAAAGTTACATCCGAATATCACACCTAGTTTTGAAGATATTGAATTTTCCATTTTGGAGGGGTCTAATGGAAGGTTTAAATTTAATTTTGAGGACTTTAGATGCCCCAAAATGACCTGAAAAGTGGTCATAAATGGCATAGCCATTTATGAGGCAATAGATCACTTCGTGAGCTTTCTGGCACTTCAAACAGTTTGTCAATAGGACTCACGGTTCTCAAATTATGGCCTCTAGAAGTTTGTACTCCTGAAATAGGAAATATAAAATACATCAGACACATAAATGATCTATAAAAAGGGAGGGACATGTCATAGGGTATCTATAAGGGAGATAAGGTCGGCTACACCTTATTGGGTGGTTTTAGTTCATGGTTTTGTAATACCGTTTGACAGTTTCTTATATTGTATCTCCTATATATGAGGTGCATGAGATAGAGGTTGTGTGTAAAAGTCTTATAGCTATTGCATTACCTCTGAATCTCTTATTAGTGGTACTTGTGCAAAGAGCTTGCTCTACAAATATATTGTAATCTATTTTTCATTGCAGAATAATATAATGGGTGGATTTTGGAGTGTGCAGTTTTTCTCCCGAAAGGGTTTTCCCCACGTAAATCACTATGTTATGGTTTGAATGTTATTATATCTATTTTTGTTTTCTGTAACTATTGTGATGATCTATTAAAGTTTTGCATTACCCTCATCTTAAGGTTAGTGTAGGAAGTTGTTCTGCTACTTGACTTCCTTACAGGTGATACCAATAAGACTCCTTATGAGCTATGGTTTGGTCATGTTCCTACTGTAAGATATTCTGGAATTTTTGGTAGAAAGTGTTAATATATAAAGAGAGATGAGGATATAGGAAAGTTTGATGCAAGAAGTGATGAAGGAATTTTCTTTGGATATTCAACAAAGTACAAAGCCTATCGGTGTTACAATAAGAGACTAAGGAAGATAGTGGAAAGTGCAACTGTGAAAGTTGATGAGAACTTTGGAAAAGAGATAAGAGCTTGCAGATATGATGATCAAAATGTTGTTAATCTGGCTATTGTTTCTGTCAGTGAAGAGGTGCAGGAACCTGAAAAATCAGAACAATCAAAAGACACTGAGGTATATAAGATTAAATCACTCTGAAAATCAGATTATTGGTGACAAAAATAAAGGTGTGATGACTAGAAGAAGAATAGCCACTGAAGAGGTATGTTTGATTTCTAAAATTGAACCTAAAGATGTTGTTGAAGCTTGCAAAGATGAAAATTGGATAAAGGTTATGGAAGAAAAATTAGATCAGATTGAAAAGAACAACATATGGGAGCTTGTGCCTATACCTAAAGATAAGAATGTGATTGGTACTAAATGGGTATTCAGGAACAAATTGAATGAAATCGATGAACTTGTCAGAAATAAAGAAAGACTAGTATGTTAAGGATATTCACAGAAAGAAGGGATTTATTATGAGGAGACTTTTGCTCCAGTAGCTAGACTTGAAGTTGTTATACTATTGCTTGCATATGCTACCTAATGATTTCAAGGTATATCAGATGGATGTCAAGTCAACCTTTTTAAATGGTGATCTTGAGGAATAAGTCTACATTGAACAACCTGATGGATTTTCATTATCAAATGATGGTGACATGGTATGCAAACTAAAGAAATCTCTTTATGGATTGAAACAAGCCCCTAGAGCCTGGTATGCTAGATTGGATAAATATTTGTTGAATTTAGGATTTAATAAAGGCACTGCTGATAATAATCTATATTTCAAGATTGAGAATAATAACATCTTAATTTTTTAAGTTTTTGTTGATGATATTATATTTGGAGGAGATGATAACTTGAGTATGAAGTTTGTCGATGATATGCAGAAAGAATTTGAAATATCTATGATAGGAGAGATGAAATTTTTCTTAGGTTTGCAGAATTCATAGACTAGAAAAGGTATTTTTATATCTCAAACTAAATATGTGAATGAATTGTTGAAGAAGTTTCGGTTAGAAGACTCCAAACTAGTTGGAACTCCTATGGTGACTGGTTGCAAATTATCTAAAAATGATGAATCTCTAAAAGATAATTACACTTTGTATAGATCTATAATTGGCAAACTACTGTATCTTACTCAGGCTAGAACGAACATTGTGCATGTTGTGTGCATGGCCTATATATATCAAGCTGATCTAAAAGAGAGTCATGTCACTACTGTAAAAAAGATATTCAGATATTTGAAATGAAATGTGGATTATGGTTTGTGGTATCCAAGGAATGATGATTTCATGTTATATGCTTACACTGATGTTGATTGGGCTAGTGATGTTGATGACTAGAAGAGTACCTTTGGTGGTGCATTCTTTTTGGGTAAGAAATTGGTTTCATGGGCTAGTAAGAAACAAGATTCAGTGTACCTATCTAGTGTTGAAGCTAAATACATTGCTTCGGCTAGTAATTGCACTCAGTTAGTTTGGATGAAGAAAATGTTGAAGGATATCAGAGTTATCTATGATGATCCTACTATCATATATTGTGATAATTCTAATTTTATTAATCTGTCAAAGAACCCGATGAAACATTCAAAGACTAAACAAGTGTCAATCAAGTATCATTTCTTGAGAGAAAAAGTTAGTGAAGAGGAAGTGAAGCTGGAATATGTGTCTACAAAGGAACAAATTGCTGATATTTTTACTAAGCCTTTGCCTATAGATATATTTGTCTATTTGAGAGACAAGTTAGGGGTATCCACCCCTCCTGATGAGAACTAGATTAATTGAGTTGCATCAATCTGGTGGACTTCATAGTCTTATCCTTCTATACAGATTGATAAGTTGGTGCTGCTACTCTATTGGAGTAGTCAGTGTGTTTTAAGGGGAGAGAATCGTGATTTGTTTATCTATGGAGGTTTTCTATTTTGAAGACCTTTGTCATCGATGTCAAAGGGGGAGAGAAGCTTGTGAATTTTTTTTTATCTATTTGATCTTAGGGGGAGTCTGTTGGACATGTTTTCTTTCATTGCTTTGATTTTTTTTCACATTCATATGTTGTCATCAATGCCTAAGGGGGAGATTGTTGGACATTGCTACTGCTAGGATATGTTGTTGCCATTGATGTCAACATATTCCTATGATTTATTGCTTTGATGATTGCAAATTGGTTTACTCGGATCATGGTTTGGTATGTGAAATATTTATAGTTTCATTACATCTTTTTGTATTGGTTTCAGTGATCCAGAAAGCTTAATTGATCATATCATATGATTCGGTTTGCAGTTTGGTGCTTTCAAGAGTTTGGTATTTCCTCCATTAAATTCTAGTGTGATTGGATCTTGAGCTGAGCTTTTGGGATATTGTTTGGGATGGTCTTATGTATCTTCATTGTAGATGGTTCATGATTTGGTGCTCCATAGGTTATCTTTCTTCATGACAATTGTTGTTGTTTGAGTGTTTTTGAAGTTCAAATGTTGGTTGATGAAGATTTGATAAGTTGTGTTGGTACAACTATTACTGATGATTCTAATATTCTTCCTGGTGTTTCCTAATTATGTCCTATTTGTTCTGATGATCCACACTGATGGTTCTATGATTTTTAGGTGATTTTGTTGAACCGGTGTTGTTCTTCATTTTATGCAGTATTCTTGGTGATGTAGCATGTTGCGGTTGACCTTGGCGAGATTTATGGTGGTGTTGCATATTTGGAGACTTGATTAAGGTCCATGTTATATCATGTATACTATTATATTGGTCTAGTGGTCGATCTTTTTATCATGTGATGTAATTTTATAATTAGGTGTCGAGGGTTTAGCCGACCTTGTTGTCAAGGTTGATGAAGTGTATAAATAGGTGGTATAGTCATTTAATTTATGTATGGAGGTTGTGTCTACATTATTTGAGAATGATGTATGTGTGAACAAGAGAAATCATCCTTCGGTATTGTGATTGAGTAGAGATTAAAGTGATGCAGAGTAGAAATATGTGCTTAGCTGGAATTTCCATCAAACATTAGCAGATGTTGTTATTGTAGTTCATTTCAATCTAGATTGTTTTCCAAACATTTTGTAAGTTAGTGAGACTTCCTTGTAAGGTAGTGAACCTTCCTTGAGGGTTGTAGCCTTTTGGGTTATCATAACTTGAGGTGTAAGCTCTAGGTAGGTAGCTTGAATGCAGGTGCATTCCCCATTGTAATATATTCACATACTACTACAGATTATCATCTTATTGTGGGTAGGTTCCCACCATGGCTTTTCCCTTAACCGGGTTTTCCATGTAAAAATATTGGTGTTGTGTGTTGTGCTATCTATTTTCTTATCTTTGTTGTTGCTGCAGTTTATCAAATTTGCATTTGTGGTTAAGTTTAATAATCTGGTGAAAACTAATTCATCCCCCCTCTCTCAGATTTCCTTCATTGTTGTTGCCAACAACTCTATCATCCCCATGTCACACATGCCCGTAATAACCCAATTGATCTATACTATATATATAATTGGATTAATAATAATATTCATGAAGTCAGCCTAAACAAGATATAAAATGTATATTTACGATCAGCCCAAAAAATGATCCATACAACTCATGTAGAATGCAAAAAGATGTGAAGAGACCCAAACTGAGTTGGCATACCATCAAAGCATCTCAAAAAAGATTTTATGTGCACCATATGTAGCCACACACATAAAATGTCTTGGTTTGTAAACAATCTCTTAATCTAGACTAAAACTAAAATAAGTGGACCACCAAAAAAAGGTTAAGAACATGATATGATAATTATACATAACATCCTTACAAATATTAGCAAGATGAGTAATGTAATGCATTCCTTCACAACATCGTGAATCTATACAAATTCTATATTTTATCATCTGAAGTCAACCCAACAATGACCAAACCAAATAGAATACATATATAATCTAAAAACACATCACAATAACATTGTTTGTCATCTAAAATATCTCTAGATAGATTTTGATCATTTGCATAACTTTTGATACATATATACACATTCTATGCTCAACAAGACCATTATGTACACAACTGAACTACAACCAGACAAAAGTGTAGACATCAATGACAATTTTAATTGTATATTTACAATGCAATATCCCCTTCATCATTGATGGCAACACCTGTGCTAACTCATAGATTTTTGCAAACAAAAACTTCTCTAGATCCAAAACTTCTCCCCTTTTGACATCAAAGACAAAGGGTACACAAGTACTATATGGTACAATACTTGAACAACATAAATAATTCAGAAAAAATCTATACACAATAAAAAGAAACCTCACCAACAAATCATCTACATATTCTTCAAAGTAGAGGAAATGATGTCTTTATGAATAACTTTTAGTTCTGAATAAAAAAAACTCCAATGAACCTCCATAGAGATTAGAACCTTGATCAAACTTACGATCAATGAAATAATGCTTTATGTAGCATAATAACATTTTGGAACAAATACAGATGCACTCAAAGATTGAGAATCCTTCAAAATTTTAACCATGCTAGAAAGATTCATGTCTACAATGTTCCTTTACCTATAGAAATCTTTCTTCACATTTTCTTTTTTCTCTACCATCCCATTCATTTGTTTATATAATTGTTCAATCTCCATTCTCCCTTTTTCATATTCATCATATCTTAAATCAATTACCTTAGACACATGCAAGATTGTAAATATCCTTTTGAATCTTGCTTGTAGATTCAGACTAAGAATGACAAAACTTATAAACTTACACTATCGACACTCTACTCAAATATTGCAATGGTTTCTTTTAGATGGCTTTGTGTCTCTGTACACTTATCTAATAGCCACTACATTTTATTATCTATCAATATATTCGCTACTACATTTTCACTCTTTTTTTCAAAGATTGAATCTTGTCCCTTCAATTCTTCCAATAAAACACTTAACTTGTCCTCATCACTCTGAGATTCTTCAATCTAGACATCCAAAGTTTCTCATGGAGAAACTACATCAAATATTCAATTAATTATCTATACATTAATCTTTTCCTTCTGGCATTGAGATGCAAAGCATCACCCAGTTGGAGTATTTGTCGGGGTGATAACATGTCTAGATCTAATTTTCCTTGCAATATCGGTACCTAGAGTACTTGAGATGTTATGCCAAGTTAAATAACCATTTTCAATTTGACTGACTTAGAAACATTATAAAATTCTACCACATGTGTTTTCCTACTCTCTTTCCCTTTATCCAGACAAATCTAAACTTTCTTTGAACAAGTCTTATCCTTCTTTTCTTCTTTAGTAGCTTTCATTTATGCATCATCATGAGTCTTACTTATTTCAACATTTTCATCTAGAGTCAACTCTTTGCAAGTATCTATTGGTATTTCCACTACATCATTTGCAAACTAGTTTTCATCATTTTCATCCTTGGGTACATTCTCTCAACTAGTGACCTCAATATCTTGTTTTCCTATGGTATCAACTATATCCTATTAAACTTTTTTTTCTTTTGTAGCAATTGGAACTTGTTCAAATTAAATTTCACAATCTATAACTACTTTTGATTGATCAGAGTCAATCCTTTGATCTACTACTTCACTTTCAAGAGAAAGTGCACTGCCACTAAATTCACTAATACTTAATCCTCTATTTATATTCTCCAAAGAGAAGGACAAATATTTAACTACCTCTAGTGCCACTTGAGTAGTGATATCATCTAATTTCCTAATGACCCTATTGAGTCCTCAAGATCTTCACCCATGATCATATTTACTCTTTCTTTCTTTCAGAACCTTGCATTAAGAGTTTGTTGAATTTTTCCTTTAGCAACTTCCAATAAATGACTACAAACCTCATCAGTAGCAGCAATATTGATATCATTCTCTTTTGATATGGCTTCGTTTCTCTTCTCTATCAAGGATTCATATTAACTGTTAGGAATAAAATATTGAATATCACATAAATTTTGGTTAAAAATAATTGTGAATTTGGTAATTGCCTTCTCAGTTATTTCTTTATCAACTAAATGAGATACATCATAAACATCCACAACATAATTCAAATATTTGCATTCACAAATAGTGTTAATAAGGTTTTCTAAATTAGAAGCCTGAAAATCTTGATCTACCTCTGGTTCTTCTTTCTTGTCTCCTTTCTTTTGACTTCTCTTCTTTAGCTCATTCTTCTTTCTAGAAAAGGTTTGTCCTTGCATTTGTGAAGAATTGCATGGGATGTGTGGATTCATACTTGGACACATGAGAATGCATTGGAGGGCTTGTTGGTTCAAAGATATTCATTATAACTCTGATTACTTTATGATTGATTAATACAATGGAGTATGGATGCTTTTGGAGGCTTGGTTTTTCACTCATGAAGGCTCTCCCAAGGTATATCTTGTGTTATTTTGTGGCTTCTCTATTTAATCTTTGCATTATTTTGATTTTGTAAGCTTATGTGCATGATTTTCTCTCATGGGTTATGTAGGAAATGGCTATTACAATGTGGGTTTAAATCTTTATTTCCTAACATCTAAGAGGTATTAGACAAATATTTATGTTCTATCTCCTTTCTTTTTTGCACCTAACCCTTTAGCACCCTAATATCTCCAATTAGAGAATCCTTATTTAATGGAAAAGATTCAGCAGAACCTAAAGGACTTGTAGTTATTGGGATAGGGGCACTAGAAGATGCCAACTCTTTGTCTCCAAAAGCTTTTAGTTTTATTAACACTTTTATATACTTTTATTGCAATTCATTATGATTTTCCTCTAGATTCCTTGTAGTTTCCCATCTAAAAAGTGTAGTATCTACAACTATTATAGTTATATCATGATTATGATTCTATAGCACTCTTCCTGGAATGAGTTTACCCATCAATTCTTCCATAATATTCATAATATTGGACTTATTTATATTTGATAACAAGACCCAAATTACCAATGTCTCAAAAGTTGGATTGAATTTTAACCCAAAATCTTCTTAAACTTGTTCCTATATGGAGAAGACTTCTTTATTTTTCTTCTTGATGGCATCAAATACCATGGTATTTGATATATACCAATTTAGTAGTAAAAACATACCACTATCAATACAATCTACATCCCTTAATTATAAGAAATATTATCCACCTTGAAATCAAATTATGCTAAGACTTTTTATGCCACCTCTTGCCATTTTGATCTAGATCTACTTTATTCCTTTCTTCTATAGCTTTGTTTCTAATGTATCTTGTCTTTTTATTACCAACAAAATCTTTAATTCTTGAGGTTCGATAAAATCATCATCGGATAAAAAATTCTTGCAAGCCAAGGCCCTTGCATCTCCTTTATTGTCACCAACCACCTTCAAGTAATCGATACTTCTCCCTATTTGTATTGTAGGGACTCTCATCCTCTTTGTTGTAGACTTAGTTCAAGAAGGCTCTAATACCTCAAGACTGTCCTCAATATAAACAATTTAAATTTGGGCACTTCTCCACACAAATATTTTTCCTCCTAGTTTGTTGACTCTCTGCCATGACAACACATTGATATTTTTCCTTAGTCTCCTCAATTATTTCTTTTCCATAAGCCATTTATGGAACATAAGGGTCTCTTTGGATATAAGGTCTCTCCTCTTCTACAACCATCAGTTGGTCTACATGAGCTACCATCTTCCAGATTCTAAACATCTTATCTCTCTCATCAATAAGGAAGCCTAGGAAAGTTGGATCTTTCTAAATCTTCTCCTTCTTTAATTTGACAATTTTGATCTATTTTAGTCTGCTATTAGTCACCTCTTTAAATAAGAGAGCATCTGTTATCACATCTTCATTAAAGTACATTTCATGAGAAAAAAAATACTTCTTCACACTAATCCTTAATGCATGAAGGAATACCTTCAAATCAAAGTTGATTCTTAGATTAGCATTGGAAATTCTATACCTCTACAATGAAGAGTATATTTTGTCTAGACCATCTTTGTGAGCCACTAAAAAATAGTACCATTTCAAAGAGATCAGGAAGAAAGATCCCTTATTTTGATCCTCAAATGAGTTTTATCCTATTCATTCAATTTCCAAATAATTTGTAAAGAGGCTAGTCATCTTGGCACACAAACTAGCAACAAATCACGCCTGAGATGACACCCATATTAAAGATAATTATTCTACAATAAATCAAAATTTAATAAGAAAAACAATTGTAAATCAATTTAATTCTATTATCTTTTAAAACTATTATTTGCAACTCCATAAGAAGACAAAAAGAAAACAAAAATAAAATTTTAACTTAATGTAAATTAATCCTTCAAAGAAGAAGATGACAATAAGAAAAAAAAAATTAAAAACAAGATAGAATGTCCTAATAAAAGAAGATAAAATGAAAATATATTCTTATCAAAAGAAGATAGAAATAAAAGATAGATTTCTAATCCAAAATATAATTATTCTACAATAATTAAAATTTTAATGAGATAAATAATTATAAATTAAATTATTTCTAATAATTCTTAATTATTATTAGTAATTTTATAAAAAAAAATAAAATAAAATACATTTTTAACTTTTAAAAAAGAAAGAATATCTAAATAAAAGAAGATAATATTGAAAGATATTCTTATCAAAAATAAAAAATAGTAAAAAATAGATTTTTTCTTTTATGCACATTCTTTTTTAATTAATAATAAAAAAAGTTGATTTTCATTTTTTTTTTAAAAATTAATATAGATGTAAACATATGGTTGAGATCAATTCAATCGTCCTGCATCCTTCTAATCAAATTTGAACTATCGATTTCAATAATTAGATTGCACATTTCATATAGGGCATGCCTTTGGCATAATTAACATGGTGATGTAAAAGTAGATTTATCTTTATCCCTTTCTTGAGTTGTCAACTTGTGTGGTGAATATTACTTCCAATGTAAATATACAAAAACAATTAGGATGGTTGTTGCTTAAATAAATTATGAATGATGGTTAATATGGTAAGTTATTTCTATCTTAAATATGTTCTAGTTTTCAAACTAGTGATTACAATTCAACATGTAATATCATGCATTTGTTTCATTTTATGAGATGACATCTCTTTGAGGCATTCTGTCAAATAGTTCACGTGCATTGGATTGGGCTTAACCAGCACACTCTAAGCTTTGACCACTTAGGGTGGCTGGTGTGGGCCCCACTAAGACTCTCGTTTCATTATGTTTTCTATCATTCTCCTCTAACTCTCTCGGTAGTGATAGTGAAACTCCTACGATTTATTTTGAATTGATTTTTGAATCTCTCCTGCCCAATCCTTTGCATTTATGACACTTATGCATCGCATCCAATGCATTAATGACAAACTCATGGTCAAAATCCCATCATTTTGACATCATGGGCCTTGAAGACAAAGTGTCCCTGTTTACCCCAAAATCCCATTTGGGCCCATCTTTGAGAGGATAGAAGTGCACCGCATAGATGTTTGCGTGCCATACTAATGTCCTGATAGATTTGTAGAATCTCACATCCTACAATTAGTCATGCGCCTTTCAATGCATGTCCCTTAGCTTGCTTTTTACTATAACGACTCTCAATGCCTCTTCCTAGATTTAAAAGCTCTTCTTTTTTTATTTGAATGGAATCCTGGTTATGTCTTAGCTCTCTCTTATATTTCTCTCCCTTGATTCCATTGTGCTCTCTTGAACACTCTACAAGTGCTCTCGAGTTATCTCTATGCATAGCATTCTTGCAATCATCTTGCAACAAAAAGCATGTATCTTGAGAATCATCACACTCATGTCTTAAAAGGGGGGTTTGGATACATGCCTTGTCTTCTCTTTATCATTTATCTTTATCTTTTATCATTGCATGCAATTTATCTATCATATCTCTAAGTGTATCTATCATCTATGTGAATTTAGCATATCAATATATCATTTATATCTATTTGTAATAGGGGTTTTCTTCCATTAAGCAAAGTATAGATTCTATATGCATTTTATCTTTTATCTTTTAGCCAATCTATCTATCTAGTTGTCTGTGGAGGTGGAAACACCAAAGTGGGGGTCTGACTAAGGTGCGCCCCTATACAACCCCAATAATTTTCTCCCATCTCCATGTGGGCAGGTGATGAACATGTTTTGCACAGTCAAGGAGTGTTGTTGTTAGCTTTTTGTGGAATTTTGTGCTTTCTAGTCATACAAATGACAATGCATTGTGTAGATGTCCATGCACCGCACTGGCATACAAAACCTAAGACCTACCTATTTCTCTTTACAAATTTGTTGTTAATTCTTTACCATGTTGTTATCTTGGATTTTCATATTGCATCATTTTTGTGCTTTAATCATCAAATTATTTATTTATTAGTGTGGATTTATCTTGTTTTTATCCCCTAGCTCACCCTTAGCGCCAATATAAGTGAGGTAGAAATGGATAGATTTATTCTCTAAAGATTCATCATCTTACAGGTAACAAATCCCCTCCTCTACACTACATTTCTTTCTTAATTATTGGAACATACGCTTTAATTATTGGGGAAAAAACAAAGGTTTTCCGAACCCATAGATATGGACCCATAAAGACAAATTCCAAGTAAAACAACTTCCATCTTCAACATAGGAATGCCATAGATTCTGGTGCATAGGATTCATAGATCATATTGCAATACTAATATTCATGTAGAAATTCAACTGGAAGAACTAATACCAACACTTGATACAAAAGGAAAAACTCAACTATGATTACCAAAACACTAGGTTCCCGAGAAAAGGATCTTCCAGAAACTACTTTTGTAAATCATACATCCCTCACTACCTAATATCATACTTATCTTCCACTGCTACTCAACATTAAATGCATTCCTTACTTCCACTGCTACTCAATATTACATACATACCTAACTTCCATTGCTGCTCAACATGCTACATCCGGTCCTAACTGGATCACAGAGTTTGACATCAATGACAACATTCACACAAGTATAACAATTGCAAAAAGATAAAACTTTAAAATAGGTAAATACATATGCTATAATTATAAAGATATTGGTATGAGCCCTATGGAACATACCAAATGTTGATGAGAAAATTATGCACAATGGAGTTTCTAATTGTGAAGAGAATCAAGTCTTTCATAATTGTTTGAAGTTTATATACATTGTTTCTTGTATCACACTCTAAAAAGTCCAAACAATTATCTATTTATTAAAATGGAAAATAGTAGTTTATAGTTTATAGAAAATACAATTGTTTTGATAATTTTTTTCAATTATTTTAAGATGAAGAGAGATTCAAGATAAAAGGTATAGTTTTATAGGTAGCAAGTAAACTAATCATCAATCTACACTATGAGATCTTCATAGTGGAAGCTTGAAAAAAAACTATGTTTATTAAACAGTGCTCAACCTATAGTCATATATAGGAAAGTAGGGTAATTATTCGGAAACAATAGGAAAAAAAATCTCCACCTTTATGAAGGAAACTGGATTGACATAAAAATTAGGTCATAATATATTCATGCTAAAAAAAATTTATAAATATTTGATAAAAAAAATTTAGAAATTTAAAATATACTAGAGAAGATATTTTATCTATTTGAAAATATCACAAAAATATTTGATCTTTTAATATTTCTAAGATATGGAAAAAATATATTTGTTGACAAAGATTAATATATTTTGCATAAGATTACAAATGATTAGGTCGGTACTCTCGGCTGTCCCAACCTATTTCATGTCTTGTTATAGATTGTCTAGCAGGGTGGCTACTGCTCTAGATGGGATTCTGAAAAAATTCGTTTGGAAAGGTCATAAAGAGGAGAAAAAAATTCCCTTAACCAATTGGGACATGACATGCTTGTTAAAGGAAGATGGTGGGGCAGGATTGAGAAAAATGAGCCTTCAGAATTTGGCACTTGGTTCTAAATTTGCTTAGAAAATGTATAAATATCCCCACAAGGGATGGTGTAGACTGATGGAAAATAAGTATTTGGATATGAATGAGCCTGAAACAATATTTACTATGGAAAACATCGCAGGAGGTTCATCAATTTGGAGATTTATTTGGGAGAGTAGGAAAATAATTACATAACACCTTACATGGAAGATTGGCGATGGGAAAATGGCTAAGTTTTCGAGAGATTCTTGGTGTGGGGAGGAGACATTAGCAGAAGTGATGGAAGATCAAGACTGGGTCAATCAGGTGGAGGTAGAAGTAGGTTTGTTTGTGGCAGACTATTTCGGGCTATTTAACTCCCAGAAGGAACTGATTATTTGGAAAATGGTTGGATTATGGAACATGGGTAACTGCTTAAAACTAGCAGAGATTTTAAAAGGAAGGAAGGTTTACATCTCAAATGAGGAGGACACACTAATATGGAATGTGGAAAAATCAGGTAACTATAAGGTAAGTTTGGGCTATGAATTAAAAAGAAGGAGACAAAAAGACAGTAGTTGGCCAGCGATCCTTTGTTGGGATAAAAGGGTACTCCCAAAAGCTAGTGCATTCTTATGGATTGCGCTTCATGGAAGGATACTTACAAGTGACAAGCTAAAAACATTTGGTATTTCTGGGCCTAGCAAATGTTATCTATTGATGGAAGAGGAAGAAACAATTGATCACCTCTTATACGGGTGCAAATTTTCAACTCAATGTTGGGATTGGCTTTTAAGAATGTTGCAGACTCACACGGTCTATAGTTGTACTTTCAAATATTTCATATTTGCTTGGCCTACAGGGGGTAAAATCTCAAAGTGGGGCAGCTTATGGATCATAGGGCCATCAATGTTCGTATAGCAGATTTGGAAAAAATGAAACAGGAGAATTTTCAGGGGGGAAGAATTGGATGTCACAACACTCATTAACAGAGTCCAGGTGGAAATTGAAGAGAACGTAAATGCCAAGATATATGGATAGAGCTACAAATTATACTCCAAGTGGGATATGGAAATGGAGAAGGTTTGGACTTTGAAATAGTCAAGTTTACACAGACTAAAGGATAAATAGAATGATAGGAAGAATGTCAAATGTTGTTTGCCACCTCCTAGTTGGAAAAAACTAAGTTTTGATGGTGCTAGCCGTGGCAATCCGGGCTTGTCATTTTTTGGGGCCATGGTCAGATATGAGGAAGGTAGTTTTGTAGGGGCTATATGTGGGCCCTCAGGAATTGTTTCCAACAATATGGTGGAAATCATTGTGCTTTAGGAGGGGCTAAAATGGGCTATCGCTAATAAACAATCAAAAGTAGTGATTGAAGGGGACTCTCAAATTATTTTAAATGGTATCAACAAAATAATATTTACCAACTAGAGGCTTAACACTTGGATCCCAAGAATAGACTAGCTTATGCAAAAGTTGGATGACTATCAGATAAAACATGTTTATCGTGAAGGAAATCATGCGGCGGATTTCCTTTC
Source organism: Cryptomeria japonica (assembly GCF_030272615.1). Lineage (NCBI taxonomy): Eukaryota > Viridiplantae > Streptophyta > Pinopsida > Cupressales > Cupressaceae > Cryptomeria > Cryptomeria japonica. Next base: position 514,625,867 of record NC_081415.1, read on the forward strand.
TAACCAGGGCGTAGTTGAATCTTAGACAAAGGCCATCTCGATGATAGACTCGGTATTCAAGGAACTGAGTCATTTTCTGGAAGTTGAAAAAGATAAGATCTCAAGGATGGGAGTTGGGTAATCCTGACCATAGGAAGGAACTATTGGGATAAGAGAAGTACTCTCTTATCAATTTCATTGTTCAAAGGTAGGACAGGTGTATATATAGACTCAGTTAGATTTTCTCTAGTTTTTTGGGACTCTAGAGGGTGCAGAGATGATGATAGACCACCATAAACTCGTAATGGAGTGATCAAATTTGCATTCACTAGGAGTTCACCATATTCATCATATGTATTGAGAAGGCAACAAAACGGTAGACTTTCTAGCGGATATGGGGATTGAGGAGGATTTTGGCAGATATTTTGGCAGGGACGAAATGATGTCGATTGGACTAAAGAAGATCATATCTTGTTCTTTCTTTCAATCCTGAAGTTGGGAAATGGATATGATGTGCAGCTTTTGATGGTGATAGGATCATAGAGTGGTGTTCTCCTGTGAGTGAGGATATCATTTACATAAGGAAATAAGCTTGTGTACAATGAGACTGATAGTCAGATTGTCCCAAGCATTATTGATTTGGGTGTCGTTGACGCACGGGTGATGGGGAGGTCTAGTTATGGAATCTTGTTTGACCTAGTTTTAACAGAAAAGAAAATGGCAGAGCATTTGGGCATTGTCTGTATGAGAAGCAAGGTGGTTGGCTTGGAGGAATCACCCGAGGAGTAAGTAGAAAGACTTTTCAAAAAAGAAAATGAATAGGAGAAAGAGACTCTGGTTGATATTCTGGGACCTAATTACTATTCTGGGGGACATGTCCATGATGAAAGGCCGATGGAAGACTTGTTCCAACCGATTATTTAGGTATTGGGCCATGCTCTATTGGCAAATGGCATTTTGCGTAGGACGGTGGAGGAAGGGATTTACCTGGAGGTGATTAGAGCTTTGGATGGGATAGTCTCCATTCTAGCAAATGGGTGCATGTTGGGTTACTTCAGTTTGCAGTTAGTAGGGAAAAAGAAGAAGATGCAAAAGGCTTGGTCCATTTTCAAGGCTGGCCTAATGAAGGAAAACAATATCGAAAGGTTTGTAGCTTTCCTTCAGGAAAATAATGACCTCTTTCCAGAAGGAGTAGGAGATAGGCCAATGGTAATAGGTAATGGGATCAAGTATCTTTATAACTGATCCCTTATGGATGTTTGTATTTGGAGTGACATCTCATTCACCCTTTGTAAATTTTTTTCTCTTGGAAATATAATGGGTACTGCCTCCCAGGCAAAATTTTCTTATATATATATATATATATATATATATATATATATATATATATATATATATATATATATATATATATATATATATATATATATATATATATATATTACATAAGATTAATAAATAATAATGGTCATTCTAATGATCACGTGAATTAAATAAACAAAATTAGATAAATCTTTATATTTTGATTTTTTATTTATTTCTAAATCTTTATAAAAAATAACGTTTCCTACACAGACACCATCTATTTCTATCCTTTTGAATATCCCATCTATGACATTGATGAAGGATTACACCTCTCGTTACTCACGTTAAATACTAAAGTTTTCTTTTATGTCTCTTAAACTGGGTTTTATTTGCTTTTATCAAAATTTCATTGGGAAATATTTTATGTGGCAAGGCATTGAAGATTCTTTAGGTGAGGAGATGAAAAAGTGGAATTGTGCTTATTATAAGTTATCATGGGAAAAACAAAAAGTTCAAGAAGGTAAGGAGAAAATTAGTCCTTTGATATTATGATGCCAAAAAGCAAATTTTTCATTTTGATTGGGTGCAGAGTGGAATTCAATTAATTTCCCTATATTTTGGGATTTGAAATGTTTTGAAACAGTTTACCCTAAGATTTCCTCATTTTTTTAGTACTCATTTGTAGTATTGCAAAGGTTTTGTACCTTGATCTGAGTTAAGTTGATTGAGTATGAGAAGAAGATTATCACACAATCCCATCCTCCAGTGTGGATTCTTATGCTTATTAGAAGGTTTGGTATCCATTAGAGCAGTAAAACAAGGTTATCTTCATAATTGGTGGTGTAATTTGTGGACCGAATTCTTTGAGGTGATTCTGATGGTTGGTGGTAAGTTCGAGGTAATTGAACCAACTTATGGAAAGTGTTTGATCATATGTTTTGGATCTGGACTATGGTCTTTCGAAGATTTGAGCCGAGTTGAAGCTACATGTTTCATATTTTGAAATTTCGAGAAGCTGACTTGTGGGAGATCAATTTGTTAGTGCAAATATATATGATCAACTTGGATAATGTTTTGCGATGATTTTATGATGTGTGAGATAATTTTGGGAGCGATTGAGCACAGTTTCATGTGTGCACCTTAAGTTTTGTTGATCTGGTAATCAGTAGTAGAGCATAACAGAGCAGTTTATCAGAACAACAACAACAACGGATCACTTTGTGCCTAACCAGAACTACTATTTGGCATAGTTAGATTTTTTCCTTTATTTCTTTACTCATTGTAACCATTTTATATTATCTTGTAAGGCAGTGAGCCTTCCTCTAGGTTGTAGCCCTTTTGTAATTAAGTAGTGAGCTCTAGGCAGTGTGCCTGAATGCATGTACATTCCCCTCATGTAATATTGTTCTACTACTAGCCGTAGTATAATAATATTTTGGGTTCATATCCCACTATGGTTTTTCCCTTTCCGGGTTTCTATGTAAAAATATTTGTGTTATGGTTATGTGCTTATTAGCTTTGTGTTTTTGCATTATAGTTTCTATTATTAGCATCTAGTGGATGAAGAATCAAATTAACAAATTTGCAAATACCAGAATGCTAATTCACCCCCCCTCCCCCACCCTCTCAGTGTTCATTGATTCCAACACTTATTAGAATTTGTTATAAAGGTGCCTTGACTTCTATTTTTATCTCCATCTTTTCTCATAGAAAATTGCTTCTTAGGGCAAGCTTGACTGAGATATTTTCTTGTCCAATTTTGATGCCCTAAATGGCTAGAATTGAATTATGCATTCCGCCACAAATGAAGAGAGGTGATGTTTAATGCCCTTGTATTTGCATGAGTTGGTTTAAAGATATTCTGATTTAATTTTCTTGCTCTTTTGGATTTTCTTGATTTAACAACTTGCCATTCATTTCTTAAGTTCAGATATGTAGGGGAATTTTGATCCCTATTTTGCTCATTATCCTGGATTGTATTGCACTGAACCGAGTTGTATTTTTTTTTTTAATAAAAGGGGTGAAAATTTTATTGAAAATTAGACATAAAAATTACAAGGAGGACCAGAGCCCCAAGGCCCCAAAAAAGAGCCAGAAGCCCAATCCAAGATTAGCCAACATCATAGCAGTCCATGTCCTCAGCAAAAATATTCTGCAAGACCTGATAGTAGTTCGAGGAGAGATGCTCCCAACCTTCAATTTTGAAATCACTATTATTTTAAGAGGCCCACTTAGCCAAACAATCAGCTACTCTATTTCATTCATGAGGAATGTGGATGAAAGACACCTGCTCCATTAAAGAACCAATTTGAAGAATCTGATGAACAATCCCTGCCAGCTACCAATGAATCCCACTCACCTTCTTCTCTATCAACAAATTAACAATAATTTGTGAATCCAATTCATAGATAACCTTCCTTTGAGCCAACTTCAAAGCCCGCTCCAAGTCATAGAGAATAGAAAGACCCTCCATAAAATTATTAGATTGCCTCCCTTTATGCACCGAAAAGAAGAAAACCACCTCCCCCATACAATTCCTACCAATACCACCAACCCCTACAGGGTCTGGGTTTCCCCTGGAGGAGCCATCAATGTTAATCTTGATAAATTCATCTTGAGGGGGTCTCCACTTTCCCACCCTATGGACCTTCTTCATATCCCGTCTACCTCTCCTGACACAAGTGGAAGCGGGAGACAACTCCTACCAGCCAAACATACTCACAATATCCACCTCATCTCTATCAAAGGGAAAATTGACCTCACAGTTAGCTTCCACCATCTCCCAAATCATAACAATGATTCTATTCCACACTTGTTGCACTAATAGTCTGGCCTCACGAAAGATCCTCCTATTCCTCTCAAGCTAGATCTGTTAGAGTATGAAAATGGGCCCAATATACCAGACAGTCTGAAGGAAGGAGGACAAGATAGGAGGTCTACCCAAACTACTCCAAAACTCCACCAAAGAATCAACGTGGACACAAGGATGCTTCCACACCCCCCACCAGTAATGCCAAATAAGCATAGAGAAGGGGCATCTGAATAACATATGTGAGGAATATTCCTCCCCATAACCACACAAAGCACAAATAGAAGGCCCCAAGAATCCCCACTTGTGAATATTGTCCCAAGTTAGGCATCTATTCAAGGCCAAAGTCCAAGCAAAGTAATTGCACTTTGGCCAAGAAAGATTATTCCAAACCTATTTCCATCGGTGCACCTCTCTTCCCTCCAATCTTTGGTTCAACAGTTCCCGATATCCACTAGCTACAATAAAGACACCCTTCAGATTTGGAGCCCAAGCAAGTCCATCCCTACCCATGAGGGCACTATAGTGTCTACCTCCAGAATGCTATGCAACTCAGCACACTCTTCCTCCATCTCGGCAACCGACCACTCATTAGGATCCTTCCGCCACTCCAACTCTAGCCACCTACACCTATAAACAGCCTTGAAGTCACTCACCCTTGACCATCCTACCTCCAAAAACCTCTAGCTAAGGTTCCCAAGATTAGGAAACTGATCAAGGATGGGGGAGTAACCATCCCAAGAGTCATTCCAGAAAAATAGCTCTTCCCCCCTCTTGCAGATCCAAAAGAGTCCTTCCTTAATGAGAGAAGCCCCCTTCTTGAGAGTATACCAAATCATTTAGCCTTTTACCTCAAGAAGATATCTTGGAACATCCTGTATTGGGATCCTCTGCATATATTTATAGGCCAAAATCTTAGCCCAGCCTCAGTCCTACTCGACACACCACCTCTAGTACAATTTAGCCGCCAAAGCCTCCCTGAATAAAATAGCCTATCTTAAACCAAGCTCCCCCCATTTGCTTCGAGCTACACACCAAGTCTAAATTGAAAAGAATCCATTTGGAAGAGGATAGATTTCCTTCCCATAAGAATTTCCTTGCCAAAGAGTCCAAACCCCTCAAGAACCACTTACGAGCCACTTGAAGCATACATCGATAAATCAAAAGAGCCTGAACCACCGACTGAATTAGTTGAACCCTCCTAGCAAAAGATAACCATGTATGAGTCCAGTGATCAACCTTCGAGTGAAATTTATCCAAGATACCTTGCATGATTCCTGAGGAGGGTTACCAGGAGAAATAAATACCCAAATAAGTCAAGGGTAAAGAAACAACTTGGAATCTCAAGATAAGGGAAATCCTCCTTTCAATAGATTCAGGAGTGTTGAAGAAATGGTTAGAAGATTTATCCTCATTGATCAACTGGCTTGAGGTCACCAGATAAACATCCAAAACCTTACGCATATTAGTAGCTTCTTTGATCCGAGCAAGTCCCATCAGGGTCGTGTCATCAACAAACTGCAAATGAGACTGCGGCTGCAAGTCATTGCCCCAACTCCAACCTTGAATACTACCTAGACCCACATTATTCTTGATCAGCCTCTCCAGGCCCTCAGCTAGGAGAATGAATAAGTAAGGGGAAAAGGGGTCCCCTTGGGGAAGGCCCCTAGATGCACCAAACAATTCAGTATGATCGCTATTGATTATCACTGAGAAAGAAGTGGACGTAACACAACTCATAACCCATTGGATCCATTCCTCAAAAAAGCCAAAAGCCCTGAGGATCTTCTGGAGGAAGGACCAACAAACTCTATCGTAAGCCTTAGCCATGTCCAACTTGATAAAAATAGCTTTTTCCTTGGAGGTTGCCATAGAATGAATGGTCTTCGTAGCAATGACCACACCATCCAGAATTTGGCACCCTTCCACAAACCCGCTCTACTCCTCTGAGATAACATCTCCTAGAAACTTCTTCAACCTATCCACTATCATCTTAGAGATGATCTTATAAATCACATCACAGGAGAGATAGGGTAGAACATGCCTAACCTGTCGAACCCATCACACTTGGGGATTAGCGCAATGAAAGTCACATTCAAATCCTGAAGCATCTATTTATTCCTCTGGGACTCTTGGACTACTTCTAGTAAGTCCAGTTTGATGATATCCTAGAACTCTTGAAAGAATTCAACCAGGAACCCATCTGGTCCAGGAGCTTTTCCTTTCCTCATGTGAAGAACAATCCTCTCGAGTACTTCCAGCAAAATAGGACCCATAAGCCGCTCATTCATCTCCCCAATAACAAGAGGAGGAGTGCAAGCGAGAACCTTATTCTCCTCCACCACTTCCCCCTGAGAATCTTCACTGAAGAGGGATCAAAAATACTGTAAAGCCTCCCTAGAGATCTCCTGCAAGGATAATAACACCTCACCTCTATCATTGACTAGAGCAGGAATGGAATTTCCATGCCTTCTTGCTTTCACAGAGTTGAAAAAGAAAGCAGTGTTCTTATCGCCCGCTTGAAGCGAATCAATACGGGCTCTCTGTTTCCAATTTATTTCTTCTCAGAGCTCCCATTCCTCTAAAGCCTTGGCAGCCCTATCCTCCTCCCTAAGCAAGGCTTCAGACAAACCATGCTTTCTGATTTCACTGGTGATGCCATTCAGCACTGTTTGGGCAGCTTTCTTAGCGTGAAAAATGTTCCTGAAAGCCTGTCGGTTCCACTGTTTAAGTTGAAACTTAACAAACTATAGTTGCTTGGAAAAAGTGTACATAGCTATGCCAAAGGCCGGCCTCCCCTTCCTCCACCACTGCTCAACAAGAGTCTACAAAGAAGGATCCCGAAGCAACATAAGTTGAAATTTGAAGGAAGGAGAGCGAGCAACACTGGCTGAAGAAGAAACCAGCTTGATAGGCCAGTGATCTGACCCTCTCCAGTCAAGAATCTCTGAACTTGTGGACCACCCCCCACCAACCCAAAAACTGGAAACCTGAAATCGATCCAGCCTCTCTGCAATCCAATACTCCCCCACTCTCCTATTGTTCCAAGTGAACAAACCATTACCAGGATTAATGTCAATGAGATGTAGCAAAGATATACTATCCTGAAAAAGGAAAGAAGAAGGTTCCAACTGCATGACACCCCCTTCTTCTCACTCAACTCAAGGATAGCATTGAAATCTCCTGCCATAATCCAAGGATGAAAAGGGACCAGCCTTCGCATACAAGAAATATGAGACCATAAGTTCTTCTTACCCTAAAAATCAGTTGGGGTGTAGATATTAGTAAACATGATAAGATCCCCAGTCTCAAGACTAGAGACAACCCTGGATAACGAAGATCTGGAAGCCACCCACTAGATAGGGTGAATCCTTACAGGGTTCCAAAGACAGGCCACCCCTCCAAAGGAACTAGCTGCCCCAATACACTGACACTCACCTCGCCCCTAGAGCTTTGCACCAGAGCCATCATACTCTCCATCGAGAGTTTAGTTTCTTGCAAGAATAGGACATCAGGTGAATGATTCCTAATCAATTCCTGAACAACATTTTGTCTAGGGCCGCTATTCAAGCCCCTCACATTCCATGAAAGCACAATCATTTTGGAGGATTGGAAAAGTGAGAATCCAGAGTCTTTACTGACCCTGACTCAACCAAATTCTCTCCCATCAATTTGATTTTATCCAAATCCTTCTTTCTGCCAACCTTTGAGTTCTTCTCCAAAGCACTTTTCTTAATATCTTTATGATGCAGACCCAGGTGAACGGAGGACTTATTACTTTTAGCCCCAGCTGGTTCCAATTTTAGGGCTATCATAGGACCCTCCCCTCCAACCAAATTCACCTCCGAACTAGGAGTGAGTCCCAACTGGACCCCTACTGTTTGATCCATCTCCATTTGTTGGCTTCCAACCACTTGCAAAGCCTGGGTAAAGTCCTCAATAACTCTTTCGGGACCCCCCTCAAGCACCTTGATCCAAAGGGGTTAACCTCGGATTCACTTCCTATTGGCTAAGGTCATCCAAGGCCTCAAATCTGTTAAAGGTGTCCTCCTCCTATCTCTCTTGTAAGGACCTCTTTTATCCTCGATACCTATTCCTTGTCTTAACAGAGACAAAACCATCATCACCCACTACCTCAACCGACATAGCCACTTTTCCTTTATCAGCAATATCTTGGCTCTGGGCCGGCTATTGACGTTGGCGGACCACCGGTTTATATCTAGGGCACTAACATTGTAAATGACCATACTCATGACACAGACGACATCGAAAAGGTAAAGTCTCATAATCTAACTATTGAACCCATGAGTAAGAGCTTGCACACATATATATAGCATCTGGCAAAGGTTTACTAAGATCTATTTCAACACAAATACACACAAAGTTCAATACCTTTCTCCCTAGGGTTTGCGTTGAAGATCCCACTGGCCTCCCAAGAAGTGCGGCAAGCATTCGTAGTACATCCTCCTGACAGCATTCCACTAGAAACCATGGTAAACGAACCCACACTGGAACCCTATTTGGGAGCTCCTCCGAATGATTAAACCTCGCATGCTAGGGTTTGATGAACAATCCCACTTGGTTGTAAAAATGCAGGCCTCCTTCAAAGACCCTATTGTGATGCTCCATGCAATTGAAAGTAACCATGAAGTAGTTATTTGCCAGCAACATAATCTCCATTTCCCCTTCCATTGCCCAAGTCCTCTGCACCCAGTTTTCCAAAAACTACAAGGAAACCCTCATTCCCAAAAACTTGCATTATAGCAAGTGTTTTGAAAAATATTCAACGTCTTCAGCTATCATCTCAGGAGGAATAACCAACTTCAGCCTCTCACTGCATCTCTCAGGCAACCATTAATCTTCATAATGCGAGAGCTACCAGCACTCCTAGACCCCGATTCTGATGAGAAAAGGTTATTGTTAAAAGTCTTCATACTCTGAAATGGGGGTTTTGATCCCACCGTAACACGAAAATCCATGGCAGGAGCAACCTGCGAGGCCTCACCACCAATACTCGACATCGGAGCACAAAAAAAAAATTATATAAGAATGCCAAGGACCCACACCCCAAAGGCCACTCAAGAAGGCTTGGCACCCAAGACACAACCCCTCCCAAGCACCATCGAAAGAAGGGGCTAGCCATATCCCCATGTCCCATGGGAAAACCTTGGGCCGCAACAAACTGGAATCCCACCCACGAGCAGCCGAAACCCCACACAATGACCACCGCTTCTCCCCCCACACCCACGGTCATTCCATTCCCATCACCGCCTGCCACTAATCTCCCTCGATGCCCTATACTTCCCTCCCTCGATGCACCTGCATCTCGACCACCCATGAGCTAGGGCATCGAAACCCTAGCTCGGCTGCCCACGAGCCCCCGCACGCATGACACCATCTTAATACCCTAAACCGAGTTATAGTTACTCTACCTAGGATGGAAGCATTTATCCACCCACATTACACTTTTAAACACCCATTGGGATCTATAATTTTTTTTAATCTTCCATAGCCCATGAATCTGCCTTCTTTCTTTCAGGTCTTCTTTTTCGCATTTTGGCTTGCTATTAGTATTATCTTTAGGTTAGTAGTACTATTGTAATGATTTATTAGAGAAGTTATTTTATCTATTTAAGAATATCACAAATAAATTTTTGCTTGTAGTATTTATGAGATATGTTGAAAATATATTTGTTGATAAATATTAATATATTTATATAAAACGAATAACTAATCATGGTCATTCTAATAATCATATGAATTAAATAAAAAAAAAAGATAAATCTTTATATTTTGAATTTTTATTTATTTCTAAATATTTATAAAAAATAACATTTGTTGCACATGCACCATCTATTGTTATCCTTTTGAATATCCCATTGTTGATGTAGGATAATGCCTCAAGGTATTCATGTTAAATACTAAAGTTTTCTTTTATCTATCTTAAATTGGGTTTTATTTGTTTTTATCAAAATTTTATTGAGAAATATTATTTTATGTGTTAAGGCATTGGAGATTCTTTGGGTGGGGAGATTAAAAAAATAGGGGCATGCTTATTACAATTATAAGTTATCATGGGAAAAACACAAAGTTCAAGAAGGTAAGTAGAAAAGTACTCCTATGAGATTATGATGCCAAAAAGTAACTTTTTCATCTATAGAGTGGATTTCAATTAATTTCCCTATGTTTTGGGATTTGAAACGTTTTAAACTTACTTACCCTAAGATTTCCACTTATGTTTTTTTAGTCATTTGTAGTCTTGCAAAGGTTTTGTATCTTGAAAAAAATCCATCCAATTATGAGAGGAATGCCATTTTGAAGGTTAGCTTATGATTTTTCCTAATGATATTTCCTAATGGAGGCTTCGCCTGATAAGTAATTTGCACAATGATTTTTCATATTATGAATTTTATAATTTTAAGTTTATATATTTAAAGAGATTATTCATTTGAATTTTAAATGAAACAAATTATTATCATATTTTATTAATAATAAATTAATAGGTTTGGAAAAAATTCTATAAAATGTAGTTTTAGAAAAAATAAAATATATAAAAATCAAATTGATATTATATTATTTAGTTATTTGTTATTTGAAATTTATATTTAAATTATGAGAAAAAATCACAGATTGGTATTTTTATAAACACGTGATTGAAATTGCTAACTATTACGTATATAAGGTCTTTTTCAATATTAGGAGACTCATTGGGTTCCTCTTATAGATTTATAATATATGAAAACTTTTGAAGAGATTGAACATAAAGTGAATGATTTGATTTAAGTTAGTAAATTTTTATGACATAAATTAATTATGAATTTAATATATTAAATGAGTATCTTAATTAAATAATATTAAAATTAAGAATTAATAAATCTATAAATCTAATTTTATAAGGATTTATATAATTTGGGTAAATTTATATTAGAGATATATGTCTTCTATTCTAATTACATATATAGAATTTGATTAGTATAACTTCACAATATAAGAAATACAAATCTTAAGAGAATCATTTAAGTCATACATGGGAGTTATCCCTCTTAAATGTTGGGGAAAAGTATTCATCTAATGACACTTTCAATTGTTGTGCAAAAATTTTCTATTAGTCACACTTTATTGGTGTGCAAATGGAGACTTGAAAATCACAACCCAATATAGAAAAAGAATTGTTCTCCTCATTCAAATTATATTTTCTTTATGGGTCTACTCTATATAGAATGAAATAATTTCACATTTAAAATAACATAATTTTTCATTGTTTGCAACAATGATTAGTACACACTTTTGTTCTTGTATCTTTTTTTCATTAAGTAATAATAAGTTCAATCATAAACATTTTGTCAAATTTATAATACACATCTTTTTATATCGACCAATAAAAAAATGAAAAATAAAAAATCATTTATGTATCAAATGTTTATTAACATGAGTCAATAAGAAATTACTTAAACAAATAATTTTCAAATTACTAGACAAGAAAATTAAATATAAATTATATCATTGTGATTAAATGTTTTATTTTATTTTATTTTATCACTTGAATTAAATAAACAAAATCGGATAAATCTTTATATTTTTTATTTTTTATTTATTTCTAAATCTCTATAAAATATAGCATTTCCTCCAGACACCATTTTTGAATATCCCATCTATGACATTGATAAAGGGTTACACCTCGACGTACTCATGTTAAATACTACAATTTTCTTTTATGTAGATCTTAAATTGGGTTTTATTTGCTTTTATCAAATTTCATTGGGATATATTTTATGTGGCAAGACATTGGAGATTCTTTAGGTGGGGAGATGAAAAAGTGGAGATATGCTTATTATAAGTTATCATGGGAAAAACAAAAGAAACTTTTTTATTTGGATTGGGTGCAGAGTGGACTTCAATTAATTTCCCTATATTTTGGTATTTGAAACGTTTTGAAACAGTTTCCCCTAAGATATCTTCTTATTTTTTTCGTACTCATTTGTAGTATTGCAAAGGTTTTGTATCTTGAAAAAAAATCACCCAATTATCAGAGCAATGCCATTTTGAAGGTTAGCAAATGATTTTTCCTAATGGAGGTCTCACCAAATAGATAGTTTGAGTAGTGATTTTTCATATTATGAAGTTTATAATTTTAAGTTTATATATTTAAAAACATTATTCATCATTTAAATCTTTTAAACTTTAATAAATTAATAGGTTTGGAAAAAATTCTATAATATGTATTTTTAGAATAAATAAAAATATATAGAAATAAAAAATCAAATTGATATTATATTATTTTATTTTTAATTATTTGTTATTAGAAATTTATATTTAAATTATGAGAAAAATCATACATTGGTATTTTTTATTAACATGTGATTGAAATTGTTATAAGCATGTGACAAAATGGCTAACTATTAAGTATATAAGGTCTTTTGCAATGTTAGGAGACTCATTGGGTTTCTCTTATGCATTTATAATACATGGAAACTTTTGAAAAGATTGAACATAAAGTGAATGATTTGAAATAAGTTAGTAAATTTTTATGATATAAACTAATCAATGAATATAATAAATTAAATGAGTAGTAATTAAATAATATTGAAATATTAGGATCAAAAAGTTTGAATTAAAAAAATGGCTCTGCGTGCGAAAAATCGATGCAAAGCATTGACAACCATTTTCAAGCATTCACTTTTGCCGCTAGGAATTCACAAGGGCTTCACAAATCGCTTCTATATTTTGGCAAACAACCCCTAGGCTGAGGATCTCGGTATGATTATATCACGAACCCACGAACAAGAGGCCTTCTTTGCAAAAACAAAATATTCTCTGATTGACATGGTTAGGGCTCCCCCTCTTCCCTGCGAGGGTTGGGATCAAGACTAGCAGATGGTGAGTCATAGAAATAAAAGGGCATTAGGGCAACCAAATTGCCACAACCAGAATTCCAATCATTGTTGGGAGGAGGGTTCTGTAAAACCTAACCATCCAAAAAGATCCTTTGCTCAAAATTATTTCCCTACACGAAATTCCTCGGCTAAATTAACAAAGGGTATGGAAACCCTAGGTCGCCATTCTATCATGAATCATCAAAATTCAAAGGAAGTAAAGCATCCTAAGATGGATTTACCTTCGAATCCTCCAGAAACTTCAAATGGGTTGGTCATTGAAATTGATACTCAAACTCAGGCCAGGTATCAAATGCATTGCAATGAGCACATGATCTTTGCTCGATGGAAAGGCTGGGGGATCCCATCAGAACTAATTGCTAACTGGTTGTTTTCTTCTTTCAATAACCGGGTAAAAATCGACATCCTTCCTGATAATTTCCTTGCTATTGAATGTGGTAATCAGGGTTTAAGAAATAGATTGCTTAACGGGGACATATTAACATTCAAGGGTCTTGGGTTTGATTGTTGGGAATGGTAACCCCTCTTTTTCCCATCTCGATTAAATTCCTGCATGGTTAATAGAGCAATTTCACTTGAAAAATAATGATTTTTTACGATTAATAGGCAATAAAATTGGTAAATTTGTAGAAGTTAAAAAATCAGCCCTTAGCTTCTTTAATCAACTTCTTATTGTTAACATGAATATAAACAATAAATCTTTAGAGCCCATTATGCTGAAATTCGATAATTATAGTTTAACCCTAAAATTACCCTTTTTTAATGGCTCTTTCAAAGATATTCTTCCAAGGAAGATCCCTTCTGAGAAGACTCTCCCTGGATCGTTTCTCCAGCGTGATGGTGCCTCATTCAGATTTGTGGAAGGAGGGGGTTTTACCTTTGAAGGCCATATGGCTAAAATTAACCCTAATCATCACACCCCTTATCCTTTAGAGAACCCATGCCCTCATTCCTATCCTAATATCTCCCCTATCAAGTCCTCTCGCCCCCTTCTCCCCCCACTACCAACTATTAATCCACATATAGCTGATTCAATGCTTAGGGATCGAGACCTAGAAGAAGGAGAAATTAGTGAGTTGCCCCCTCATAAGGGTCAGCTTGGACTTGCAAATATTTCATCGTCTGATTCTCTCATCCCACCAAAGAGGTTGAGTCCCTCAAGGTCTCCCCCTCTACTAAAACTAACCTCCTTTGTGCAATCAGTGGAGATGGAAAGCTACTCCTCGGTATCATGAATGACATCCTTACAAGCTCAACCAATCTCTCAAGTCTCAAGTGCTAAGGCCTTCGAGGGGGTAGAGGATCACCCTCCACCTCTGAAGGTTGTTTCTAATACAATTGTAGAATCTGAGAGTGATCGAGCGGCTAAGGAAATTAACATCATTACCAATTTTGTAGGGGAAGAAGTAGTAAACGACCTTATGAATCAACTTGTTGATGAAATATTTGATGCTGAGGAATTGGAAAGACAAAGGGATCTCTATGTCAAAAATCTAGTGGATATTGTCAGAGTTGACTTAGAAACAGAGATACTCTTTATAGCATTAGATAACCTAGAAAATGATAATCCAAACACTCTAGGCATTCACATCTTTGAGGAAATCAAAGACTCTCCTGACTACGCTAAACTCAGTAAGAGAAGAGGCAAGAGATCTCATGCTAAACTAAGATCAAAGGATGGGGAAGCAAGGGGTCAGTCTAAAATATCTACTCTTTTTAATGCAGGGGAGGGGAAGTTCCTCCCCACAAAGCCATCAAAATCATAACATGGAATGTTAGGGGTCTGAATGCCCCTAACAAATAGCGCATCTTAAAGCACTGCATCTTTTATTCAAAATGAGACATAATTTTAATCCAAGAAACTAAAATGAACTCCTCTAAGATTGTCCTTTTTGAGAAAAAAACTAGGCATCAGACAGCTAAAGCATTCCCCTGCAATAGGGGCCTCAAAGGGTTCAACAATCATCTGGGACTCTAGATTTATCTCATTTACACCTCTAGAGATTTAGAAAAATTGGATAGGAGGAGCAGTAGCAAGCTATAAAAATAACCTTAGATTCAAATTGATTAACGTTTACGGTCCTATCTAGAATGGGGATAAGGCTCAAGTGTGGATGGAACTTGAGGCTTTCCTCAGAAGTTATCCAAATGAAGTTTGTATCATTGGTGGAGATTTCAATGCCATCACTAAGGTAGAAGACAAAAGAGGAGGTAGTAGAAAACTCCCTCCAATGGCTGTAGATTTCAATCATTGGATCAATAGGAATTCCCTGTTGGAAATCCAGATGGTAGAGAATGCCTTTACCTAGAACAACAAAAGGATAGGTTTCTGTAACATTGCTGAGAAATTAGATAGTTTCTTTATCCATGGGGGACTCTTGGAGCTTAATTACACCATGGAAGCAAAGCTTCTCCCTTTATCAGGATCTGACCACTTTCTACTCCAACTAAACTTATTATCAGACCAATCCCCTAGAAACTGCCCCTTCAAATTTGAGAGCATGTGGTTTAGAGATGATAACATTTTAACCTAATTGAAAATTGTTGGAGAGGCTCTGTGTTCTCAGGATTGAAGATGTTTATTGTTGCAAACAAGATAAATCTTATCAAAAGGAAGCTCTTAGAGTGGAATAGGATAAATTTTGGAAATATTTTCAATAAAAAAACTCTTAATAGAAAATAATCTTAAGAATGTTAACACTCAAGTTTTGGAGAAGGGGATGGATGAACATCTCTTCCTTAAGGAAAAAGCACTACTCTCTGAGTATGAAAAGATATTGTCAAATGAAGAGATCTTCTAGAGACAAAAATCTAGGAAGACTTGGTTCAGTGATGGGGACCGAAATACCAAGTTTTTCCACAATAGTACCAAGCAGAGGTGATGGGTTAACTGAATTTCTAGTATAAATAATGGCCAAGGTTCCATCCTGTCGGAACCAGATGATGTTGCCTCTGAGGCAGTAAGGTTCTTTGACAAATTTTTAAACAATACTGATGGCTCCAACCTAAGAGGCCAACTCAATGTTATCAAGAATCTCCCAAAACTCATTAACGATGACCACAATAAGGGCCTATTAAAGAAATTCTTTGAGGAAGAGGTTAAATCTATCCTAATGAAGATGAATCTGGATAAGGCACCAGGCCCAGATGGCTTCCCCACCAGCTTTTTCCAAAAATGCTGGGGTTTTATGGTGACAGAGAGCACAGAAGCTTTAGAAAGTGTTAGGAACTCAGGAAAGATTCTCAAGGAGATCAACAATACCTTCCTCTCTCTAATCCCCAACAAAGAGAAACCCGATAGCTTCAATGACTTCAGACCTATAGCCCTATGCAACACTCTTTATAAACTCCTAACCAAAACCCTAGCAACCAGACTTCAGAATCTTCTCCCCATAATCATTAGTGAAGAACAAACCGGTTTTGTAGCGGATAGATAAATCTATGATGGGGTAATAATACCACAAGAAGCTATTCATTTGGTCCAGCTCAATAGTGCCCCAAGCATGCTAGTTAAATTAGATATAAGTAAAGCTTACGACAAAGTTGATTGGCACTTTTTATGTAAATGCTTGGAGGCATTTGGCTTTTCCAAATCCTGGATCAACCTAAGTTTTTAGTGTATCTCCACCCTGAAATTCTCTTTTATGGTTAATGGTTCTCCGGAGGGTTTCTTCAGCAGCTCAAGAGGGCTTAGGCAAGGAGATCCTATGTCCCCTTTCCTCTTCATCATCATGGTAGAAGCCCTAGGAAGATCCATCTCTAAGGCTAAAGAGGAGGGTGGGATCCAAGGAATCCCTATTACTAGTGGTCTCCCCTCCTTCACCCATCAACAATTTGTTGGCAACTTGATGCTTTTTGGTCAAGGAAGCACAAGGGAAGTGAGTGCCTTAAAAGGCATCCTCAATTCCTATATGTTAGCTTCAGGTCAAGAGGTGAATCTGGAAAAATCGACAGTTTTTATGTTCAACATAGACCCCTCATTAGGACTGGAGATCTGCAAAATCCTGGAGATCAGTTAGGATACCCTTCCTTGCAAATATCTAAGCAGTCCCCTTGACAAGGGAAGGAGATCTTCAAAATTGTGGGACAACTTGGTGGATAAAATCAAGTCTAAGATTAACACCTGGAAAGGAAAATGGCTTTCATCTGCAGGTAGGCCAACCTTGGTTAGATCGGTTTTGTCAGCTATGCTCATTTACCAGCTCTCCTATCAACATCTATCTTCTTCCAAACTAGCTAAAGTCAACAAGCATCTCAGAACTTTCTTTTGGCAAGGTGTTAATGATGACCAGAAAATATTTGTCATATCTTGGGACAAGATATGCAAACCTAAAGAAGAAGGAGGAGTTGGCATTAAAAACCTTCATGATCAGGGAAGAGCCCTAGGGGCCAAGTTGGTCTGGAGAATGTTCAGAACCCCCCACCTCAAATGGGCAAGGTTGTTGCACCATAAATACCTTAATGGATGGAATCCTATCCAAATCTTCAGAGAAATCAATCCTCCCAGAGGGTCCTGCTTATCGAATTTCATGTTGGATTGCAGGAGTATTACTTCAGACAAACTTACTTGGAACATGGGGTCATGAGATAAAGCCCTTTATTGGTCTGATTCATGGGGTGGGTATAAGGCAATTGAGAAGATCTATGACTTTGGTGCCACCCGTAACCTCCTTGAATCATATAGAGGACCCTTGTTAAAAAACTATATTTCCCCTTCAGTGGAAGGGGCTAGATGGTAGTGGATTGAGAGGGAAGATGAGGATATCTTGGAAGGGGATAAAAGTAAACTAATGGCAATTCTCAGGACAAGGAACATAGCCTTAGGTCATCATGAGGATAAGCTTGTATGGGATAGATCCTTAAGAGGGGAATATAACTCCAAGAATGGGTACTCTCATATCTCCAAAGCGTATATAAGACCTATGTCTAAGATTCCCTTGAAACTTTCCTATGATAGATACTGCCTGCCTAAGGTTGGTATCTTCTTCTAGCTTGCGATTTAGAACAAGCTCCTAACTGCGAACAAATTTAGGAGAATGGGGTATGAGGGTCCCAGTAGATGTCCTCTTTGTGAGGCAGATGAAGAAGACACCAACCATCTCCTCCTTAATTGCCCTTTTGCTTCCCAATGTTGGGTTTGGTTCACCAATAAACTTGAGTGGTCTACGACCTTCCCCCACACCATCTCTGGAATGCTCAAAGCTTGGCCTCTCCTTAGGCGAGGCTGTCTCTTTGAGGGTTTATGGATATCTCTCCCATCTTCCATAATGTGGCAGCTATGGAAGGAAAGAAATAGACATCTCTTTAAGAATGAAAAACTTGAGGTTCACAGAGTCATCAATAGAATTGAGTTGGCCTCCACTGAGCTCATGAACAACCGACTTTCATCTGGCATAATTAAGAATGCCTCAGTAACCTACTGGGATGAAAAAATGAAAAAATGTTGGGAGGGCTTATCTTTTCCTCCCTTTGTAGGGGATGGTCATGTTGCAAGTCTTTGATCAAGAGCTGAATGCAGATGGCAGCCCCTAGGAGAAGGTTGGGTTAAGTTAAACTTTGATGGGGCATCCTGTGGCAATCCGGGGCAAGCAGGTATAGGATGCTCTATTCATAATTGGGAATGCAAAGAAATTGCCACCCTTGCCTCCTCGGTTGGCATCAAAACCAACAATTGGGCGGAATTCATGGCCCTGGTGGAAGGTCTACATCTGTGTAGGAAATTATGAGTTTCAAATTTGGGTATTGAAGGAGATTTGGCTATAATTGTCAATGCTCTTAGGAAAGGAAGCATGCCTAACTGGAGACTAAACACTTTTTTGTCAAAGGCTATTGACTTATGCCAAGGTTTTGACAGGTTTACAGTCAATCATATTTATAGGGAAGGTAATAAAAGAGCGGATGAGCTGGCCAATATGGGAGCGTATGGCATCAAACTCCTCTCCGAGCCTCCCTAAGGTCACCCTTTCTTTTATTTTTTAGCCCAAGAGTTCATTAGCTTGTCTCTCCTCCCATCCCTTATGTCTCTTGCCTAGACTTTGCTAGTCTTGCCTTAAAACCCACCCAATAAGACCTTTCCATGGTCCTATGTATATATATATAAACGTATATATAGATATATAGACATATATACATATATGTATACCCATATATATACATTCACAAACTTAAACTCAGGAAATTAGGTAAATTCCTTTGAGATGTATACACATTAATATATAGACACAGTATATTCTCTCAATCTCACCCATCAGGACCCCCCATCCTCAAGCCTCGACAGAGGTTCATCTTTCAATATTTTCGTATATACTTATTTGGGTATTTACATTTATAGATATTCACCTTGAAATGCACATATATCTTCATATACATCTTCATATCTGTATTTACATCCATATATATATATATATATATATATATATATATATATATATATATATATATATATATATATATATATATATATATATATACTCATACTCTTGCAGTCCGGGGTCTTTTACAGAATTAACTTGGGATAGATAAGCATTCACATTCTCTGGTATATCTACAGGATCAACTTTGAATCTCTTTGCATGTATTAATATTCTCTTGAGATATATATATATATATATATATATATATATATATATATATATATATGGATACATATATATTCTTATATATACTTTTGCATAATATATATATATATTAGTTTCTCGGAGGTATAAAGATCTTTATATTCATACATATATATATATATATATATACATATATACATATATATATTTATTTTTATCCATATATATACTCATATATTCTTATACTTATATACATACTTATATATATTTATAGGTATATATGTCTTTATATACATATATATATATACTTAGAAACATACTTTTAAATATATTTATTTATTTATATATATATAGATATTATCCTCTTATATATAGATGTATATACATATATATAGGTATATATATATTTTCTCCTGTAGGTCTCATTTATTATTATTTACTTGAGTACTCCTGAAATTAGCCTTTCTTTGATCAAGCTTTATATAGTCGTGTTGCTCCGTATGAATAAGTTTTAAGACTAGGAGGAGGCAATACCATACATTAATAGGCATAGGTATATAAACATGCATGCATATCTCGCAACTCAGATATATGTGGTCATGGATATATAGGTATTATTATTCATGTAGATACTGCCTTCTACTAGGATTAAAACTTACCCAGCTATCCTCCTCTCTATTTTCCTAAATGAACCCCTATATTTAGCCAGCCGCAATAGACATATGAGATGTCATGGCCGGACATCATACATCATCTCTCTTTCTCGATCAAATCTTCTTAACGGCTCCCTACAAAGATGAGGTGACGCTCCCTCAGTGATTTGATAGATGAAGTACCCTTAGCTTGATGGCTAAAGGTGGCGGTAATTATGACCTTGATCCTCAGAGATTGAATTCCTTGCATCATAGCTACTTATTATGAAGTTTCTTATTTGAAGCTTTAAAAGTGCGAGTTCTATTTAGAATTCCAAGCTGGTCTTCCTTGTCATTTCTCAGTTGAGCTGCGATGGATACCTCTCTCAGGCTTCTAGGGTTGAAACATCAGATGGCCTTTGTGGGTGAGATCAAGGAAGAAAGAATGAAGGGCATTCTCGCCCAACAAAACCCTCTAATCTCTAGAGCTGTAATGAAATTTCTAGGGAATGACTTCATCATGAATGAGGACAAGACCAGAGCGAACCCTGACATTGCAGCAATGTTTTTAGCCCTTGCAATGCATTTTGAGAAAGAAGGATATTGTGATAAAACTATTCAAGAAGGTCTTCATTAAAGACATCTTGGGCAAATTAGAAAGGGTGGTGGTCAACATAGATGAGGAACTCACGGAGCTCCCAAACCTTGGGATTATGATATTCTTATTATAATGAATAACCCAGTTCCTTGCTACCCCATTCTGTTAATTGATGACCCCATGGCCTTCGAAGCTCTTCACCCTATCAAAAGCAGAAACCTTCTATTCCTCTCATGGATTCTTCAAGTTAAGAAACCTCCTTGTGAGAAATGGTTGATCAACTATCTGGAGGCGGAGAATATCACAGTTATCCCTGATAATGTGCCAATCCCATGCTCTCCTGTAGGCCCTTCAACATCTAAACCAGAGAGCTCTAGCTCCAAGCCTCCTCACAGGCCAGGCAAGAAAGGCTGAAGCTCCTTCTGGATGACATGCATCCAGGTTTCTGCATCCTGGGTTCCTTTTGTGTAGTTTTCTCTTTGTGGTGGTATGCTTTTGTTTTTTGGGGAACTCCTTTTATGTTTTCAGAAGTAACAGACCAATTACATTTGGATGTCTTTACTTACCTTAGAGATCTTAGATAAGATGTCTCATAAATATGTTAATGCTTTGCTAAAACTATCTCTGTAAACTTCAAGCTTTAAATGCCTTTTACTACCGTAATATAGATTTATATATTTTGAATATATATAGACATACAACTATATATCCATATTTACATATAGATATATGTATATAAGCTTATATAAATACAAAAATGTCAGTCTTTTAAATTCAGTTTCTACTTAGTTATTTCCAGTATTAGCTCTTTAGGATGGGGCTTGCTTTGATAGTTTTTTTTGTCATCTCACTTAAAGCTTTCCCATAACATACTATTAGGGCATGGAGGGATCTTTGTTTGAACTGAAACCTATGATGGACGGTAGCCCACTGCGCTATCTATGCAGAACTTTTTATGGAGTTTGCTTCTTGACTGTATAGTTAGCTTATCCATTAATCTACTACGATGAGTCTTGAGCAATGACCATTCATTATGTTTTTTGGAAATTTTGTGGGGCTAATATCTTGAGTTTTTATGTTAACAGGGTGACCATCCTGCACATATGATCAATTGTGAATTTTAGATTAGAAGCTGATCTTTGTTCTTTTTTCTTTTTCTAACATTCTGGTAAGAAATATCTGGAGTATTTGTACAGCTTAGGAGGTAGGGCCGGCCTGCCTCACCCTGTTATTTCAAGTAAAGATAGGGATGTCGCTTACATAAAGTAGGGACACCCCAAGAGATCAGAAGGTTGCTTCTCTAATTTACAGAAGGGATTCTCTCAATCCCTCTTCAATACTATCTGGACAGGGAACCATTATCATCCCCATTATTGTAACTTAGACTATTCTGGACAAGGAACCATTATCATCCCCATTATTGTAACTTAAATTTCATTTTTTCTTCTGATCCTTATAGGATCTCGGCTAGACCGGAGGTTTTCTTTCCTCCATTCTTTCCTACTGGTGCCCACACTGAATGGAGGTGTAATTGTAACTACTTTTTAATTAATAAAATTCTCTTGCTTCGGCCTTTTATCGATAAAAAAAAATAAAAATAAAATAATATTGAAATTAGGAATTAATAAATCTATAAATCTAAATTTTACAAATAAACATTTATATAAATTGGATAAATTTATATTAGAGATATATGTCTTCTATTCTAATTACATATTAGGAATTTGATCAGTATAGCTTCACAATATAAGAAATAAAATCTTAAGAGAATCGTTTAAGTCATACATGGGAGCTATCCCTCTTAAATGTTAGGGAAAAGTATTAATTTAATAGCACCACCTTCAATTGTTGCAAGAATTTTCTATTAGTCATACTTTATTGTTGTGCAAATGGAGACTTGAAAATCACTTTCTTCATTTGGTGACACCACCTTCAATTGTCGCAAGAATTTTCTATTAGTCATACTTTCTTGGTGCGCAAATGGAGACTTGAAAATCACTACCCAATATAGAAAGAGACTTGTCCTTATCATTCAAATTATAGTTTCTTTGGTGGGTCTACTCTATTTAGAATAAAATAATTTCACATTTAAAATAACATAATTTTTCATTGTTCGCAATAATGATTAGTACACTTTTATTCTTGTATCTAATTTTCATTAAGTACTATTAAATTGAACCATAAGCATCTTGTCAAATTTATAATATATATACCTTTTTCCACAACATAGAAAGTCAAACTTGTCTAAATATTTGTTGACTTTTAAAAAAATTATTTAATTTAGTTTTTTTCGGTGTACCTACCATGGATTCAATTCATTTCTAATTTTGACTTTGATGACAATACTTAAAAAGGTAGATTTGAGTGATGGTTCCAATAGTTCCTTATGTCACATAAGAGAAAAGAGTATTAATAAAATTGAAATTTTAGCACACATAATTTCAAAGTGAACAATATCATAAATTTTTCTACTATTTGAAATAATTAAAAAAAAAAAAGAAAAAAACTATATATCAAATGTTCATTAACATAAATCAATAGAAAAATACTTCAACAAATATTTTTCAAATTATTAAATAAGAAAATTAAATATAAATTATAACAATGTGATTAAATGTTTAATTATATATGATGATTGCTAAACAAACAAACAAAAATTACATACAACAGATGCATACATATTTCTAACTTCTATCTGAACTAAAATGGTTTGAAATTATCATCGAATACACATGATTAAAATCTTAATCAAAAACCAAAAGATTCTACTTAAATCACATTTTCCAACAACCAAAGTTACCTTTAGCATTAAACTAAATATAATTTAAAGAAAACCCCTGGCCACGAAGTAAACAACGATGACAGTAGAAACGTTGAAAATTCTTGGCCGTCAAACATGTAAAATTTTGTAGTTGTGGCTACATAGCACAGGATAGATCTAGCTAGGAAAATAAATACAAAACTTGTAGATCTAATGCACATAAAAAAAAGAAAGAGCAGCTAAGAAAATGAAATGTATTAATTCATTGTTATCTTTACAACTGCAAAATATGTAGATTTATACAAAAATAACCACCATAGACCACTGCAGTTATTTCCTGGAAATTACGGAGGAAACAAGGGCAAAGCAACCGCATTAACAATATTGGCATTAACAATATTGGCGGTGAAAGAAGAGCATGCACCATCAGTTTTAACAATGCAGAATGCATGCATTGTTATTGTCCATAAATCATGACATGTAGTGTTATTGTCCATAAATCACGGCAGGGACAGACGGTTTGAAAGTGGGCTAACAAAGCCTTAGTTGCAGTTAACATTACTTCAACACCCCCCCTTAATTCCAACTAAGGAGAAATAAACTTACTGAAAGGAAAGAGGAAAGAGAGAAAACCCAGTGGGAACAAAACCCCCCCTCAAAATAAACACTAACTCTGCATGACACTTAATATGCTACAATGTTTTGCAACCAAAAATCTTGCAGAAAGTGTCTATTTGTTCGTCGACAAAGAAGAGAAAGAATGTCAATACAGAATGTAGCATAGCGAATGCTGTAGTAGGTCCCCCTGCAACAAATGATGCCTCTTCCTTTTGGAAGATAGAAACCTCGAGCTGTCAAACTGCTAAATTCCCACTCAAGTGAAATGTAGGAAGGAATCAAGATGAATGGTTCTAAAAAATTCTCATGTTTCTCCAATCCAATGTTGAACTGTGACTCTGCCATACAAGATTCCAGAACAGTAACCACTGAAGTTTGAGATTTGTTTGGATATGAATCAAGATGTGTCGAGATAGTAGCATGGAGTGGTTGAGAGAAAATAAGAGAATCCAAACCAAAAGAAGATGCAACTTGATGTGAGCTGACATCAGAGAGAAGACATGTGTCCTCAAAATTGTCATCATGATTAGAGAGAGATTCAACAAACAAATGATAAATGTCTGATAGGATGATATCTCGCTCATCAAGAAAACAAGAATGAACCTGCTGAAAAGAATCTGAAGAAGCATTCGAAGAAGCCAATATCTCTATCAAACTCGCAAGTGAAAGTGAAGGTACATCAACTATTTTTGTAGGTGGAGAAGGAGTAGCTTGTGATTCTGATGCATTCCCAAAAAAGAGTAGAAAGGCATTATGTGAGAAATGGGGACACCATTCATACCCATGTTGATTGCTCCCACAATACCTGCATCTATAACCCTTATACATATACATCATTCACTCCTTAAAAATATCTCCAAAATGATACAAAAAACAAAACCTTCAATACAATGGTTATTCCAATCTAAAACAGCTCTATCTTCAATGCCTGCAAATAAAAGTGTTTAGCTTTTTCTTCCTAGCAACCTTGCTCTGATACCATGTAGAATTTTGCAGCTATGGCTGCATAGCACAAGATAGATCTAGCTAGGAAAATAAATACAAAACTTGCAGATCTAATGCACATAAGAAAAAGAAAGAGCAGCGAAGAAAATGAAATGTATTAATTCATTGTTATCTTTACAACTGCAAAATATGCAGATTTATACAAAAATAACCACCATAGACCACTGCAGTTATTTCCTGGAAATTACGGAGGAAACAAGGGCAAAGCAACCACATTAACAATATTGGCAGTGAAAGAAGAGCATGCACCGTCAGTTTTAACAATGCAGAATGCATGCATTGTTATTGTCCATAAATCACGACATGCAGTGTTATTGTCCATAAATCACGGCAGGGACAGACGGTTTGAAAGTGGGCTAACAAAGCCTTAGTTGCAGTTAACATTACTTCAACAAAACAAAGTGTTCTCCGACTGAAAAGAAAAAGAGGAGGAAGAAAGAGGGGCTTCAAGAGGAAGAGGAATAGCGGTCACAAGTGAAAAAAAGACAGAAATCTTGTACCACTGTCATCAGAATTAGCAGCACGGCAGCCATGGATCCAGGAAGCAGCCATGGATTGGAAAAATAAGCGGTTACGAACTCACTCCAGAGTTTCTTGTACTTTCTTCTTGTATACATATGCAATCCTTTTCTGACGCCATCAATTGCTTTGCAGCCCTGGACATGGGTAATTCCTTTAGCCAGAATGAAAAGGTCCGCCACTTGTTTGTTGCTGCCAAGGAAATTGTGAAGCACATCTGCGTTTCTGAGCAATGCAACATCCTCCTCGTTGTCTATCAGCTCTTCCATAAGGAACGCAAACTGAGTCATTGGTTTCGTACCATACCCTCCAACGCCAACTTCCATGGCAACAAAGCTTCCCATCAATATATGTAACTGCGACGTGACCCTGAAGTGTGGTAAGTACAACGTTGATGTTTTCTCATCAAATCTTATCCATCGAATGGCTGAACAATAATCCATTGATCTTGTTGGATCTTGCGAGACTGCCCTTTTTATATCTTCAAAGAGAACTGGCTGGATCATCACCCCTCCGCGCACGAGTTCCATTGCTGTTGGGAGCTTCAGATAAACCATATCGACCGCGTTGCCAGGGCTCTTATTTGAGGAGGAATCGAACAAACAAAGATTAGACCAACGTCTACAAATGGCTTTCATTGAACCAAAGCATTTCTCCAAGCAGATCTGCATGCGATTGGGAGAAGAAGGCTGTGAGTCTAGCAGTTCCTCGACATCCGTGCCCACCATGGAGCGGTAGACTACTTCGAGGACATGTTTCTTACAATACATGTTGTAAGAAATTCTAGTTTTCCACATGAAAACTTCATGTCGGGTTGCACGCCAAAGCAGCATGCTCATTAAGTTTTCTACTTTTTGTTTTGCGGCTTCTGCAGAACCCATCTGAAATCGAAGGAGATCCTTCAAAACCCACAAAGGTATTTGGTTTTCAAATATAATTATATCAGTCATTAGTCTTTCTCTCATGGGGTTTTGAAGATCAACATCAAAAACTGCATCATACTTCCACTTAAATGCACTCTATTCTTCATAAGAATATTGGACATACTCAAATTGAGATACTTGTGTTTCATATGAATCCTGAGCATTCCTGTTAACTTTTATATAATTAACAAGAAATTCATAAACAAAACATGCATCCCTGGTGACCATCCACGCCAGTTCTATAGAAGTAAGGGGAATATGTTCACCATAGAACTTTCTTATCTTGTTGTCCTTGAGCAGTATGCGCTTTTCAACAATTGACTTGATAGAAACATGTGGATTACTCCTCTGGATCCTCTTTTGCATCCTTCGAACTGCCTCAGATTTGGTGTTCTCCATGCCCTGCAGCTCCTTTTTCCCATAATGAAAAGGGCCGATGGAAACAAGATGTGGATTGTACAAACGGTCTTTGGAGTCTCGCGGGAGCCTTGGCACTCGGAAGATCTGAGCAGGGCTTACATCGTGCATATCCTCTTCGTTAATTGTCAGCTCATACCGAACTTGAATTGCACAGCTGCTCTCTACCATTGTCATTGCATCGCTTCCTTTGTGTGCAGTGGATGTATCACGTCAATAGGCAATTACTTCTCATCAAATTTACAATACTCTAACTGACCACATAATTGTGGAGACTTTCCCAGATATATCTGGAGACTTTATTTTGTCATTGACCAGCTAATTATGGTAAAGAAGAACAAAGAAATACACTTAGACAAATCTATTTTGTGAAAAAGAATACATTATACTGTACGGTCAGACTTACCCTACACATTATAATCTTTGGTCTATCCAGTCTATTCAGTTTTTTCAACTAATTGATAAAGCTGGATAAACAATCCCTTAATTTCTTACTTTACAACACGTTAAATGTTGACTTCGTATGTAACTAATTAACTTCTCTAACTCGATTATGTCAGTTTATTTTCCCATAAATTTTCTGGCAGTTGGCAGTTGGCAGTTGCAATACCAAAGTGTGAACTTTTGAACAGGGCTTCGACCTCTACAAAAGCTTATTACCCTCAATTCATTGACCTCTTGAAAGAGAAATATGACCAAGTCTTACCTTGTTAAAATTAATTTCTCCCATGTGAACAAAATCTGATTTGAAAATTAGATGGGGATAAGATTGTCAGGCTATGTTCTTCATCGTCTTTACTGACATATCAATCTTGTGTTTATCTTCTCTTAACTTGCCGTGCACTGCACGGATGGAAACCGCCTCACCGCAGCTTAAAAATGAAGTTGCCTTGCATTGTAACCGTAAAAGTTTAGAAGCCAACGCACATACGTGATATTGGAAGAACTCTGTAGAGTTCTGTATCTGCCTATGTAATGGTTATCAATCAATATATATGATGTTGCAACAGCGAGCTGTCTAAGTTTATATTTTATTTTGTTTCAATGATTATGTATTGCTGTTTGTTATTAATATTCTGCTTCGTATTGTTGCTGTTTGTTATTACTCAAAACTCCTACATACCTCTGATTGCTTTCCTAAGTCAATTGTCTTGTGAATGTGGAGTCAATTTAAATGTCTCGACCTTTCATTATTTCTTGCAGGCAGTCATCGCGTGACTTGAACAAGAAATGCTAATTTTAGTGGGTCGACCATGATCACGTGCCTTGGCAATATAAGATCTCTATGTTTCAATCGTCAGCCTTGCCCTAACGAATTTTCCTCCTTGGTGAATACCCCTTCATTTGAATTCTATATATTATCTCCTAATTTACATTTTATTAATCTTTACTATATTATATATGTAAAGTATTGATTAGTAATTAGGGCATATTTGATTGTCATATAAAATTATGACATTGACAAGCAAAGTTAGCTCTTCTATTTATATGCAGAATTTGTTTTTAATTTTTTAATTTTTAATTAATTGTAGACATGTATGCAAAACATGGAAGCATAGACAATACACGAGAACTGTTTTGATAGAATGCCTCAAAACAAATTGATGATATGGATAAAATGGATTTGTTGAGATAAGGCTTTAGGTAAATTCAAGCAAAGCATTTCCACCACAATATTGGCCAGCACGCTCCCTGCTTGTGCCAAAATGGGAGCTTTGAAGCACGGTATGGAAATCCATAAAAGCATAAGACATGTATGCAAAATGAACAAGCATTCACAACGCACAGGCTGGGCTTAACCAGCACACTCTAAGCTTTGACCGCTTAGGGTGGCTGGTGTGGGCCCCACTAAGACTTCCGTTCTGTTTATTTTGAATTGAGTTTTGAATCTCTCCCGCCCAATCCTCTGCCCACGCATTTGCACTTCAATATAGGTAGCATTTGCACCTGTCTTGACACGGCCATTGCAATTTGTGAAGACGCTCTGAGGGTCCCCGACTGTGACTTTGCCCTTGACTTTCCAGGCTCTGCATTCGCTTGCCCCATTACCTGTCTTGTATGCAATGTCTGAGAGGAAAATACCGAGGCAAGGAACAGCGCCCTTATAATTTTCTAAGAAATGGTTTCCAAGATAAATAAGGATTGACAAAGTCGTTATGCCCAGCGGGGACAAAATCAAGCCCCTGGCCATCATATCCAACATTGCCCTAAGGTAAAGATATCGGAGCTGTTCCTTTGCTGGAGACGAAGATCGGAGTGTTTGTGAAAGATCGTCGTTGCACAGAAGGTCGAGCAGCTGCTTCTACACATTTTTTGACTCTACTAATGGTTTTTAAGCAGCTGTTGAGAGTGTCTGATTCAGCCACCAAATTAGCAGTCTTCATTTTGTGTAATATTTTCCAGAATTCCTTCGAAAACGGGCCGTGCGGGAAGCACTACATACAGGTGCCTTGTACAAATTGCTGCTGTTAGTGCAGGTTGGATGCTTTGAGCAAACGAGGGTTAAGTCAACCAAGTTAAGCTTTTCAACACCTACACAGACGATTGGCAATGTGCAGAGACACTCAATTTGCTTCACGTCAACCATTCCTCCTTAGTTATTTGGCGACCTTCTCATCGAGCAGTGGGGAAATACCTAATGTAGAGTTTTCTGCCGTGCTCTTTTGAAGACTATGCATTTGATTCCTTATTAACGAGATGTGGTGACAAAACAAGGAGGCTCCAAAATATTTAACAAAATATAGGCAGAAAAGAACAAATTAAAAATCTCAACAATTTACATCTTATATAAAACCAAGGACTTGGGTCAATCGACTCCAATAATTTAAGTTTTGCACATGAAAGCCAGTAATTTTTTATGAAAATTTTAAATTTATTTAAAAATATATAGATAATTATTTTAAGTAAGTATTATAATTTAAATAATGAGTTTTTTATCTTTATTTTGAACCCAAGTAATTATATTTATTAGTTTATTGTTTCTTAAATGTATACAATCATTTAAGGTAATTTATGTTAAGATATCTATAATGTAATGTCAACCATGAATTTCTTTTGTCTAATTTGATTAAATAGAAGTAATTTAAAAAATATGTTTTACATAATGGCTAATACTACCTTCTAATATTGTATTGTTAGAAGAATTAGGTTGTTATTAATGATCAAGTGATTCTTCAATAGAGCCTCATTTTAGATTGATCATTTTCTATTGTAAATAAAAATTGTAACATGTTTAAATATCTATCTAAAATTATGTATACTTCATGCAATACACATTCAATTGTTGCTAGTGTTTAATAATTGAAATTGCACTTCAAGTAAAAGTTATAAGCTATTGGTCTGCATAAATAGCACAATATCATAGTAATTGTGTTTCATTAATCATAGATAACTTGAATTATTTAGTCATTTTCACATGAAAGTGATAAAGAAAGACTAGATTGTTGGACACAATGGATCACTGAGAGGAGGGCAAATCAGTGATTTAAACACTTTTTCTTCAATAGAGATATACTGGTAATATATAAAACAAACTGAGTGCTAATCGGTAGCTCAAATAGTGCAAAGTAAGTGTGTGAAATGGTTCGCTATAACATCAACATAACTCATACACAAGAATGCATCACACAACACCAGATATACGAGGAAAACCCAATGTGGGAAAAAACTCGGTGAGAATAGCTGTTGGAGATCTTTTGCTCCAATCTAGCCTCACAATGTAAAAGATTTTATTACAATTTTAGGGCACCAACCCAAGGAGTACCAACCCCTACACAATTTATAGGCTACAACCTAAAGGAGCTACAACCCCTGCACTAAGCACCAACTCAGTGAAAACAATATAAAACTCAGTCATACGAATAAGATCCCTATTGCAAAAGATGTTTTGCAACCTTACAATATTCTACTATGCTAGTTTCAACCTTACCGGTCCTTGTTTCATCCACACGCTCTTCAACTTTGCTTTGCTACTGATTCTAACTTTGCTAAGTCCCTTCTCACAATGTCTTTCCAATTCAACTCGTGTTGATCACCCTTTATCAGATGTTGCTTCCTTTAGTTTTTTCACCTTTGCATCCTATGCTAACTCTACCAGTTTGTTACTTAAACCGGTTTACCTTGCTTCTCTTTATTGGTATAGTCTTCACTCATAAACACTTCAAGTGTTTATCTCTTAGCCTCTCAAACAACAATTTCACACTTTCCTTCACTCTTCAGCAGCAACAATCACAGTCTCAAGTCATCATATTTAATCTTGAGCTTTCCTGCCAAAAATCAAATTCAAACTAAGAGCGGTTAGGGTTTCCTTCTCTGACCAAATCTGCATTCGATCTGATCCGATCCGTCTTGGATCGATCACCTGCATTGGAGGAATGCATCTATACCTGTTTTCTATTATCCAATGTATATTTGCTAAAGATAGCAATCCCGACCATGATTTTCAGCCTTGAAATCTGTCGACTCATTTATGAACCAGTTGTTTCCTTCTCGAGGTCCTCTTGCAATCTGATTTCTTTGCTTTGATCCACGAGCGAACAACTCCATGATCTCTCTCTGTCATTCATTCTTCCTTGAGCTGCATTAATCTGTTATCATCCTGTGATTTGTGGTTGTTTCATTTATGTCGACTAACTGTTCCAACAACCATGTCGATGGAAACTTCACCGACCTCTACATGCTTGCCACCTCAGCTCCACATGGCATCACATCAGTCATATACTCAGCTCACCGACACAAGGTCGGTTTACACTTGAACATTCAACAAACTCATACCGGCACAAGCCCTTACTGGTGAGACCTTCTCCTTCTGCTAGCCGATAGTGCACACTACACCGGTAGCACATCTTCACCTCCGGTGGTTTGTGATCATTTTAACATTCTGTCTCTTCATCATAAACAGACAGCCAACCTTCAAACCGGTTTATGCTTTACCGATTATCACTCAACATACTAACATACACGTGCATCTCACCTCATTCCGGTGAAGTCGATGATAGTCTCAATACCTACTTGTCTTCCAACGTACCGGTTGGCAAGCCTTCATGTTAATCTTCCTTATGTCAGTTCAATCTTCTTCATAACGGGTTGACATGCCTCTACCGGTAGTCTACAATACCGGTTGACATCAATGACAACTCAATGCCAACATAGATAATAGCACATTGTTATAATAAATATAAATATAAAATTTAATACCAATATTTTACTCTAGTTGTATTCTAGATCGTAGATTAAATTTTTTAGTATGAAGTTTATATAAACTTAAATTTTACCAAGTGAAATATCAAAAGGGCATCATTAAACATTTTGTAAAGAGGAAGAAAAATATTTTAAATCATGAATTAATTCATATAGTATATTATATTTTTATTAGTTGGTGAGAACAATCAAGATATTAGATAACCAAACAAATATTTTAAATTTAACAATAAAGATTATAAAAAAAGTATGATCTATTAAATAAATATATTGTATATTTTTACATGATATAATAATATACTAATTAAATGCCTTTATGGGAGGTTGATTTCAATAACTAAGAATGGAAGGTTGAATTTAATTGTTGACAATTTATTGATAAGCAAGGCTTTATAGTGCTACTAACAATGGTCTTGGCTATAAGGTGTGCTAAGGTGTTCCTTTTTGCAGAATTAAGGAACACGGTTGCTTCTAAACGAGCTAGTAGGAGCAACAGCTAGTAGGAGCAACAGGGCTCATGTGCAGGCTTAATCCCGGTCTCTATGATTCATATGGCATGGTATACGTTAGCAAGGAAATCTAAAGAGGAATGCGTCTTATCCACATCATATAGGATGTATTAAGGCTGCTCTTAAGAAATTTCCATTTTTTCCCGAAAATGTATGCAACCAGGAATGTATGTTTCTTGTAGAATAAAATTATTTGGATAAAATATCAATTTAACTTTTCTGATCCATTAAAGGATCTGGGCTAGACCAGAGGTTTTCTTCCCTCCATTCTTTCCTACCAGTGCCCACACAGAATGGAGGTGTAACATTCATTTTTTATAATAAAATTTCGGCTTCGACCTTTTACCGATCAAAAAAATAATAAATTAAAAAAATTATATACTAATTAAATTATATTTAAATATATAATTAAAAGGTATGAATTAATAAATAAATTGATAATTATTATACCACTGAAGAGTCATTGGAATTCATAAATTTTACTAATAATGATTGAGGAGATAGAATATTAGTTTCATAAATCTAATTCTATATAATTTTATTTATAAACAAGAAATAGCTAACAAAAAAAAAGCAAGGAAGGAAAAAAAAAGTTTTAAATTACTCATGCTTTTTAATATTAAACTAATATTAGGAGCTAACATTAGTTTGTATTTCTCATGTCATTTAAAATTTAAATTAAAAGATATAGATGATAAATTAGAGATTGATTTCAACATCAATGGACTTATGACTATAATATCATATTTTAAGGTTACAATACATTTGTGTATCAAGTCGCATGATTCTCACAATAAAAGGGTGAACTCAACAAATGCTCATTTTTAAAAATATTCTATTAAACTATATTGATGAAAAACATATAGACATATGATTGGTCGATACTTGACAAGCTAATTGAAAATACTTGTACTTTCAACACTATAATATATGTCATGGTAGGTACTAACAAGATTCATAAATGCATAGGGAGAGTGGTTACAAAATTTTTAAAAAAACATTAAGAACAATGTCAAGTATTCATAAAGAAAGTTTATGTTGTATAAGTTCATAGTTTATTCAATGGTATTTTTATTTTACTACCTATATATTGTTTTTTATATTTAAAGCAGTAAAACATGGGTGTTGTCCCAAAGATACAACAACCCAAAGGTGGCAAAAAAAACACTAGTAGTAGCACATTAGCAACACATTAATTGTAGACTACTAGTAATAAGCACATAGCACCAACATCGAAAAGATTGCCTACAGTAGTAACTCGATAATTATAATTCACAGTGACAGTCTTGAAAATACTAACTAAACCTCTAACATAGCTATAATATAAAGTCTTTTTTCAAAATTCTAGCCATGATTGGCATAAAATAGTAAAAAGAAAATAAGGGAATGAACCCCTAACAATTTTTCCTGATCTTGCATCCATCCTACAATGAAAGGTTAGCCCATTCTTCAGTTAGGAACTTAAAAAGTTCCTTGTAGGTTTCCTCGTTCTTATATTTTTTACCAGCCAAATCTTGTTGCAGGAGGCATAGCGTGGTGGTTGAACTGTGCATCACCTTGAGACCAAACCTAAAGAAGTTGGCCAATTTTCTTTCCATATCAATCAGTCTTTCATTGGTTTTGGTCAGCTCAATTTCCAACTCCATGCACTTCGAGCGGGTCCCTACTTGAGTCATTTGATAGGTCCCTTTTGGAATTTTGATAGCTTCATCTTCCTCATTTGATATCATCTCCTGGTTGAGGACGAGAGGACCACCATTGGCAGAATCTGCAATGTGAGTTGAACTATTGGCAATATCAGAATCCCCCTCATCCTTTTCCTCCTCCTTATTCACTAGCACCTTTTTAAATTCTTTGACAGTCTCTTCAATTTCATTTTCGTACTTTTCAGAGCATGAATTATCAATGATTCTTTCCCTCCCCTTAGTGCAATATCTAGGGGCAAGCCTATTAGATCACCTAGGGGTACTGGTATCCTCAGCCATTTCCTCCTCTCAAACAAATTCAAAAGGTGGTTGTAATTGTTGGGAAATTTTGAATGGCATTTAAATGCTCCTATTCTCATCCATGTGAGTTTGGATGCCATGTATTAAGGAACTAAATCAATAAAAGTTTGGAGATTTTTGCATTTTCCGAAGAATCACCACATGACAGTTTGATCTAACATATTTTTCTTTACTGAAACTCATTCATCTACTTTTGGAACCCATTAGATATTGTTTAGGGATGAATGCAATTTAATTTCCTTTTTGTTGCATTTGATTTCATTGTATTTTGAGAGACATATTGGGATTTTTGAAAAATCTATCAAAAACCCTCACTAGGGTAACCCGAGAGGGAAAAATAATGAGTTTAGGGCCATTCCACGTTCATTAATGAAAACCCTTGTGGTGGATGGCCTTCTTGTATTTGTCTTTTGTTTCTATTGTTTTGCAGGGGCATCATGCTAACATTTACATGTGCAAATCATGAAGGAAAGATTGAAAAATCGGTTTCAGACTGTTAAAACTATGAATGAAGGAGGTATGGAGATATGAGAATGCCAAGTTTGGTTGTGACGAGGAAATTAAAGGTTTGGTTGAGTGTGCAGGGGTATAAGACACATGTTCCAAGTGGTGAGGGGCCTATCTATCCATCAATTTGCAAATATAAGTGACTATCCTCAAGAAGTTCATGACTGTCATACTCTGACAGTGAATTGAGATATTTTCTTTCAATGCAAGTATTAACCAAGTGTTGATGAAGGATTGGTGTGTGTGTGAAGTCTTTGGGAGGCTTAGGAGGTTCTTGTAAACCGTTTGTAGTGTTTGGAAGCCCCATGAAGTGATAAGAATCCATAGAAAACATGGCTGTCTGTGCACTTAGTATAACTATCCTAAAAACAATAAGTCTGCAATAAACATTATTCAAACCTCTTGGGTGGTTGGGAGGGTAGTGAACCTTTTTTGAGCACATTGAGAAACCTTAATAGGGATGTCAAAAGGGGTAAATGCACTTGGGAGTATTCATTACATGTTGTGAATGGGTGTTAGTTGTGATTGGAGACCTAGTAAGGGAATGGTGGTAAGCAAGTGGCTACAAAGGGTGTTGGTGATGATTGAAAGTTGGAAGTTGGATTGAAGTCTAATCATGTTATCTTGCCCTAGTTGACTATATGACAAGGGTTGGAAGTGTGATGAGAAGCATGGGTATTATGTTGGAGTATTGAAACCTTGTGATTGCAGGTAACTTGTGAGGGATCCTGTGAGGTTTTAAAGGGTTATCACCTAATTGGATAGGTGAGTTGGGAGAAAGATCTCCCTTAAGTGGTTGAGTGTGTGGATGCTCTGCATAAAAAATTAATGAGTTTACACTATACTTTGACCACTTAATTAAAAATTGATTTTATTTCTATCAATAAATTATAAATAATTAACCATGCCTAACTTTTGATAAGTATTAAAAAAAAGTAATTTAAAAAAATAAAAAAATTGCTATTTATGGAGCAAATTAATAAAAAAAATAAAATAAGGGTGCATGTGTAGCCGAGTTGGTGTGAAGGCGAGTTGTGAGGCATAGTGTTAGGATAATGATCTGGGTGCTACACTTCAACTCTAGTTCAATTCTCACTAGTGTTACCATAAACCCTTTCGACCCGTTCTTGGGTGTGGTTGGGTTAATCCTTCTTCTGGGGGTGGTAAGGATTCTAATGAGGTGTTGACGGAACTAGAGAAAGGGTGGATCAAGATTAACTTTGATGGAGTTTCAAAGGGAAATCTGGGTATCTCAAGTGCAGGGTGTGTAGCTCGTGATGAAAATGGTAAAGTATTGTTTATAGGGGCTCAAAGATTGCAAGATGACACAAATAATGAGGCTGAGGTGCAGGCCACATTGCTTGCGCTATATTTGGCAAGCAACATGAAAGCTTCGAAGGTACACTTAGAAGGGGACTCTAAAATTATGGTGGAAGCAATTTCGAAAGGGGCTTCAGGAAGTTGGAGAATTAATAAATTCATTTCGATTATGTATTTGAGGTTTCGATCCTTTCAAGATTTCAAGATAACCCACACTCGGAGAGCAGGAAACGGGGTGGCCGACCTCTTGTCCAATGTGGCTTGTGAGTTGGACAGGTTTGTCATGAGATGGTGGGGTGGCATACAAATGTACAATGGCCAACTTAGTAGAATTCAAATTTTTGAAAAAGTAAGTGAGGTAAGATGTATTGTAGCTAACTGTTGACATGGAAATTAAGTTGATAGATCGAGGGGACTGTTGGTGGTTATCATAGAGAGAATGACCCTGATAGAATTCATCAAATTCTCTATCCTGAGAAGGTGGGAAAAAAGGGCGGTGATACATGGAGAACAAGGCACTTAATGCAGGAGGAATTACAATTAGGATGTACATTTATTTGTATACACTGCCTAAAGAATTGGCAACCTTCCTTCTTGAAGAAGATTTGAGCTAGGAAAGTGAGGGGCGACGATAGGGGTTGCTGAGAAAACATCGAGGCTAATTTCATGTTGAAAACCAAGAAATAGCTATGTACATATTTTGGAGACGTCATAGAAAGAAGGCTCTGAGGAATATTTCTCTTTCAGGATGAAAAGTTGATTAAGTGTGTACAATTAATTTTGGGGAAGGTTTTTGGTAACCTCAGGCACAGGTATTGCACGAACATGGATGTGTTCTCATTAATCACGGCATGGGGGTTGGACCTTGGCGAACCAATGGAGGTGCTAAAAAAGGTGATGGAGTCAATTGTGCATAGTGACTACTTTGTTGGTATGGATTCAATTATAGAATGGGCAATCCCAACAGTAGGTTTAGATTACAGTGAGGGACTTACAATGGTGCCATACAAAAAGCTCAAGAAACCCCCATCTTTCATCTGATGGCCAGAAGATTGTGGTAGAGCACATCGAAGGGCGGAAGCTAAACGAGGGTGGGAAGCACTGAAGCTTTTTGTCCATATTAAGGAGCTTGATGAAGTGATTCGACAAGCCAAGATGGAAGCTAGAATTGTGGAATGTGGAGTGTTATGACCATGTAAGAAGAAGAGATTTTGCGAGATTTATAGAAATGCAAAGAAAGGGAGCTCTCAAGGTGCATGAATCTACTCTTTCCTTTTTGATTTTATAGTTAAACTATTTATGATTGAACTAAATTGGTCTGTATATTTTAATTCTTGTAGTCGAAGTGTTTGGGTGGTTCACAGGATTTGTATTTTCCCGTTTTAAAATTGAAACTGCAAATGCAATTTTTGTATATGCATGTGGATGATGGGTCCTGTAAATTTTGGGGGTTAGTTAGCAATTGGTTATTTGGTGAGGTGGGGTGGTTTGGGGAGTTCTGTTTTTTGTCTATTAGTTTGGAAAATCCATGGATGCGCTCCTTTTCTTTTCTAAATTAAAAAAAAACACATGTTATCAAGCAAAATAAAAAATAAAAAACATAAAATCTCACTAGCTTTAAGATTACATAAATTTAAAGTCTAAATATTTTTCTAAAATATTATTTAGCAAACAATTCAAAAACTTGAAATTTTTTAAAATTCACATTGTTCTCTAAGTTATGGTGAAAACAAGAATGTTGGCTCAAATCATAGCTCTAATACCACTTCTTAGAACATTTTTGGAAATAAAAGTAAAAGTAAAAACTATAGCTGACCACTTTGAGGTTCCAGGTGACCTCCAATAGTGAGATAATAATATATGAATTCAATGATACATGATACAATGATATGGAAGAGGTTTCTCTTACTTATTTATGTGCTTAATTATGTAGGACATACCTCATCATCCTAATTAAAAGAGATTAGTGTATTAAATAATATTTATGTTAAGATTAAGCATGTTACAAGTGCTTATCTTTATTATACTTAAGAATATATAATAAATACTTAGAAATATATCACATTATTTCATAACAACATAATTTATGAGGGACATTTTAAATTAATTAGTAGTACAATTAGTTCACACGGTCTCTTATAAAAAATTTGTTATAGATTGGTCAACATTAACCATGTATTGGACTTTATTTTCTATCTCAAATAAACATTTAAGAGATAAGTTGTTACAAATATATTTAATACGCTGGTTATAATATGAGAACAAATTTAAATCAATTTTTTATCAAGAAAAATTAATTAAATTGTTTCCAAGAAAATTTAATTACTTGTGTGCTATTTCATCTAATTTTACCCAAAAAAAAAAAATCAAATTTTGAAACCTACTAATCTATTTTTTCCTTCTCTACATTAAATAAGTAGTAGAATTTTAAAAAATAGAATAATTATTGAACACTAAAATCATTTTTTATGTATTTAATTGATATAGAGAAATTTCTTTTTATATGTATAAGGATAGAGTGATCATTGTTCTATCCAATGCTTGGATAAGGAATATATTATTTTTAAAAAAATACTTTCTTTTATGAAAGATAATAATGATAATTACTTATAAGGAGTATTGTCTTATATTTTAGTTGCTACTTATTTCACTTAAATTTATTGTGTTGGAAGCTATCCAATGCTTGGATAAGGAATATATTATTTTTAAAAAAATACTTTCTTTTATGAAAGATAATAATGATAATTACTTATAAGGAGTATTGTCTTATATTTTAGTTGCTACTTATTTCACTTAAATTTATTGTGTTGGTTCTTCCAACTTTGTGCAAATTTCTTCCTCTAGCTCTAAAGTTGGATTTTTCACTACCACTGTCATGAAAAACCAAAACCAATGATTTGAAAGCATGCTTAAAGGATAAATAAGATGACTAGCTTAGCCTTTGTTTATGAGAAATAATAGATGTATCAATTTCATATATAGAAAATTGTAACAAAAAAATTCTCTTATATGTTCACAAGAAAGAATCCAAAGAATCCAAACCTTGTTGAGTTTAAGCATGCTTAAAGGATAAATAAGATGACTAGCTTAGCCTTTGTTTATGAGAAATAATAGGTGTATCAATTTCATATATAGAAAATTGTAAGAAAAAAATTCTCTTATATGTTCACAAGAAAGAATCCAAAGAATCCAAACCTTGTGGATAAACTCAACAATATTAGTTTTATGGATTGTCTTGATTTCCTTTAGTGTTGATATTACTTGATCTCTTTCAATATGAATCTTTCAATCTTCTCAATCTTTATTTCAATCTTCTCAATCTTTAGCTCTGATACTGCTTTGAAGAATGGATAGAGGGTTTTTTTAGATTAAGAAATTGTAATCATAGAAAAAAAAAAAAGACAAAGAAACAATATTATTATAATCATTTTGTCAAATATGATATCATTATATCTATCTAATTGTCTAATTCTAACTGAATAAGGTTGTCAGACACACAAATTGAACATTATAATTTCTCTCTTCTTCAATTATGTAGAAAAAAAATTTCAATTTCAAAATAATTTGAATTATTATTGCACTAAAGTGTTTCAAACTATATTTTTATCTTCTTCAAAAATATCATCTTATAATTTTATGGTAGATATTTAGATGAAATATTTTAAAGTAAATTATCTTTTCTTAATTCCTCAACATGCCATTAGAAA
Organism: Cryptomeria japonica; assembly: GCF_030272615.1. Lineage (NCBI taxonomy): Eukaryota > Viridiplantae > Streptophyta > Pinopsida > Cupressales > Cupressaceae > Cryptomeria > Cryptomeria japonica. The sequence continues at coordinate 514,666,132 of NC_081415.1, forward strand.
CAAGAGCTGCTCTGCAGAGCAGCGAAGTTCCTGCCAGAGGCTGGAAAAATAGTTCTGGTATTGGTGTTGTCTGATGTGTTTGTGTATATATGATATTCAACTGTAGGCGAAGCGTCCGAAGACTCTTTATCCAAACTATTTTCCATAGTTGGGAAATCATTGCCCCGGTAATCAAATCCATTGCGCCCGGTTTCAGAACTTTGATAGCTCTGGCTTGTCCACATTGAATGTCAAAATGCTTCTCCAGCTCCCTGTTTGTTTCTAGTGTAGATCCGAAAACTTCTATGTGCACACTTGCCATTTGGGCCAATCAATATATGCATAGCTTTTGTGGATCCGTTTGCATTGCCACTATAGAATTAGTTTATAAGAACTAATTTTAGCTCCATTTCTCTAACTACAAAACTATCATGGAACACATTGACTCTGTGCTTTTGAATAGGCATGAGCATTTATTAAAAAAGAGAAACTATCTACTGTATTGTTGCAGTTTGCAACTTACAAAACAAAACACTAAAATGTACATGGATCACCTAATGGAACATGTTTGTTGATACAGATAGAAAAGTAACAACCCCATTGAATAATCATATTTTATGAGAGCAATTTCAAATTGACTAGAGACCAAATAAACTGTATAAAGAAATATAGAAAGAATTTGTACCTCACGGCCGCTTGATGTTCCGGTATTTCCTCTCTCAATCTATAATGCCATTTGCCATGATTTTCACTTGGTTGGGGGCAGGAGGGAGATACCAAGCATTGGAGCATATGCTCTTGCACTCAAATACTTTTACTTCCTCAAGTCCAAGTTCTTGAAGAATCCCACAATCTCTATAATACAAGCTTCAGGACACTTTGAGATTATCTTAGTAAAGTATCCCATTGCTTTGCTATGCATCCTACTTTAACTAGTTCATGCATTACTCCATATAATGCAGTCTATTTTGCAGCATTAACAAACTCCAAAAATGAATTTTGTCATAGAAATATATGACCTGCTTATTGTAATTAATAAGAAAACAATGAAAACAAAAGACCTTTCATTAATTAGCAATAAATAACTTGAACAAGAAATATATAACATGGCTACCACAATCAATATAACAGCCAAACCAGGCCAAACTATCCATGAAAAATTGAGAGCTTTGTCGTTACATCATTACTGGTCAACATTGCTTCATAGCCAAGCTCAAAATTTGTACTAATATTTGTAAAACAGCTACAGGCATTAAGTTCAAAAAAAAGATATTGTACAATTAATAAACTGTTCATTTGTGGTTTAGAAGTTTTTAAACATCCCATCAAAATAAAGCCAAGCATTGAGCCAAAGTTTTTAATCTGTGTGCTTTGCTCTCAAAGGTAGTTTACACAGTAGATATCATGGTAGAATTTACTAAACCAAACCAAGTGTTCAGGTGATAAAACATCATATAGTGTGGTTGTTCACATAAGCAAAAGAGGAACCATAAACGTGTTAATGACTTCATTTACTCTACAGCTGGAAAGGCTAGCCGGATACACTAAAACCTGTGCCGTGGGACAACCCTCGATTTGTTGCAAATCAACAGGTCTATGCATCTTAACCTGGATCACCTTAGAATTATCACTTCCAAAATGAGCTATAATACCATGACAAAATATTTAGTGGTTTATGGAATTCGTAAATACCTTTGATAAGCTGTGAAAATACTTTATCGATTACAGCAGTAGCTTGGGGGAAATCAAGATTAATTTGTAGGTGCACTTAATCATCCTCCCTTTGCTACTAAATTGACCCCTATGTGCAGTGTTCCTTCTAAGCCGGCTCCAACAAAATAAATTGCCACAAAAGGAAGCTGGCCAAAAGGATTGTTACAAATAAATTATATAATTTCATTATGCATCTCGGCCAGTCAAAGAATATCATTACAAACAACAGTCGGCTCAAAAGGAAAGAAAAGAACAATCATCAAATTGTCACGTCATCGATGAGTGTCCATACCCTATCCAAGTCTCTCATTTTGGCACAGGCAGGGAGGATACTGGCAAAGGTGGTTTGAGTCTTGCTTTACGCCTACCAATTGCATTGTCTTGAAAGTGTCTAGAGACTTTTAACTAATCTATTATGCGCATATTCTGCAATAATTGCAGTCCATGAGACCAAATCTTTATGAGGCATTCTGTCTAATAATTCACATGCCCTGCCAATGCATTCACATTTTGCAAATAGGATGTATGAAATTAAAGAAGACTTGTCCAGAAATTTGGTCTCTTAGATTTGTAACTTGATTCCATTGTTTCCAAGCTAGCTCTGGCCTCTGAAGTCCAACATCGGCCTATCTAGGCTGTAATGCCTAGTAGTCAACCCCTTGCGCCCAACCCAGTCATTATAATCCAACTTTGATCGCTGTCATAAGCAATCTATTAACATCATCACGCCATAAACCTACAAACGAGTATTGTATATCAATTAACTAATTTCAGATTTTAAAAAAAGCAATATTTGTGGCTTAGTTATAAATCTGGTATTGGAGATGTGTTTGGCATCACGGGTGACCACATACTGCTTGATTAACATCTGAAACAAGTTTTGACAATGCTAACAGCCTAAATGTGTTTTCCAAAGAAATTTCCGTTTTCAACGTTTAAGAGTACAAATTCAAGACTACAAACTGTGAATCACATAATGCAGGAAGGAAACTCCAAGCTAGGCCTCAATCAACAAAATTTTAATTGTGCTATAACAAAAAAATAGTATTTGCATTATTTCTTTTGAATTCTTAAAGCAAATACCCACTAAAACACATCGTGAAGCGTTGAAACCCTCAAGAACACATACACAACAAAGTCCCCTAAATTGAAACTTTGGAAAAAGCTATTGTGAAATATCCTAAGGCCGGGCTCAGGAGCGACAATGATAATTCCTCTAGGATGTGACTCCGAATGAGTTGAGAGCTCTCTGAAGGGTAAGGGGTTTTTTCAAGCAGGTAGCAAGCATTAATTCCTCACATTAAACAAAGCATTCAGCGATGAGACAGTTGTTTATCAGGGATTTCGAACCTTAGCCCTCCTAGTTTGAAATTGTTTATTACAGACGACAGTAATCAAATTCTTAATCTTTTGGGGGAAGGGCGCACCCTCTTCCAAAGCCTTGGCATCTAAACTTGGCTCTATACCTATCACCTAATTGCACATCTGCGTCTGATATATGCAGTTTTCACAGATGAGGTAAATAATGGTGATACCACGCCTGGCAATATTTGGGGATCTCCTGTGCCCTGTTCCAAAGCTCCGTTTTGGAATTGTCGGGAAGGATTATTGCAAAAAGTTACTGCAGTTAGCAAAATAGAAGATCATACAATCTCTGACATTTACCAACAAGCGTAGGAAAGATGCAATCCACATCTAAGCGATGGAATTTGTCAAACAGACACAGACAAAGAATGACATTCACATTTGTAAAGACAAAGAAAAAACGACAACCTTTTTTAAAAATTTCAACAATGCAATCGATGTCTACAAAACAATACACATACATTTTTCTCAACGGGGCTCAGCAAAAGACGAGGGTTACAGATAAAAACAACAAACCTTTGCTAGAACAGAGCAGATTTCGCTGCAAAATCTCTGAAGGGGAAAAGAAGGCCACGTCGTGCTCCAGAATCGCCTCTAGAATCGCTGAATGTTTAAAAAACTGTAACATGCCTTTATAAAAAAAAATTTACACTGTTCTTCTGGCCTGGATGCCCAAAATGAAAACCCTACTAGCCATCTGTCTGGACGCTTTGTTCCTCGCGCTCATACTCGATTTTCCCGAGATCAGACCTCTGCAACAGTCGAGGATTCTGCTTTGACAGCCCTACAGCCTCTGGAGATGTGCGTTCTCTCTTGTTGAGAACCGCACAAAGCCCTGCAAACCCCTGCAAACCGCCAGTGTATCCAATATGCCAATGCCAAAAAAACTTGAGGGTAATAATTCGCATAAATAGTTTGCATCTTTACAGGCAGAAACCAACCAAACAAGAAAATATTTGCATCAAAACTAAATATGATTGGTGGTCTGTGGTCAGATTAATAACGAGTTAACTATTATAGCCTCCCCGGCAGGAACTAATAATACTTTTCCAATAGAGTTTTTTTGGGAATATTATCATACCTTGGCTAAGGTTGTATTTACATGATAGGAGGTTTCATTACTTTTAGCCGATAATCTAAGCACATAGGTAATATGGCAATCCACCTAGTGACGAGATTGGGGAATGAATTACAACCTCACATTTTGAAGGTGATATCATTATCTGTTTGAGTAGACAGATCGTCAACATATGCCTTCAAAAGAAGATAAATATTGGACGTTTCTTATGATACGGGAATTGGTAAGCCATTGAAGAATCTAACTAAGGGGCTCGCTAATCAACATTTTATCAGCTCTATGGCATCCAACACATTTTCACATAGTCAAAAGAATGACAAAGATATACCACTATAATCAGTCCAGAACCAAGAACAACAGCCATAAAACTGTAAAATGGCTTATACAATGAAATCTCGTGGTTATGAGAATTACGATGTGTCGTCCCTAGCTTCAGAAGTTGATTTGTAGCCACATAAATGAAGATTTCACAGGCCAAACCCATTGGAATTGCATAAAACCCAAGCGGTCAAATATCCCTCCATAGTGGCATCGATTAGAATGCCCACTACATCGCCAATTAAGGTGGAAATGGTGAAGACAAAGGCATATGTTGCAGTAGATAAAAGTGGCCCATTTGTAATTATCTACAACAGGGTTACACCCATTGCTATCACTTCGAATATCTTGTGCAGACACTGTCCACAACGTTTTCCATGCTTCCGCCCTAGTTTCTGTGCCACATATCTGCTCGGCCTTCCGTGCAAAAACAAAGAGTGTTTACCACCAACAACGATCTTTCACAAACACTCCGATCTTCGTCTCCAGCAAAGGAACAGCTCCGATATCTTTGCCTTGGGGCAATGTTGGATATGATGGCCAGGGGCTTGATTTTGTCCCCGCTGGGCATAACGACTTTGTCAATCCTTATTTATCTTGGAAACCATTTCCTAGAAAATTATAACAGCGCTGTTACTTGCCTCGGTATTTTCCTCTCAGACATTGCATACAAGACGGGTAATGGGGCAAGCGAATGCAGAGCCTGGAAAGTCAAGGGCAAAATCACAGTCGGGGACCCTCAGAGCGTCTTCACAAATTGCAATCGTTGTGCTACCTATATTGAAGTGCAAATGCGCGGGTAGACGATTGGGCAGGACAGATTCAAAACTCAATTCAAAATAAACAGAACGGAACGGAAGCCTTAGTGGGGCCCACACCAGCCACCCTAAGCGGTCAAAGCTTACAGTGTGCTGGTTAAGCCCAGCCCGTGCGTTGTTCACATGGGAGAAAGTAATTTTAACAAGGTAAGACTTGGTCATATTTCTCTTTCAAGAGGTCAATGAATTGAGGGTAAGAAGCTTTAGTAGAGGTCGAAGCCACGTTCAAAAGTTCACACTTTGGTATTGCAACTGCCGACTGCCAGAAAATTTATGGGAAAATAAACTTACATAATCGAGTTAGAGAAGTTAATTAGTTACATACGAAGTCAACATTTAACGTGTTGTAAAGTAAGATACTAAGGGATTGTTTATCCAGCTTTATCAATTAGTTGAAAAAAATGAATAGATTGGATAGACCAAAGATTATAATGTGTAGGGTAAGTCTGACCGTACAGTATAATGTATTCTTTTTCACAAAATAGATTTGTCTAAGTGTATTTCTTTGTTCTTCTTTAACATAATTAGCTGGTCAATGACAAAATAAAGTCTCCAGATATATCTGGGAAAGTCTCCACAAATATGTGGTCAGTGAGAGTATTGTAAATTTGATGAAAAGTACTTGCCTATTGACGTGATACATCCACTGCACACAAAGGAAGCGATGCAATGACAATGGTAGAGAGCAGCTGTGTAATTCAAGTTGGGTATGAGCTGACAATTAACGAAGAGGATATGCACGATGTAAGCCTTGCTCAGATCTTCCGAGTGCCAAGGCTCCCGCGAGACTCCAAAGACCGTTTGTACAGTCCACATCTTGTTTCCATCGGCCCTTTTCATTATGGGAAAAAGGAGCTGCAGGGCATGGAGAACACCAAATCTGAGGCAGTTCGAAGGATGCAAAAGAGGATCCAGAGGAGTAATCCACATGTTTCTGTCAAGTCAATTGTTGAAAAGCGCATACTGCTCAAGGACAACAAGATAAGAAAGTTCTATGGTGAACATATTCCCCTTACTTCTATAGAATTGGCGTGGATGGTCACCAGGGATGCATGTTTTGTTTATGAATTTCTTGTTAATTATATAAAATTTAACCGGAATGCTCAGGATTCATATGAAACACAAGTATCTCAATTTGAGTATGTCCAATATTCTTATGAAGAAGAGAGTGCATTTAAGTGGAAGTATGATGCAGTTTTTGATGTTGATCTTCAAAACCCCATGAGAGAAAGACTAATGACTGATATACTTTTATTTGAAAACCAAATACCTTTGTGGGTTTTGAAGGATCTCCTTAGATTTCAGATGGGTTCTGCAGAAGCCGCAAAGCAAAAAGTAGAAAACCTAATGAGCATGCTGCTTTGGCGTGCAACCCGACATGAAGTTTTCATGTGGAAAACTAGAAACTCTTACAACATGTATTGTAAGAAACATGTCCTCGAAGTAGTCTACCGCTCCATGGTTGGCAGGGATGTCGAGGAACTGCTAGACTCACCGCCTTCTTCTCCCAATCGCATGCAGATCTGCTTGGAGAAATGCTTTGGTTCAATGAAAGCCATTTCTAGAGGTTGGTCTAATCTTTGTTTGTTCGATTCCTCCTATGAAGGTGGGCAGAGACAGAAGAAAAACAGAAACTAAAAGATTTTACACAGAATATTACAATTCATTGCCATTGCTGAAACAAATTACATGAGCCTCTTAAATAGAGGTCTTTCGAATTATCCAGAATGAGAAACAGTAAACAACGTGGGCGGTGAAGAGTCGGTGGCAAGTCGGTAAAATCAACAACATTACTGCAGGAAAGTTCCATATTAAATAGTGCAGTTGGAAGAAGCTTCTCTTCGGTGGGAGAAATTAATGTCTTCCAACACTCCCCCCTAATTTCTACCACTAATTACATTAATATTTACAATATTCAAATTTTCTCTTAAATATTCAAATTGATCTTGTGCTAATGCTTTTGTGAATATATCAGCGAGTTGCTCCTTTGATCTACAATGTTGTAGAATGATTTCTCCATTGTTGATCAATTCTCGAATGAAGTGATACCTAGTATCAATGTGCTTTGTCCTCTTGTGAAAAACATGATTCTTTGATAGTGCAATGGTGGACTTGTTGTCACAATAGATTGTAGTAGGCTCCTTTTGCTCATGCTTTAGATCCTTCAAGACTCTTCGCATCCATACTGCTTGACATGCTGCTAATGTACCTACCACATACTCCGCTTCTGCTGATGAAATTGTCACGATTGGCTGCTTCTTTGATGCCCATGCCACAATACCTGTTCCAAGATGAAATGCATATCCAGATGTACTCTTTCGATCATCTATATTTCCTGCAAAATCACTGTCAGTATATCCAATCAATTGAAAATCATTTGTGATGGAATACAATATTCCATAATCCAGGGTTCCTGCAATATATCTCAATATTCTTTTTCCTGCTTGCCAATGTGAATTTTTGGGTGAGTCCATAAATCTAGAAATTAGACTGACTCCATACATTATATCCGGCCTAGTTGCTGTCAAATACATCAAACTGCCAACCAATTTTCTGAATATAGTTGTGTCAAAATCCATCTCATTATCTTCTCTGCTAAGTTTTATGCCTGTTGCTACAGGAGAAGAAACTGGACTACAATTTATCATTCTGAACCTTCTCAAAACATCTTTTGCATATTTACTTTGACAAATGAAAATGCCCTTATCATTTTGAGTGACTTCAATACCAAGAAAATATTTCATCAAACCCAAGTCTGTCATCTCAAATTCTTTCTTCATTTCAAATTTAAACATGTCAATAGAAAGATTGCCTGTAAAGATCAAATCATCAACATACAAGCAAACAATCAAAATCTGACCTTGTTCATTGACCTTGATGTAAAGTGTGGGCTCACTAGTGCATCTATTGAATCCATTCTTCAACATGTATGAATCTATCCTGCTATACCAAGCTCTTGGTGCTTGCTTCAATCCATAGAGTGCCTTCTTCAACTTGTAAACCTTGCCTTCATATCCTTTTATCTCATATCCTGGTGGTTGCTGCACATATACTTCTTCTTCCAAATATCCATTCAAAAAGGCTGATTTAACATCCATTTGATAAACCTGCCAATTGTTTTGAGCTGCAATATCTAGTACCATTCTAACAGTATCAAGTCTTGCTACAGGTGCAAATGTTTCATTATAATCAACCCCATATTCTTGTGCAAACCCCTTAGCTACCAATCTTGCCTTATGTTTGTCAATTTCTCCATTTGCTTTATACTTAGTTTTATAAACCCATTTCACACCTATGCATTCTTTGTCTTTAGGCAAATCAACTAATTTCCATGTATTACTTTTCTCAATAGATTCCATTTCATCATTCATTGCATCAATCCAATGTTCATCCTTAATTGCATCTTCAAAATATATAGGATCTTGAGCAAATAAAGCAAAGTTTGATTGCAAATCTATCTTATCTCCTTGATCATAAATTTCTTGCAAACTTTTAGTCTTCTTACATCTAAGCCTTGGTCTCAATGATGCAAGTGTAGGATTTGAGTCATTACTTACTTGTGGACTTGATGAATCTCCTTGCTCAACTTGCCTTTGTGAGTTATCTCCTTGTGTATTTCTTGATGGAGTTCCTCCTTGTTCATTTGATTGATCTTCTTGGTCTTCTTGATCTTTTCCTTCTTGTTCATTGTATGGCATTGTCGTAGCACCTGTAATTGTATTGTCTATACTTCCATTCCAAGATTCTTCTTCTTTGAACACAACATCTCTACTTACAATGACCTTTTTGGTTATAGGATTAAACAACTTATATGCCTTAGAATATTCATCATAACCAATAAAAATGCATTTTTCACTCTTATCATCCAACTTACTTCTTGTTTCCTTAGGCACATGTGCATATGCAATACAACCAAATACTCTAAAATGAGAAACACTATGATGCTTACCACTCCATGCCTGTTGTGGAATCATGTCTGTCACAATCTTTGTTGTACTTCTGTTCAAAATATAAACCGCACAAGCAACTGCTTCAGCCCAATACTCATTAGGTAGATTCTTACCTTTTAACATGCTCCTTGCCATCTCCATTATTGTTCGATTCTTCCTTTCTGCGACACCATTCTGCTGAGGTGTGTAACTTGTAGTGAATTGCTTCTTTATTCCATGATACCTGCAATAATCCAAAAATTCATTTGACTTGTATTCTCCTCCTCTATCTGATCTCAATACCTTGATGGATAAACCACTCTGTTTTTCAACCAATGCCTTGAACTCCTTGAATTTGCCAAATGTCTTAGATTTATATTTGAGAAAATAAACCCATGTTTTTCTACTAAAATCATCAATGAATGTTAGAAAATAAATGCTCCCCCCTAATGATGGTGTTTTCATTGGACCACATAAATCTGTATGCACAATTTCTAAAGGTGCCCAAGCTCTGTAAGTCATTTCTTTTGAAAACTTTTGCCTATGTTGCTTAGCCAAAATACAAATTTCACATGAACTCAATGGTGCTTCAATAGGGGGTAAACCTCTTACCATATCCTTTCTTTGCAACAAACATAATCCTTTGAAATTTAGATGACCATACCTCAAATGCCATTTCCATGCTTGATCTTGATTTGATGCCTTGAAACTTACTCCCATCTCCTCCATCATTTCACTCTTCATGCGAAGTGGGAACATTTTGTTGTTTGTCATTTCAACCTTTGCAATCACCATGTTACTAGGAGAAATATCAAATATAGTGCAAACATTATTTTCAAAAGCAACTCTATAACCTTTTTGAATAAGTTGTCCCACACTTATGAGATTATGCTTCAAACCAGGTACAAAATAAACATCAGGAATAGTTTTCTTACCAAGCTTAGTTATCACCTTAATTGCACCTTTTCCCATGACTTCAACAATGTTATCATTGCCCAATTTAATTTCTGATTTAACTGAAGTATCCAAATTCTCAAACAAATCTTTATTTCCAGTCATATGATTACTACACCCACTATCTAGAAACCAAATATTACTTGAATTTTCTTGAGCTACATGACATGTAATAAACAATGTCTCAGAACTACTCTCAGAAAAATTTGCATTTTGCTTTCCCATATCTGCTTGTTTCTTTCGACATTCATTTGCCAAGTGACCATACTTCTTACAATAATAACATTGAACATTTGTTTTGTCATACCTTTGTGGTGCCTGATTGTTATTGCGGCCCCTTGGAATGAAATTTTGATTTCTCCTTCCTCCTGGATCTGGACTCTTTCTTTCTTCTCTTTGGTAACTATATCTTCCTCTTCCTCTTCCTCTGAATCCTGGATTTCCTCTTCCTCTGCCTCTGCCAAATGTCATTTGTGTTTTGAATGCATTCTCTAATGAGCTATTGTCATTCCTATTCCACCTGTCTTCAAAATTTTTTAAAGAACCAACCAACTCATCTATAGAATATGTAGTCAAATCTTTAGATTCTTCAATTACCACAACAATTGCATCAAATTTTTTAGGCAAACTTCTTAAAACCTTTTCTACAACCTTTTGATCTGTTAAGTCATCACCATTCTGCCTTATTTGATTAATCAAATTTGTAACACGATATGTAAATTGATCTACTAATTCAGAATCCTTCATTTGCAAATTTTCAAATTCTCTTCTAAGTGCTTGTAGTTTGGCAATTTTTACCTTACTAGTACCTTGATATGTCGTCTCTAGGATGTCCCATGCTTGCTTGGCTGTAGTGGCTGGTTTAATCCTTCCGACAACCGAATCATCCAATGCTTGCCCGATTATCTGCAAAGCCCTTCTATCCTTTTGCCTATTTTCTTCAAGCTTTTTCTTATCATCTGGACTCAAGGTAGACTCATTTTGTGGTTCAATATAACCATTTATAACTATATCTGATAACTCACATGAATTGAATGTCAACTTCATTCTAAAAGCCCAATTATCATAATTTTTACCAGAAAATATTGGAATTAAAGGTTGAAAGTTACCAGATGCCATATTTTGACCAAAAAAAAAAATACTCCAAACTCTAACAGTATACTTAATGCCTTAATCAACCAATTCCTTATAATCCAAACATCATCAAAACGAACTCCTTTTGAAACACCTAGGGCCACAGTCTCAATATAATGCCACAAACCCTATTTAATGCCATGAATAGGAACATACCAATACGATGTCAAAAAACCAAGGGCGAGCCATTTCCTCTTCAGCAGCTCACAGACACTTGTAATCAATCATCAGGTCAAAGCAACGCCATTTCCGCTGCAAAACACCGCTTCACGCTTTCTCACTAGCAAAACACACAATCTCAACCGCGATCATGAAAAAAACTTTGCAGTATGTGAGCCGATAAACCATAGAACCACCGAATGAAGGAAACAACACGCCCGTTCCCAAATGCGTTTGAAATGCTAAAAGGTATGGTCTCTCAGTTCTGCATTCAGTTCAATCACTTAAGCCTCTTACAAAGACAGACCCAACAACCGATCAGACCAAGAGACGTGCTAGTGAAGAAGTCGTCTGCCTCTTGAACAACCACAAACCACAATAGCCACAATAAAGGCAATCATAAAGCCGCCGATGAAGGATGAGCTCACAAAATTGGACGAGTCAAGCACAACACACTAGCGGTGGACGGTGTGAAATCAATGTAAAATGCCACCAGCTACAAGTAAAAGACACCTGCCAAAAAAAAACCGGATGACTAACAGAACACCAACAATATCTACCAATCTCCAAAAAGGAAACAATGTGACTGGAGGAATGCGGGCTGACATCCAAGTTGCATCTCCTCCTAGAGTTTTAGACGGCTCCCTTAACTTCTAACAGCAAACTACACGCAGCTTTCAGCACTCAATAGCACCAGCCTAATGATGCTCACACAACAAAAAGTTGAACCTCGCAGGTCATAGATCACATAACAAAAATTACAGAAATCAGGCAACACACTAGCTGCAAACTGGAATAGACACCCTATTATCACCTTCGGCTCTGATACCACATGAAGGTGGGCAGAGACAGAAGAAAAACAGAAACTAAAAGATTTTACACAGAATATTACAATTCATTGCCATTGCTGAAACAAATTACATGAGCCTCTTAAATAGAGGTCTTTCGAATTATCCAGAATGAGAAACAGTAAACAACGTGGGCGGTGAAGAGTCGGTGGCAAGTTGGTAAAGTCAACAACATTACTGCAGGAAAGTTCCATATTAAATAGTGCAGTTGGAAGAAGCTTCTCTTCGGTGGGAGAAATTAATGTCTTCCAACATCAATGAAAGCCATTTCTAGAGGTTGGTCTAATCTTTGTTTGTTCGATTCCTCCTCAAATAAGAGCTCTGGCAACGCGGTCGATATGGTTTATCTGAAGCTCCCAACAGCAATGGAACTCGTGCGCGGAGGAGTGAAGATCCAGCCAGTTTTCTTTGAAGATATAAAAAGGGCAGTCTCGCAAGATCCAACAAGATCGATGGATTATTGTTCAGCCATTCGATGGATAAGATTTGATGAGAAAACATCAACGTTGTACTTACCACAATTCAGGGTCACTTCCCAGTTACATATATTGATGGGAAGCTTTGTTGCCATGGAAGTTGGCATTGGAGGGTATGGTACGAAACCAATGACTCAGTTTGCGTTGCTTATGGAAGAGCTGATAGACAACGAGGAGGATGTTGCAGTGCTCAGAAACGCAGATGTGCTTCACAATTTCCTTGGCAGCAACAAACAAGTGGCGGACCTTTTCATTCTGGCTAAAGGAATTACCCATGTCCAGGGCTGCAAAGCAATTGATGGCGTCAGAAAAGGATTGCATATGTATACAAGAAGAAAGTACAAGAAACTCTGGAGTGAGTTCGTAACCGCTTATTTTTCCAAGCCATGGCTGGTTGCTGGATCCATGGCTGCCGTGCTGCTAATTCTGATGACAGTGGCACAAGATTTCTGTCTTTTTTTCACTTGTGACCGCTATTCCTCTTCCTCTTGAAGCCCCTCTTTCTTCCCCCTCTTTTTCTTTTCAGTCGGAGAACACTTTGTTTGACGGCCGAGAATTTTCAACGTTTCTACTGTCATCGTTGTTTACTTCGTGGCCAGGGGTTTTCTTTAAATTATATAATATATTCAGTTTAATGCTAAAGGTAATTTTAGTTGGGTTTCTTTCCCTCTTTTCTTATTGAGGTGGAGATTTTGGTGGAGCTTGTTGGCATGGAGTCTTTTAGGTTTAGGCCTCTCTATCAGTTCATGGTTTTGAGAACCTTCTCAAAACCCTACTTTCCATCTATGCATTATGGGTTATTCTCTTGGTTGCTGGATTTTGTTTTAAGGTGTGATGCGTGGCTCATTCAACTGTTGATTTTTCACCTTTCAAGTCCTATTGAGGTGGTACCTTGTCCTATAGAGGTGGAGAGGTGCTGTGTTGGAAGGTTGATTTTGTTCAGTCGATGGGTGGTGTCTATCTTCTTCCTGCTGGTTATGGGATCCATTTTAAAACCCATCTTGAAGGTTCGAGAAGCCTTTCTGTCTGGTTGTGGGAACCTCGGTAAACCCTCGTTCAAAATTGTGGAAGCTTGGAAAATCCCTATTGCTAGTTGTGGGAGCTCGATTACTACTTGTGGGAACCTGTCAAAACCCATCAAGGTTGGGTGACCCTGGCAAAACCCCATGTCTTCTAGTTCTGGAAGTCCTATAAAACCCACTCTTAAGGTTGAGGGAGGCTGGAAACAACTTATGTATTGTTCTCTCTTTAGGGCTAGACTGGATGCTGGTAGTTTTCAAGGGCCTAGTCTAGCCAGTCTTTGTTTTTTGTTAGGATCAGGTTTTGCTGATAATTTTACTTCAGGTTAAAGGTGCCTCGGAAAACCCTATGTTAGGGTTTCAAGCAGATCCGAAGCAAATATGAACTAACAATTATATGCAGATTTAAATACAAAAGATAAAGAAATAAAATAGGACACAGATAACACAGAGATTTAACGTGGTTCACCCAGAATGGGTTACGTCCACCATACACAGCCATCCAATCTTTCTTATTATCCAGCAAAAACAATACATCAACCTTCCAATGCCTTAAGCATCCCAGCCGCTTATAACATGCGTTTTTAGGGCAACAAACAAAGTCGACCTTTTTTAGGGTTTTATTACAATGTTGGTTTTCATCAACAAAAAAACGGCAAAATTTTTTTTTCTCGGGGGCTGCCGCCCCCAAACCCCTGCCCGGGGCCCGGCCCGGCCCAGCCCCGGACCCTGGCGAGGATACGTGCTGAGTGTACAATACTTTGCTGATCAGTCGCCACATTTCAACAATCTCCCACTTGGAGACTGATCAGGCTCCACACCGAACAATCTCCCACTTGGAGACTGAAACTACACGACACCACTATACATGCAACATCCGCTGGATAAAACACTAGGACTTGATTGGTATAAATTCCACAATTATTAATCAAGAAGACCAATAGAAACTGATGAAGAAATCAGCTTCTCCTGTGGAACTGCCTTTGTGAACATATCGGCGGGATTCTCACTTGTGTGAATCTTCTCAAGCCGTAATTGACCCTCCTCCAAAATAGTCCGGATGAAGTGGTACCTGAGCTAAATGTGCTTTGTCCTTGAATGAAAAGCAGAGTTCTTCGCAAGATGAATGACACTCTGGCTATCAGTATACAATGGGCTATCCTCTTCTGTCTGACCCAATTCCTTCAGAAAACATTGCAACCAAATCATCTCTTTGTTGGCTTCTGTAGCAGCAACATACTCAGCTTCAGTGGTTGAAAGTGCAACAACCTTTTGCAGCCTAGAAATCCAACTGACTGCAGTTCCCCCTATAGTAAAAACATACCCTGTAGTACTCCTCCATGAATCAATATCACCCGCCAGATCAGAGTCAACAAATCCACTTAGAGCAGCATTAGATCCTTTGAAACATAATGCCTTCGTAGTAGTTCCTTTCAAATATCGAAGAATCCATTTCACAGCATTCCAATGTTCCATACCCGGATTACTCATAAACCTGCTCACAACTCCCACTGCATGTGCAATATCTGGCCTTGTGCATACCATTGCATACATCAGACTGCCAACAGCTGATGAATACGGGATGTTAGACATTTTATTAACCTCTTCCTGTGCCTTTGGGCACATCTCCTTAGTCAATTTGAAATGACTAGCCAAAGGTGTACTAACTGCTTTTGCATCCTGCATGTTAAATCTTTTCAACACCTTCTTTATATACTCACTTTGGGACAAATTCAAGGTTCTATTTTTCCTGTCCCGTGTAATCCTCATACCGAGAATTTGCTTAGCTGCACCCAAATCCTTCATAGCAAATGACCTGGCTAATTTCTGTTTAAGATCATTTATATGTTGCATGTTAGACCCAGCAACAAGCATGCCATCAACATAAAGCAACATGATAATATAACTGCCATTATCAAATCTCTTAAAATATACACAATGATCAGAATGACATCTATGATAACCGTGTTCGGCCATGAAACTATCAAATTTTAAATACCATTGTCGGGGTGCTTGCTTTAGGCCATACAAACTTTTCTTCAACCTGCACACCAAGTTCTCCTTACCTTTGACCTCATATCCCTGTGGTTGCAACATGTAAATTTCCTCCTCCAAATCTCCATGGAGAAAAGCTGTTTTGACATCTAATTGTTCAAGATGTAAATCATCTGCAGCCACAAGACTAAGTACAGTTCTGATTGAAGTCATTTTTACAATTGGAGAAAATATTTTATCATAATCTATACCCTTTTTCTGTGCAAAACCTTTTACCACAAGTTTGGCCTTATATCTTTTCTGACCTCCTTCCTCTTCCTTCAGTCGATAAACCCATTTGTTAGGCAAGGCTCTTTTTTCTGCAGGTAAAGGAACTAAGTCCCAAGTCTTATTTTTCATCAGGGAGTCCATCTCCTCTTTCATGCCTAGCTGCCACTGTTGTTTGGCATCCACCTGCATTGCTTCTTCATATTCTTTTGGTTCACCAGAATCTGTTAATAAAATAGAATACAAAGAAAGAGAAAACCTTTCAGGGGGTCTACTTGTCCTCGTAGAATGTCTAACACTTGCAGGAGTTTGTGGGACAATCTGTTGTTGCTGAGCATCAGGTACCTGTGGCATTTCATTTTCAGGAATCTCATCCAACACCACATATTCTTGTTTGTCCTGTTCATGCTTCTTTTCCTGCATCTGTTCTTTATGCATAACCTTCTCATTGAATATAACATCTCTACTTCTAATTATTTTCTTATTTTCAAAATCCCATAACCGATAGCCATATTCATCTATCCCATATCCAATGAAGGTACATTTCTGAGATTTAGCATCAAGCTTGGTTCTGTTTTCTTTATCAACATGGACAAAAGCTTCACAACCAAAATTTTTTAGAAAAGAATAATTTACCTTTTTACCAGTCCATGCCTCCTCTGGAATACCACCATCCAAAGGGGTTGAAGGTCCTCTATTTATCAAATAGACAGCAGTATGTACAACATCTGCCCAAAAATGTAAGGGCAATCCAGCATGCAATCTCATGCTCCTCGCACGTTCCATGATGGTCCTATTCATTCTCTCTGACACACCATTTTCCTGTGGAGTTCTTGGAACTGTCTTCTGCTTTCGAATCCCATTTAAGGAACAGTAATCTTCAAATGCTTTGCTGCAATACTCACCTCCATTATCCGATCTGAGACGCTTCAACTTTTTTCCTGTCTCATTCTCAACCAAAGCTTTCCATTTCTTAAAAGTTTCAAAAATATCTGATTTTTGTTTTAGGAAATATACCCATGTTTTTCTGGTTGAGTCATCAATAAAAATAACATAATAACAGGAGCCACCAAGAGATGATACCTAAGCCAGTCCCCATACATCTGAATGTACAAGCTCTAACTTCTCACTCTTCTTCTCTTTCCCAACCTTGAGAAATCTGACTCTTTTCTGTTTACCATAAACATAGTTTTCATAGAACTCTAAATCAATCTTCTTTAGTCCTGGCAATAGATTTTTGGAGTGAAGGATTTTCATCCCTTTCTCACTCATGTGCCCAAGCCTATGGTGCCACATTATCGAATCTGTTCTTGCAACATTTATTGTTGTTGTCCCTGCAGTAACTTTATCTGTAGCAGCTAAGGTAGAGTAAGTGTTACCAATACACAGATATAATGTGCCTACCTTCACACCTTTAGCTACTACTAATGATCCTTTAGTGACCTTCCACATACTGTCTGAGAAGGTAACTATGCAACCTTCACTACCTAGTTGCCCTGTAGAAATTAAATTTCTTCTTAAATTAGGAACATGTCTTACCTCCTGCAGAAACCAGTCATTACCATTCTGCAACTTGATCTTTATCTTTCATTTTCCAACAATTTGACAGGGCTCATCATCACCCAAATATACTTGTCCAAAATCACCTTGAACATAATCTAGAAAATATTTTCTATGGGGTGTAGCATGAAATGAAGCCCTAGAATCTATTACCCAGGAATCATTAACATTATCCAAACATAAGATTAAAGCATCTTGTAAAGTATTACTTGCAATATTAGCTTCCTTACTGTCATTTTCATTTTTGTCTCCTTCTTTGTTTTTCCGAAACCAACAGTCTTTCTTTAGATGACCAGGCTTTCCGCAGTACCAGCAATCTTTCTTTCCTCTAGATTGAGAGCGTCCTTTCTTTGACTTCCCTCGTGACTTCTCATTCCCAGGGCCTTTTCCTCTTTCCTTTGATCTTCCTCTGTTCTCCATATTCAAAACACTACCCGATGATGTTGGAGTCTCACCTGTGTTTTTCCTTTGCATTTCCTCGCTTAGGATAACACCAACAATATCATCAAATACCAAAGTATTTTTACCAGAGATAGAGTTACTTACAGTCATAACCAAGCTATTCCAGCTTTCTGGCAAAGAACATAAAATCAAGAGAGCCCTAACCTCTTCTGCAAAGGTAATTTTTACCGAAGACAATTGACTGGTAATTGTATTAAATTCATTTAAGTGCTCCGCTACAGATCCTCCCTCACTCATTTTCAAATTAAACAAACGCTTCATAAGAAATACCTTATTCGAAGCCGAGGGTTTCTCATACAGCTTAGCCAATGTTGCCATCAAATCTACAGTCGTTTTTGCTTCTATTATATTGAATGCTACAAATGCCGCAAGGCACAATTGAATGGATCCCAATGCCTTTCTATCTAAAATGTCCCACTCTTCATCTGATATTGTGGTCGGTTTCTTTGCCTTTCCTTCCAATGGCCGCCACAAATCCTTTTGATACAGGTAATCCTCCATCTACATTTTCCATAACTGATAATTCTGGCTGTTAAACTTTTCGACCTTGAATTTGGAATCCTCCATTGCTTCCACTCAAATCTGAAAGTCCTGCCAATTTACAGAAAACCTCGCTCTGATACCAATTGTTAGGGTTTCAAGCAGATCTGAAGCAAATATGAACTAACAATTATATGCAGATTTAAATACAAAAGATAAAGAAATAAAACAGGACACAGATAACACAGAGATTTAACGTGGTTCACCCAGAATGGGTTACGTCCACCATACACAACCGTCCAATCTTTCTTATTATCCAGCAAAAACAGTACATCAACCTTCCAATGCCTTAAGCATCCCAACCGCTTATAACATGCGTTTTTAGCGCAATAAACAAAGTCGACCTTTTTTAGGGTTTTATTACAATGTTGGTTTTCATCAACAAAAAAAGGGCAAAATTTTTTTTTCTCGGGGGCTGCCGCCCCCAAACCCCTGCCCGGGGCTCGGCCCGACCCTAGACCCCAGCGAGGATACGTGCTGAGTGTACAGTACTTTGCTGATCAGTCGCCACATTTCAACACCCTATTTGTTGGCTGAGGGTGCCACACAAACCTTTGTTCTCTGTCTTTGAGATCTACTAGTTGTTTTAGATCAGTTGGAACTGCCAACATGGCTTGTATTGTTCTATCTTTTTAATCTTGTTGGCGTTTGTTTGGTATTGGTTGTTGGGTGTCTTTAATCTATTTGCTTGCAGCGTCCCATTGTTGGTTCCGGATCTGTGTGATTTTTGAGGGTTTAAGGTCCCTTCAAACCTTTTGTATGGGGTTTCTGGTCCCCTCAAAACGTGTTTATCCTAATAAAAAACTCTGGTTGTTGGAAAATGTGATTTAAGTACAATCTTTTGGTTTTTTATTAAGATTTTAATCATGTGTATTAGATGATAATTTCAAACCATTTTAGTCTACATAGAATTTAGAAATATGTATGCATCTGTTGTATGTAATTTTGGTTTGTTTGTTTAGCAATCATCATGGGTGCCCGTTTTCAAATTGAGCACACATTTATGAAAAACAAGCGCCTGTTTCACTTTCAATGTTACAAAGCAAAACGGGTGCCCATTTTTTGAATTTCAAATAACGGGCACCCATTTCATAAAAGGTGGAACAGGAAACAACCCTCTGCCTTGGTTTTGGCTTCGGGTTAGGCTTGGTGGGACCAAGTCTATGCTTGGACCTCCAAAAAAAGGCTTAGGCAAAAGAATATCAGATTTCTTTCTTGGCCTAATTTTTTGAGGGCCTTCCTGATCGAATTTTTTGATGAAACAAAAACCATTAGAGTTCTCAATGTCTTGATTTCAAAAATGTAAATTTCATAGTGATCAGATTATTTTTACTATTTTTGCATTATTTATTAATCAAAGGTGGTACCTAAACCTAAAATACTGAGGTTTAGTAAAACTTTAATAACTTTTTTTGTTTTTTTATTTTTAGAAAAATAAATTATATGGCATCAATCTACATACAATTAGTTTGAAGATTAAAACAAAATTTAAAAATATGAAATTTTCATCAAATTATGGTGGTCGTACAACTGATGTTTTGAAAATGTACTTTATTGCCAATTAAAAATTAATAAAAAAATATATATTCATTAAAAAAATTAAGGAAAAATATTATCATCAATAGTTAGTGTCTTAGGTATCATTTCCTAGAAGGATTTCCAAAAATTCATTTATTTGCGTCAGAAAATGGTGGGCGTACACATGTGTAGTATGGTCCTGAAACAAGCATTTTGAAAAAGTTGTTTTTAAACATGCCTGCTGAAAAGAGATTTCTACCATGTGGGCATTGCAATAAATTACATATTTGAAAAGTAAACTTCGAGCACTACATTTTCTATTCCTAAAGTTTTTTGAGATTCAATCTCTAAGTGCCTCAAATTTTGACATCAATCGACAAAAAAATTGAAAAATAGAGAAAACACTTCCACTTTTTGCCCAAAACTGGGACTCAACTTCTTGCAGCCACCCTCATATATAATAAAACATTTAATCACATTGTTATAAGTTATATTTAATTTTCTTGTTTAATAATTTGAAAAATATTTGTTTTAGTATTTTTCTACTGATTTATGTTAATGAAAATTTGATAGATAGATTGTTTATTTAATTTTATTATTATTTCAAATAGTAAAAAAATTAATGATATCATTCACTTTGAAATTATGTGTGCTAAAATTTCAACTTTACATTAATACTCATTTTTCTTATGTGGCATTAGGAACTATTGGAACTATCACTCAAATCTATCTTTTTAAGTATTTTCATCAAAGTCAAAATTAGAAATGAATTCAATCCATAGTAGGTACACCGAAAAAAACTAAAATAAATAGATTTTTAAAAGTCAACAAATATTTATTGCATGCTATGACAAGTTTGACTTTCTATGTTATGGAAAAAGGTATATATATATTATAAATTTGACAAGATGATTATGGTTGAATTTAATAGTACTTAATGAAAAATAGATACAAGAATAAAAGTGTGTACTAATCATTATTGCAAACAATGAAAAACTATGTTATTTTAAATGTGAAATTATTTTATTCTAAAAAGAGTAGACCCACCAAAGAAAATATAATTTGAATGATAAGGACAAGTCACTTTCTATATTGGGTTGTGATTTTCAGGTCTCCATTTCTGCACCAAGAAAGTATGACTAATAGCAATGCCTTGCAACAATTGAAGGTGGTGTCACCAAATGAAGAAAGTGATTTTCAAGTCTATTTTCACATTAGGTTGTGATATTCAAGTCTCCATTTGCACACCAATAAAGTATGACTAATAAAAAATTCTTGCAACAATTGAAAAAGGTGTTATTAGATTAATACTTTTCCCTAACATTTCAGAGGGATATGATCAAATTCCAAATATGTAATTAGAATAGAAGACATATATCTCTAATATAAATTTATCCAATTTATATAAATGTTTATTTGTAAAATTAGATTTATAGATTTATTAATTCATAATTTCAGTATTATTTAATTACTACTCATTTAATTTATTAAATTCATTAATTAATTTATGTCATAAAAATTTACTAACTTAGTTGAAATCATTCACTTTATGTTCAATATTTTCAAAAGCTTCCATGTATTATAAATGCATAAGAGAAACCCAATGAGTCTCCTAACATTGAAAAAGACCTTATATACTCAATAGTTAGTCATTTTGATCACATGCTTATAACAATTTCAATCACGTGTTTATAAAAAATACCAATGTGTGATTTTTCTCATAATTTAAATATAAATTTCTAATAACAAATAATTAAAAATAAAATAGTATAATATCAATTTGATTTTTTATTTCTATATTTTTTTATTTATTCTAAAAATACATATTATAGAATTTTTTCCAAACCTATTAATTTATTAAAGTTTAAAAGATTTGAATGATGAATAATCTTTTTAAATATATAATCTTAAAACTATAAAATTCATAATATGAAAAATCACTACGCGAACTATCTATTTGGTGAGACCTCCATTAGGAAAAAATCATATGCTAACCTTCAAAATGGCATTGCTCTCATAATTGGGTGGATTTTTTTCAAGGTACAAAACCTTTGCAATACTACAAATGAGTACCAAAACAATAAGAGGAAATCTTAGGGGAATGTGTTTCAAAACGTTTCGAATCCAAAAATATAGGGAAATCAATTGAAGTCCACTCTGCACCCAATCCAAATGAAAAAGTTTATTTTTGGCATCATAATCTCAAAGGAGTAATTTTCTCCTTACCTTCTTGAACTTCTTGTTTTTCCCATATTAACTTATAATAAGCACACCTCCACTTTTTCATCTCCCCACCTAAAGAATGTCCAATGCCTTGCCGCATAAAATATTTCCCAATGAAATTTTGATAAAAGCAAATAAAATTGAGTTTAAGAGACATAAAATAAAACTTTACTATTTAACGTGAGTACCTCGAGGTGTAATCCTTCATCAATGCCATAGATGTGATATTCAAAAGGATAGAAATAGATGGTGTATGTGTAGGAAACATTATTTTTTATAAAGATTTAGAAATAAATAAAAAATTAAAATATAAAGATTTATCTAATTTTGTTTATTTAATTCACGTGGTTATTAGAATGACCATTATTAGTTACTCATCTTATGTAAAATATATGAATCTTTACAAAGAAATATATTTTCTTCATATCTCAGAAATATTACAAGATCAAATATTTTTGTTATATTTTCAAATAAATAAAATACCTTCTCTAATATATTTTAAATTTCTAAGTTTTTTATCAAACATTTATAAAACAATTTTAGTATAAATATATTATGACCCAATTTTTATGTCAATCCATTTTCCTTCATAAAGGTGGAGATTTTGTTCCTATTGTTTCCAAATAATTACTCTACTTTCCTATATATGACTATAGGTTGAGCACTATTTAATAAATATGGTTTTGTTTGAAGCTACCACTATGAGGATCTCATAGTCTAGATTGATGATTAGTTTACTTGTTGCCTACACAACTATACCTTTTATCTTGAATCTCTTTTCATTTTAAAATAGTTGAAAACAATTATCAAAGCAATTGTATTTTCTATAAACTCTAAACTATTATTTTCCATTTTAATAAATAGATAATTCTTTAGAGTTTTTAGAGTGTGATACAAGAAAAAATGTATATAAACTTCAAACAATAATGAAAGACTTGACTCTCTTCACAATTAGAAACTCCATTGTTCACAATTTTCTCATCGACATTTGGTATGTTCCATAGGGCTTGTACCAATATCTTTATAATTATAGCATATGTATTTACCTATTGTAAATTTTTATATATTTGTAATTGTTATACTTGTGTGAATGTTGTCATTGATGTCAAAATGTGTGATCCATTTAGGACCGGATGTAGCATGTTGAGCAGCAATGGAAGTTGGTTATGTATGTAATATTGAGTAGCAGTGGAAGTAAGGCATGCATGTAATGTTGAGTAGCAGTGGAAGATAGGTATGATATTGAGTAGTGAGGGATGTATGATTTACAAAAGTAGTTTCTAGAAGATCCTTTTCTCGGGAACCTAGTGTTTTGGTAATCATGGTTGAGTTTTTCCTTTTGTATCAAGTGTTGGTATTAGTTGTGACAGTTGAATTTCTACATGAATGTTAGTATTGCAATATGATCTATGAATCCTATGCATTAGAATCTATGCCATTCCTATCTTGAAGATGGAAGTTGCTTTCCTTAGAATTTGTGTTTATGGGTCCATATCTATGGGTTTGGCAAACCTTTGTTGTTGCCCCAATAATTCAAGCGTATTTTCCAATAATTAAGAAATAAGTGTAGTGTAGAGGAGAGGATTTGTTACCTCTAATATGATGAATCTTTAGAGAATGAATCTATCAATCACTACCTCACTTATACTAGTGCTAAGGGTGAGCTAGGGGATAAAAACAAGATAAAGGCACACTAATAAATAAATAATTTGATTATTAAAGCACAAAAATGATGCAATATGAAAATCCAGGCTAACAACATGGTAAAGAATTAACAACAAATTTTTAAGGAGAACTAGGTAGGTCTCAAGTTTTGTGTGCCAACACGATGCGTGGATGTCTACATAATGTGTTGTCATCTGTATGACCAGAAAGCACAAAATTCCACAAAAAGCTAACCACAACACTCATTGACTGTGCAAAAATTGTACATCACCTACCCACATGGAGATGGGGGGAAAATATTGGGGTTGTATAGGGGCGTATCTCAGTCAGACCCCCACTTTGGTGTTTCCACCTCCACGGACAACCAGATAGATATATTGGATAAAAGATAAAACATAAAATGCAAATAGAAACCCTACTTTTCTTAATGGAAGCAAACCCCTCTTGCAAATAGATAGAAATGATATATTGATATGCTAAATGCACCTAGATGATAGATACACTTATAGATATGATAGAGAAATTGCATGCAATGATAAAAGATAGAGATAAATGATAAAGAGAAGACAAGGCATGTAGCCAAACCCCCCTTTTAACACACTAGTGTGATGAAGCTCAAGATACATGCTTTTTGCTGCAAGATGATTGCAAGAATGCTATAGATAGAGATAACTTGAGAGAACTTATAGAGTGTTCAAGAGAGCACAATGGAATCAAGAGAGAGAAATATAAGAGAGGGCTAAGATGTAACCAAGAGTTCATTCAAATAAGAAAAGAAGATCTTTTAAAGCTGGGAAGAGGCATCAAGAATCATTACAGTTAAAAGCAAGCTGAGGGACATGAGTTGAAAGGCGCCTGACTAACCATAGGATGTGAGATTCCGCAAATCTATCGGGATGTTAGCATGGAATGCAGACATTTATGTGGCACATTGTTATCTTCTTAAAGATAGGCCCAAATGGGGTTTTTGGTTAAACAGGGGCACTTTGTCTTTATGGCCCGTGATGTTAAAATGATGGCATTTTGACCATGAGTTTGTCATTAATACACTAGGTTCCATGCATAAGTGTCATAAATGCACTAGGCACAATTTAAGACACTACATTTTGGCCCTACTTTAGTGGATTGGTCGACTCAAGGGATTAGGTGCACTAAATTTTTTTAGAAAGATAAATTCATTAAGCCCATGTAGTGCGATGAATGCAATAAATACTTAGTCAAAAAAGGATATTGTAGAAGCCGCAAAGGTCGAGTCAGCAATCATGGACGATGCCCCCAAGTCTTTATGAGAAACCATAGTATCTAGCGTGATGACTCTCATATTACAAACTCAAAAATTTGTCATTACAAAAAATAATCGAATCTGCTTCAGCGAGAAAAATGCTTAGTAAGCGTTAATGTAGATAGAGATTAAAAAATCTAATAAAGGTGAGTATATGCCCCCTCGCATTTTTCCCCCAAGGAGGCTGGGAAAATATGAAACAGAATGAGCAAAGATTATCCCAAAATGGCCGAGAAAATTTTTGGGCGAAAGGTAGGCTATATAATTGAGAGCATGCCCCTAGAAGGGTCATTTTTCACTATTCACCATGAGAATTTCCACTAAGATTTGTATAGATTCTAAGTGAAAATGCAACCCAGATAGGTTCATAGAGTGAGCAGGATCGAGGAGCTTCGAATCACGATGGAGTAGGGCCATGATCCCGAGCGAGTATGCTTCAAATCTCACGCTTATGTTTTATTTTATGCATTTTTTAGCATTTTATTTTTTGATGTTGCACAAGCATCTAGGTGTTGGCACTATGCATCCATCTAGGACACTTGTTGTCATCTAAGGATCACGCATTAGTCCTTCCTAGATGTTGACATCTTAAGGATGCGCTAGCGTTTGAATCAAAGCATTAATAGAGGGTGACTAGAAGTTTTTATCTTCATGCAAACTTTGGTTGAGATGTGGGCGCATACTTCAGGGAATCTACTTTAAACACTACAAGACCGGGCTGAGGAGTTGGAGGCTACAGTCGATAGATGATTGCTCGGGAGAGTGGGACTATGGTGGACATTCTATCTACTAGAGTTGTAGTTTCATACATCGATGCTACGAGCCTTGATGGGGAGATGGGATGCAAACACCATGTCCTTCCATCTTCCCATAAGGAAGATGACCGTGACCTTGATAGACGTCTACTACATCCTCTAGTTACCCATCTAGGGGCAGATAATATACCCTGCAATCTTGGTGGGAGCAGAGCTAGGCAGACAGTAGGTGTGGGCACTTGATCAGATAGTACACACGACTGAGCACATCTACCTATGAGCCATGGGCCAAGGCCAAGTTCTGATTCCCTTGGTTCGACACATCATGATAGTGATTGTGGCACTTCGGGTGCTTACTTATGACCACAGTTCAGAGATGACTATCAGATTCATGCCATTAATTTGGGGATGAAGGAGTGTGGCATAATATATGCATGGGGGCAGAGCATGCTTGCACATCTCTACTATGAGCTCTTCCACTACGTCCATCATGAGTACTAGAGCCTGACGATGTGCACCATACTGTAGGTCTGGATTTTTTTAGCATATCACATGTACTAGACTAGTTGGTTTTCTTGTTCTGATGTTGTTAGACATGTCGAGGGCACACAACTACCCATTGTAGAGCAATGACTGGTAGACTGGGGACCTTACCTACTAGAGGGTCACCATCGACTATCTCGAGATTGATGACATTGTATGGAAATCATTTTGTGACATGGGGGTATAACACACTAACTACATCCATCTCCCATAGATGCGGCATGGTTGGTTCCTTCTCGGTTACCAGGATCATATCATCGTGCCCTAAATTACTAGTGATGGTGTATGTGGTAGTTCGAATAGGTATAGACCATTCTATTTGTCATCCCCACATACATTCATTCTGCTAGGAGGGCGGTGCGACCGTGTTACCTACCCCACCCCATGGTCGGAGATGTTCGTGATATTTTTGAAGGCAATAACAACAACATCCCACTGCAATTTGATATCAATGATGTTGGAATCACCCACGAATTCACAGAGTGGTGGGGCACAATAGGTCCTACCCTAATCTTCCCACTAGATGCAGGAGGAGGAGACGTCTGAGATCTGGGAGGAGACATCAATGACTATTCCTCCTCGAGCAATGAGGGTGATATGTCGGTGCAGAGATAGTGGGTGGGGAGCCCGAGACTAGAGAGGCCAGTGTTGATTCTAGTAACGAGGGGGCTCCCACCATTTCCTGTCACACCACCACCACCACTAGTGCAAGCACTGATACTAGCAGTAGCCACAAGGGCATCTACCAGTAGAGTACCTCCGTGGGATCCAGACTAGTAGAGGGGTGATCCTGGTATCCATTTCAATTTTAATTTGTACCTTTTAGTCTTTCTCATACATTATTTGATAGATATACATGCAAATATCTTTGATGTTGTAGATACTGATATATGTTTTTTATGCTTGCAGAGAGTGTTGCAGAGTGACTGAGCTTGATCAATTAGACACTAGCAGAGATCATCCCCCGTGTGAATACCTAGGCCCAGTACTGGATGCCTATCGATCACTTCGGACAGTGAGGAGACATGCCCACCTATTCAAGCCTATAGCATGGCTTCAGATAGGATATGAGGAGGGCCAGGTGGAGTAGGTGTAAGGACTAGCGCAACTCGCCACCATGATAGGATAGAGGGACTAGGCCTTTCTAGAGGTCTGCACTATCCTCAGAAAAAGAGATCAGGCAATGACATGAGATAAGAGTGTCAAGAGGGCATGCGACACTCTATAAAGCCAGGTTGATGACTTATGATGGTAGTTTGATGCCACACAATAGGACACAACTAGTCACCTTGACCACCCTTGAGTGCGCCAACTGATAATGGACCTGGAGGTGGTGCACTAGAGAGAGGCCACTCTATGATAGGACCTCATGATACAATGAGAGATCGTGGTTGAGTTGTGAAGAGAGATGAGGGGCCTACAGTTGTGAAGTGTTATAGCTACAAGATTGCAATCTACCTTAGCTAGATAGCCACCATGTTGGGATTAGAATCCCCTGGCACTCGTGACCTCAAGGATCCATCCTCCTCAGGGATCATGAGACATTTTGATTTGTATAGATTGATCAATTTTTTATCCATCAAATGTATAGAATTCTTTGATTTATACATAGATGTACTGATGTAGTTCAGAGACACATATGCCAACATCACATGTTTTTGTAGTGATGTGATACATGTATATTTATACTTTACATTGACATTATATATATATATATATATATATATATATATGAGATTCAACGTTCCGATCTTATCTTGTGTCATTATGGATGGATGTACTCTTAATTCTATATGCTCATTATGTATTTCTCATTTGATAGATTGTTTAGGTTAGATGTACATCATGATTTAATTTAGATATTGGTGTCTATATATGCATGATTAAATTCCATGATGATTATTGTATAGATGTTTTCGAGATATATATAGAACATGTATACACATGCACACACAGGGTCATATATATGCACACTAAGTCCATAACATAGAGATGATTGGATGTCATGTTGATAAAGATATATCATGATGTTACTACCATAGAGATCTAAGTGTCATGCGCATGATACGTATATCTTTCCTTCTATGCATTATATCTACATAGGTGCAAAGTGTTGATAGGTTTCTTGATAGGCGCACCATCCATATGAGATAAACCATAGGCACCAGAACCATACACATAGATGATAATGTATGGACCCAACCAGTTCAAGCTAAACTTCCCTCTTTGATTAGGTGGCACATTAACAGTTCTTTGATTCTCAAAAAGAACTAGGTCACATATCTTAAATTTTTGAGGCAGCACACTTTGGTTATATTGTTTAGACAAATAATTTTGATAAGATTGAAGATGTTGAAGGGCCTTTAAATGGCACTCATCTAACAGCTCACGCTGATTGAGACAAAGGATATAATAAGAATCATCATCAATAAGCCCTTTCAGGGAGACGTGTAAGGATAGAATCTTCAACTCAAGAGGCATGATAACATTAGTGTCATACATGAGGTTTTAAGGTGTTGTCCCCGTAGCTATATGTACACTTGTGCGATAGGCCCATAATGCATATACCAATTGAATATGTTAGTCTTTACCATGTTTAATAATGATCTTATGTAGAGTCTTTTCAATAGTCTTGTTCAATGCTTCTACTTGACCATTAGATTGAAAATAATAAGGTGTAGAAAAATGATGTTGTATGTGAAAATTCTCAAGAAAATGCTTAACCTCTTTGTTCTTAAATGGTCTACTAGTAGCATCATAAAATTGTGACCCTTGCAATTTTCGACCGCATTAGGGTCTTTGCATTAGCAGACGAATCCATAAGCCTGATTGGAGACCCGAAACATGCTCATGTCATAAAAAACTTGCATTTTCCATCACTCTGCACTACCTTTTGTTGTTTTCTGTCCTAAATTAGGGCAGGATAGGGGCGTGGCGCCCTTGTCCTAGCCCTACTTTGGGCTCCCTTTGGTCCCCCTTGCATTGGGCTTATCAATTGTGAAGCGGTAAAAGTTTCTCTATGTTGGCCTAACATGAGAAATTACCTAAACAACCCTAATGAGAAACTATATGAGGATAAATTCCCCTCCTATTTGCATAAGTGAATGTAGGGTGAACAAGGGAGAGGTATCCATTATCATTATCAAGCATTCAAGCATTCATTCAAGAATTAAGTATTTCAAGTCTCCTTTCAAGGCTAGGTGTTGCATTCAAGACAAGGATTCAACCATTGAAGAGGAAATTTATATCAACATTGAAGACATCCTATTTCACATATCCATTCAAGAAAATTCATCTACAAAGGTATCAACCTTTCAATCACATCCCCTCCTTGAGGTGGATTTACTTTAGACATTTCCTTTCATTTACTTGCAACATTTTTCAACCACTTGGTTAATTCCAAAATGGGGTTTGACCTAAAGGAAAACCTCAATCCCAACAACATTTGCCTCTCTTTTCTGTGTGTAATTTGTAGGTTCATGACTATAATTGCAAGTTTAGGCTTCAATTTTAGAAATAAAATAACCCTTTTCAGCACACGGATTTTTCAAAGGACCATGTGCAACTTACACACGGTCCGTGCAACTTGTGCTCATATTTTTAGGGAAGCTTCGTCTCGACATTCTTCTTTTAATTCCAGGTGCACAACTTCATCTTGCATCTCTATCTCAATATATAATCATTTCTTTGTCATTTATGCACTTAGTCTTAATTTGATTAATTCAACTAATCTATTACAAAAGATGATTAATTTACTTTTGTAATACCTTCCAAATTTACTGAAATTCACTTAGTATTCAATCTCTTACCATTTGGGATTGGATCTATTGAATTCAACCCCTCTTTTGAATATAATGTGTGAAAAATTAAAGGGAATCCTTTGCGAAACTTTCATCCCTCTTTTGAGGGAAGTAAAGATTTCCACTTGATCTCCCCTCATCATTTTTTTACCACATTACATTTTGGTGAACCTGACGTCTTACATTCTTTACATTAAAAATTATTGCATACTTTTCATTTACAAGTTTAATTTTATTACAATTTACACAAACTTAGTGGTTAATTCATTCAAAACCCTAGTTGCTAAAATTGAAATTGAACTTGTATTTTGCAAAAAATTGCTATCTATTGTCTTAGATCTGAAATTTTCATTGCTTGAAAAATTCAATTATTTCATTGCCTTGTTCAATTTGCAAATCAAATTTACAAAATTAAGTGGTTAATTGTCAAAACCCTAATTTTCAAACATCAATTTGAACTTGTGCAAAAATTGGATTTCCATTTAATTTTCAGATTTGTCACTATTTTCAAACTCGTCTTCTTGCCTAAAATTCAAATTTTCAATCTCCCTCCTTTTCCCAAAATTAAAAATTTTAAAATTCAGTGGTTAGGTCCTAAAACCCTAATTTTTAAATTTAATTGGATTTTGTGCAAATTTCAATCAATTTCAACCAATTTCAGTTTTCGAAATATTATTTAAGGTGGCTGTATTTGTTAGGTTTGACCTTTTTCAAAATTGTAGTTCAATTTCTTATCTTTTTTCAAAACCCTAATAGGTCCTATTTCGACATTCAAACCTTAAATTCACCTATCTAGAGATCTTAAAATAAATCAACTTTTGGGGTTAGCTCTTAAATCATTGTATCTTTCATTGCTGAAAATTTTCGAAAACGTTGGGAGGACCATACATAACCTACACATGATCCCTTTCTTTTTTCCCAAAATTTTGGGAGACTGTTATGACTGTATAATTGCTTAAATCCAGAGAATTGGTTGATTTTGTTGATTTTTGATCCCTCTTAAATCGAAAACACTTCCCAATTTCAACATTGCAAATTTCAAGGAAACATTTAAAATTAAGTGGTTAATTATACTCTGCCCTAGTTTTAAGATCTTAATTGTGTCAATTTTAAATTTTAAATTAAGTGGTATCCCATTGGCCCTAATTTTAAATTTCAATCTCTTTTTATTAATTATAAATATTTCTTGAAGATTGTGTCATTTCTTCTTTCCACAAAGTTCAAATTGTATAATCATAATTTTCTTGAATTTTGCAAACTTTGTTCCCAAAATTCAAAATTCAAAATTCAAATTCAAATTCCAATTTTTTCCCTCTAATGCATGATTTTTACAACTATTAGTCCTACCTATCCTATCCTCATTAGATGAAGCATTAGAATTAAGGCTTCCCAAGGTTTATTCTCGAAGAGATGGAGCCTAATTTGGGTGACTTCTACACTGAGGATATTGCTAATTCTTCCCATCCTAATAATATCTCTACCTACCCAATTGATGTTTCCCATGATGAAGAAGAAGCTTTAACTAGAGTTTCCATAGATCAACTTTCAAAATTGGACAATCAATTTGACAATTTTCAACAATGGATGTCCCAAGAATATCCTAATAGTGAATCTCTTCCATTAATTGAAGGTCTAAAATGCATGCTTCAAAGTGATAAGAATGGAATTGATATATTATGTGGTATTGCTCACATTGTTGATTCTAATTTTATGCCTATGAAGAGTTGTACTGACAACCTAGGTTATTCACAACCTCGTACACAAATCAATCATTTTATTCCTTTGACCACTTCTATGGCTAGTATTCCTACTTTCCCTTCGAACATCATGGCTACTTCAACTCAAAATGTCATACCTACAACCATTAGGGTAAAAGTACAAACTTGTGTCTCACTTTTTAAAAGGAAAATGCTAACAACAGCAAAATAGTTCAAACTTCAATGGCACAAAAGTGATATTTTTATTTGGTATTTTAAGATGATGTAAACTGATGAAATGTGTAAAACTGGATGAAGTTTATGCCTATTATTTTTACAAAAAAATTGGAACAAGAATTTATATGTTTCTTTAATTATTAGTGTCAATTTTTAAATTATTGAAAAATATTGCAGATCAAGAGTTTCACCTCCCACCAAAAAACTATATGTAAATAATCTAGTTTTCCTTTGATTTTAAAATATTTTTTAAAGGACATCCCTAGACAGTGTAGAAAACAAAAAATCTGATTTCAATGTATATTTTCACCGTTATGAGAATTCAAAGTCGAAGTTTCCCGAAATCGATAGTTTTCATCTCCCACCAAATTTCCCCTATCAAAACTATAGCATTCCCTAAAAAAATTATATATTCTTGAAGAGGACTCTCTCCTCTAGTGTTATACATAATTTTAAATTTTTTTTGATATGATTTACTATTTTTTCTGTTTTTCCAAATCAGAGTCTTCTCGAATGTTAATATACCTACTTGTAGTATTTTGTAATTTTAATATACTAATTCTAATTGAAATTCCATAAAAAAATATATATGTCAATGTTCCTCACTTCGAGCTCTCGAAAAGGGTATTTTTAGTTTAAAATAAAAAAAAATTAATGGTTTAATTCTTATCAGAATTTCAAAGTTCTACAAATTGGGGGGGATTGCTGAGTAGGCTGCCATGTGGGATGCCACACAGGAAGCCTTAGCCGAGTAGGGCTCAACCAAGTTCCCCAAGCCCCAAGACCCTCCATGAGAGAAAGGGTGGGGAAGCGACTGCTCGCTTCCCCACCCTTTCTCTCATATATTAAGGACTTCTTAGCCCCTCTCCTGCTCTAGCTATTTTAGACTATGGAAATGGGGGGCTAAGTGCAGTTGGCAAGTATATGTAGGCCCAAAGCCTACTCAGCTGAGCATACCTTGCCACTCATCCTCCACGTAGGCACCATGTGGTGCCACACTGACTTGGCCGAGTAGGATTTGGATTTTTTTTCCCTCGCACTTAGCCTAAAGTGCGACACAACACTATAATTTTACCCATTAGTCATGGGGGCAATCCCTCTTCTTCATTCAATCCTCCAACTTTATCTATGCCTTCAATGAGTATTCCTATTGTCTCTCAACCAATCAATATGACACAATGGGGAAATTCATCCAATCATTTTTTACCTCCTTTTAGTGTCCCATTTCCTACCCAATCATCACCTATGCCTAATTACCATAGTGTCCCACCACCTTATTCTCAATCAATTCCTTCTTTCAATAATATCACACCACCTTCTCAATCAAACTAGTCTAACATTAATTCTTCAACCGAAGCAACCATTAATAACCATGCTAAAACTATGTCTTCATTGCAACAACAAATTGCTTTAGTGAGTCAATCCAAGTTTAGTGTGCCCACAATTGTTGTTGTGGGCCCACTTTCTCTTGATATTGTTAGAGTTGTCCCTCTTAAACATGTTGAAGTCCCTCAATTGGAACTCTATATTAGAAAAGGTGATCCTTTAACACATGTCAAAACATTCCAAACTTTGTGTACTGATTAACTTCTTTTCAAAAATTAGCAATTGCTTTTATTCAACAATTTCAAAACAACATAGGTCCTAAAATCACTTTGACTGATTTAATGCATTGTAAACGAGGTGTTAAAGAAAAAGTGATTGATTTCATTAGTAGATACAAGAATTTGTGTTCTCAAATCTCTTTTCTAGTGCCTGATAATGATATTCAAATAATTTTCAATTCTAATTTGCAAAAAGATATTAGGGAAAAACTTATCTTTTCTCAGTTTACTTCCTTTCCGTAGTTGTGCACAACACTTCACAATTATCAATTGACTGTGAGTGAAATGGAGAGATCTACTCCTATGGCTCCAAGTGATAAGGGTGAGAGTGCTCAACAACCATTTGCAAAGTTCAAACCAAACAAAGGCTTCATCAAGTTCAATGATGCCATCAACAACAAGAATGTGAACACTACAACAAATGTGCCTCCTATTTCTAAATTTTTCAAAAGAGAGAAAGAATTAACTCCTTTGAATGAATCTTTCTATAGTATCATGTCTCACTTTTTACAAAGAAATGTTATCAAACTTCCTCCAATAAAACTAGTTGATCCTTCTAAAGCAACTTCACCTAACTTTGATAATAAGTCTTTTTGTCAATTTCATCATCAACTTGGTCATGATACTAAAAAATGTTTTGCATTAAAATGTAAAATTAAAGAATTGATTGATAATAATACTATATTTGTGATAGGTGTAAATGATAAGGGAAACAAATCAGTATCTCCTCCTAATCAAAATCTTAAGATTTTCACTAATCCTTTACCCTCTCATACCTCTAATGTGATTGAGATTGAACACACTTGTTTCTCTCCCACTGATTTCACTTTTATAGCTCAAAATATGGTTAATTTGGTAGAGAAACAAGAAATACCTAAGGATCCATGTATCACATTTGATTCTAGTGAGACCATTAAGGCACCTGATGGCCCTCTATAGGTAGTTGCGAAGATCTAATTCAATTCTTGTTGTGGTGTGCTTGTTGATCCCTCTTGCATGGTTAATGTCATCATTGGAGAATATCTCTATACTTTACATTTGCATCAACCAATCTATGATGATACTAATGTAGTCGTTAAGTTATTTGATGGATTTTCTTGTCCTACTATTGGTTTTATCACACTTCCTATTGAGGTTTATACTAAATCTATAGATGTCAACTTTGTTATCATTCCTCCTTTATATGGTGCAGTTCCACCTCCTTCCTCTTATAGAGAGAAGAGACGTGCCTCTCCTCTTGCCCACCCTAGAAGACCTCAACCTAACCATCCATTTACCAAAGATGAGAACATTCCTCCTTCAACAAATATAACTCAGACTTCTCAGCCTTCCACTAAGACTAGACGGAATCATTGTGCAAGAGAACACCGACAAAAACTTTATGCTAGAACTCATGAAGTTGTTTCTCAAACTATTCAATCTCCCAAAACACCAATAGTTGACATGATTCCATTTTCTCCTAAGCAAGATGTTGAACCTAAATCTCCAAATCATAAGCTGAAGAAAACATGTGATGGTTTTACTTCTATTCATGTTAGAGCTTCTATTTTTTATAATATGATGAAGAAATAGGTGAAAATGTTATTCATGATGGCAATAAAACTCCTAATGCTTATGATAGTGAATATGAATATGTTGATGCTGACAATCATTTATCTGCATAGTTTTCAAAAGACTTAATCCTAGCTCCTAAAAACAAACAAAGTGACTTAGCACATGAGCATAGTCCTTGTTTGGATCTTGTGAGAGCTCCATCTGCTATGCTCGATGTCACTCCTTTGGCATGTTTCTTGCCTTCCTGAAATAATGATCAACAAGATCGGGAGGTGAATGTCGTGCTAGACTAGTTGCATTAGTATTGTAGATCCTCCACCTCTCTCGTTTCTTTCTATTTTGTGACCATTCTTCTATGTGTATCCCTATTCATCTATTTGCTAGCCCTAGTGACGTCTACTTGAGGATGATGCAAAGCATTTAGATTTCTTTTGGTCTCTTTCATGTTCATTCAAAAGACACATGTGTTCCCTTTTGTCCAAGGTGGTTTCCTTTCTTTGGGGAATGAGGACTATTCTATGCATATATTGTTGGCAATATGGATGAATTGATTATGTGTTGCATTGATGTTTTGTCATTTATGTCAACACTAGATGTTATGGTTGGTTACCAACAAACAGGTTTTGGTTACCGGTAGAAGATTTAATGTTACCGATAGAAGGGACTACCTGTTGGACACTTCCGGCATGTTTGTATCAATAAAGTATGTTTTTTTTTATGTGTTACAAGCTTCTAGAGAATGTTTTGGTCAGTTGGTATTGACTTGGTGATCGGATGCTATCATACACTCATCTAAACCCTTACCGGCATGGGTTTAAGGTTTAACTGACATAGCTTTCATTGAGAAACCTTGACAGAATGCATAAGTGGTGTTGGTACAACTTCTAGATGGAATTCAAGATGTAGAAGGTGATCCCTTATGGTGCCTCAACTGTTTGAAGACATTGCTTTGGTGTGGTAGATCCAGATTAGGTCCAGTACCTATTTAGTTTATGGACTGGTATCATGTTAATGTGTTCTCTACACGTTACTGGGATGATTTATGGATTGGTTATTGTTGTTTTGGTCTTAAGCCGACATGGCATATGATTGTAATATGGATGTATGTAATGATCTTATTGTAATATCTTTAGGTGGTTGACCTAATTGGTTTGCGCCTTAGGGTTTGTATAAATGATATAAGATCTCATTGTACATAAATATGGTATGGGAATGGAAATGTAATGTTCATGGTTGTGGAGTGCAATATCATATGAGAAGGAGATTTGGTCGATCATAGGTGATTGAATTGGGTTTAAAGAAGAGGTCAAAGGCCTTTGGTATTGATTTTATTCGGGATTGTAATCAGGCATGATAGATGCTATCTTTGGTAGTTCATTATTCTGGATTGTTATCCATTTATCTTGAGGTGGTTATAATCTCTCTGTAGTCAATGAGAATCTTTTTTAATGAGCAATAAAATTTAGGCAGTGTGCCTTCCTACATGTGCAGGCCCCTCATTGTATCACATACTTTCTGCAGAAGTATCATCTCACTGTGGGTAGGATTCCCACTGTGGTTTTTCCCTTTCCAGGTTTTCCACATAAAAGTCATGGTGTTATGTGGTATGGTTCATTGTGTTAATTCTTTGTTTCATTCTTAAGTTTTATTGCTTACTGGTATCTATTTCTGCTATTCCGGTATTCAATTTTTATGTGCTTTGGTTAAAGGTTATAAAGTGGTTTGATTGATATAATTTGTTAACAACTCATTCACCACCCTCTCAGTTGCTCAATAGGTATCCTAATAATTGGTATCAGAGCTTTGGTCCTCTTTCATAGAATCTTAACCACTTGAGGTAGATCCTATGGTAGCTAATACTTCTAATCCAATGACAACTATTTTCAGAAGAGAAATCCCTAAGCTTGTTGGAACAAATTATGGGATAAGGAAAATCCGAATGGAGACTCATCTTATATGTCTTTCCAAGGATATTTGGGAGATCACTATGAAAGGATATACACCTTTTGATCTGACATCTAGCAATCCTGCTCTTGCAAACCTAGACAAGAATATTGAAAATGATTGCAAAGATAGAGAAGCCCTCTTGTGTGCATTTACTAATCAACAAATCATGGGACTGACTGATAAATCATTGGCAAAGGTTATGTAGGATAAATTTCAAACTCTGAATGAAGGTGATCCTACTGTCAAAATCACTAAACTTGATGGTTACCCGGTAAGGTATGAAAACTTGAAGATGGAAGCTAATGAAAGAATTGTTGTATTTATGGAAAGCGTAAATGAGATTGTTATGGGAATTCAATGTTGTGGAGGATCTCTGAGTGAAGATTAAATAGTTTCCAAAGTCTTGAGAGCCCTTCCACCTGTAATGCTCCTTCAGAAACTGTAAAGGAAAACAATACAACTAGGCAACTAAAAGGGCATAATAATTTTTTTTAAAAGAACAAGTGCACTAATTATAACCATTGCACATCTAATAACACAGTGGAATACTAACACATGATTTCCTAAGGGTTACCAACGAAGATTAATTCACAA
The DNA here is from genome assembly GCF_030272615.1 of Cryptomeria japonica. Taxonomy (NCBI): domain Eukaryota; kingdom Viridiplantae; phylum Streptophyta; class Pinopsida; order Cupressales; family Cupressaceae; genus Cryptomeria; species Cryptomeria japonica. The sequence continues at coordinate 514,704,165 of NC_081415.1, forward strand.
ATTATGTTAACACCACGGTTAATCCAACTGTTCATCTAAATAGGAAAATCAAATGCTTATGACAAAAACTACACATACATCCATATTCCATAATGAAAGAATCAAAGTACTCCAATGCATTCATTTCTCATAGATCATATATACAAAAGATTAAGGCAACTGAAATAACAAACATTCCAATGATTCCCTTTTACAATATCCATAAATACATGGTTACCAAAAATACCATGGATTACAAAGTTATAATATCAAGGTTACATAAAAGTTTGATACAATGACCACAAGGTCTCAACTGAACAATGATCATGAACATGAGCTGGTACATGAACCACAAACCAAGAACAACAACAAAGCCCTTCCTCGCCTGAAGATATATTCCAGAACATCCGATGGGAAGTGGCACTACCACCCGACCATGTGATCCCGAATGGAATTACCCCACCGTGTTAGGAGATAGTAGAAAACCCTCAAGCAAGCAAAGTAAGACAAGTACGAAAGGACTACAAGACTCCGCAAGCATCCATATGACTCAACTCACAAACACTAGTGACTCTAAGGAGAGAGTGTCATAGCATAGCTGAAGATCGATACCATGGTATAGCCTCCTAGGTCCCGACTCTCTGTCCTGGTAACCTCTCCTGGCTCCAACTAAGTCTCATGCGGACCCTACCAATCCTTTCATGAAGACAAGGTGGTAAGTTTTCCATTCCAGGCCTTCTCGTAACATTATGAGCCCTGTACAAGCACTACACCTATGCACGAGGCACATTATCTTAATTAATATTTATTCTAACTACCTCCTCATCAATTATTAGGTTATCACTTTTTATCTGACTTCGGATAGATTATCCTATCATCTACTTTGGGCATGGCCCCTGCTTGAAAGCCACTCTCTCTCATAGGACACTACAGGAAAGGTCTCTCTATGAGAACTCTATGGCGAAACAAATAGCCATACCTAATCCTGACAAACCACAGGTGAAGGATACACAATCACTAACCAAAGATTGACCATTTGGACAAAACACACAATGGCTCACATCAATAAGGTTATACATCAACACCCGACCAAGAAAATATAATAACATAGGACACAATGAAAACTCAACCAAAATTACAACGGAATTTAAACTTGACTGCAAAAACCATTTACACAAGATCCTAATACAGGCAATCTTTTCTTAAAACAACAAATGCATAAATAGCTTTCAAATTAAGACTTCCAGAAAATAAGAATTACAACTATATTAATACACTATTTAATAAGTCATAAACATAATGTTTCATCTTTTTCGTAGTTCAATTTCCGATTTTCTCCCTCTATCCTCTGACTCTATTTCTAAAGGATTGGGTGATCTAATTTTCTAAGAGTTTCACTAAGTTTAATCTACCAACTTTCATGAAATATATCATTAATGCATTTGTACTTGCATGATCATAATAAATTGATTGATATTGTGACTCTAACTATTTCATAAATATAAATCTAGATCATTCTTAATCTCTTAAATCCTTTCAACAAAACATACTAGATTTGAGTCTACCTCCAGAAATGCGATCCATGGCTATTACGATCCTTGATAACTTCAAACTGTTTGCAATACGTCTGGGTTCCAATACTTTCCACCTCGGTGCTCTTCTATCTCATGAGATCTCTATTCCGAGTCCTTACCCTTTCTATATTTTGAGAATTTCTTTGATAATAATAAAGTAATTAACACTCATTCAAGAGCATAACCCCTAAGTTTGACACTAAATCAGAGATGATCATCGTTGATCTTTTACGACTTGATCGTAACCACATCAAAATCTCCACTATTTCATTTTCCCTAATCTCTTGTCACTCTTCTATGTTCTTGCTCTCCTCTATCTTGCTCTTTTTTTTTCTTTATTTCTCTCTAGTCCAACTTGCTATTTTCTATCTTCCTCTATATCTTTTCCTACCTTCTCTTCTTCATTCCATTCTCTAATCCTTCATTTCATCTCACCTCACCCTTCTCTTCCAACTCAATGGTCTATATATAGTGTTTTCATCTACCCTCTTTCCTACTTTTGGGCTATCTCTCTTAGTGGTGGATTGATTCTAAATGACACCACTCAAGGTTTTATTGCAACATAATAGTCCCAGAACCTAGGTTCTGATACACAAGAATGAATGTTCATTTATCTATTCTAAACGATTAATTATAACTTTCAATAAACAATAATATAAGCAAGATCACATTAATAACCATAACGTATAACCAAAACTTCCATAAATAATAACCCGAAACTAAAAGAAATTCTGACCTCTTGTGAGCTTGACTGGTTTGCAAGACCTCAACGTTCTTCCGCCAAATAGTAACACGCCTTTCTTGCGAACCTATCTCCAATCTATTCCTAACTCTATCTCAAGTTTATCTCTATCTCTCTTCGATACTTTAAAAGTATCCTCTCTATACCTCTCTTCTATTCTATTCTTCTCCTCTATTCTATTCTTCTCCTCCCAAGTCTATCATCCTTCCTTGCTTGCGAATGAATGTCCCTCTTTCATATCTCCCACCTCTATTTATCCTAATATTTCCTACGTTTTCTCCCCATTGAAAGGCTTGGAGATTTGTTATTGATTAGGAGTATTTCCTAAGTCTATGTTTAACTTCTTCTTACTTCTCCACGTCTACAAGAGATGGAGTCTTTAGAAGCATATCATGCTATTTTAATGCATGTTTTAACTATGCATTTGCCTCCTATCGTTGATAATACTAAATTCATGGCACTACGTGCCTACTAACTCATTTCTCTCTGCTGTTATATGCCACAGATCGTGGTTTACATAGAAGTCGATATCTTGCTTTGCGGAATGAGAGAGTTGTCATGGGTGAGTTTAATGTTCACGCTGCCAGATCTATCCATGGTCTCCATGTTATTTTCCAAGTTAATCCCTACATTAATTCCTATCACTACATATCTTAATGCACATGTTTGCATAACGATCGGTGCCACCGTATTCACTGCAATGAGGGGTATGTATTTACAAAGGGAGGAGGATGGTCGGTGGTAATACCGACCCCTTCCTTTTATTAAGGGGGGTGGTCGATATTACTATCGGTCATCCTAGTTATTGTTTTAAATAACTTTCTTAAAACCCGCCACCTTCTATTTTATATATCACATGTTTATTTAAAAGAAAGTCTAATGTAAAACTTATGAGAGATAAGACATATAATTTAAATTATATATATGTTTAATCATAAATACTTATTTCGAATGGTCATGATCATATAATAAGGAAATAATCACTTAACCATAATTAAATATTTAAAATACGTACAACTAAATGTAATTCCGAAAACCAATTATAAATGATAATTTCCACACAAGGAACGTAAAAACATAGAATCATTATATATTTCAAAACATTAGTCAATTTTTCATTCTATATACACAAATAAAGCATATCATGCAATAATTAAAAATTATTAAACACACAAACTAAGCAAACCTCAAGCAGATACCCATAAAAGATCAAACAACAAAATACGAAGGTCGAACAAACTGACAAGATGACCAACTGATGACACTGACCCGAGTGTAACTGAAAAAAATAGGGTCAACTACTATCTCCTCCACTTCCATCAGAAAATATAAGGCACACTCAGACCTGTGAAACCAGGTGGAGACGATACACCGTACCTACCCCGTGCTTGTACCTGCAATATCTTGCATCACCGAACCACACATGCATATATACAATATAGAAAACATGACATACACATCGATGAAGGAGAATCAGGACATTCCCTGTCTCACCAAAATGAGTGAAGGAAAATCTTCCCCTTGCATCCAATACACTCGTAGACACACAACTTATAATTCCACATTGCATAGATAAAGTAAAGTGTCAATACATAGCAATAATCCATAAAATACCATAAATCACAAGTAATGAAATACTGCAAATAAATTATGCATCTCATATCCATATAAAGCTTGAAATAATGTCATATAAGTCTGAATACAAATCATGGTAATGTATCCACTGAAAACAACCAATAATAAAATATGAGTTCAATGAGTTCAAATGAGTAGGGGTACTACACCACTGGCATACACACCGATGAAGGAGAATCACGACGTTCCCTATCTCACCAAAATGAGTGAAGGAAAATCGTCCCCTTGCATCCAATACACTCGCAGACACACAACTTATAATTCCACATTGCATAGATAAAGTAAAGTATCAGTACATAGAAATAATCCATAAAATGCCATAAATCACAAGTAATGAAATACTGCAAATAAATTATGCATCTCATATCCATATAAAGCTTGAAATAATGTCATATAAGTCTGAATACAAATCATGGTAATGTATCCACTGAAAACAACGAATAATAAAATATGAGTTCAATGAGTTCAAACGAGTAGGGGTACTACACCACCGACTTACAAGATGAAGGCAACTGCAATTAATGAATTGAGAACAATGGCAAACACTTCAGTTAACAGAGACATTCTGATTGGGAAATTATCTGCTTTTGAGCTTGAAGAATTTGGACCTTCTGGAGCTGCAAAATCTTAACCTTTTTTTCATGCATCATCATCTACTGGCAAAAGTGATTGGAAAGCCTTATATGCAAAGGATTTGGAATATTTGAGGAAAGAGGATGAAGAATTTAAGCAACTTGAAGCCCTATCTCCTAGAAGAGTACCTAAAGGACTGGTAGGAAGTAAGTATGAATGAAAAGCAACTTTTAAATGTTTTGCATGTAATAAGATTGGTCATTTTTCATCTAGATGTCCTTAAAGGAATGCAAGATTTGAAGAAAGAGTTAAGAAATCATTTAAGCCTAATCAAAATAGATATAGATTTAAGAAAAGTAAATAGTGCTACATAGCGGATGAGGAAGGAGTAAGTGATGACTCTGAGGATGAACCAACGGTAGACTCTTCTAGTGGATCCGGCAATGGAAAGGAATGAATGTTCTATCCTTTAAACGAAGATGAACCAGAACTGGCTATCATGAATGAAGAAAAGGCCATGGCAGAAAAAGTTAAAGACAAGGATGAATGGGTAATTGATAGTGAATACTCACATCATATGACTGGAGATAAAAGAAAAATTTTGTCCCTGCAAGAATAAAATGGCGGTTAAGTCAGATTTGGAGATGACAAAGAATGTATGATCAAAGGTAGAAGTATTATTTCTCTAGATGGCGAACATAATACTGATAATATCTATTATGTAGAAGGTTTAAAGCATAATATTTTAAGTGTTGGTCAATTGGTGGACAAGGGTTTCCAACTTCAGTTTAAAGATAGAAAATGTAAAATTATTAACAAAATTGGTTTGGAGATTGCAAATGGTACATAGACTGGAGGTAATATCTTTCACTTGAATATGGGTAATAAGACATGTTTGATTGCTCATATTGATGAGAGTTGGTTATGTCATAAGAGGTTGTGTCATGTTAATTTTGATTGTATTGTTAAGATCAGTTAAACTAAGGCAGTTAGAGATATACCTAAGATTATGATGCCTCATAATCTGGTATGTAAGGAATGTCAATTGGAAAAGCAAGTTAGAACTTCTTGTAAGAGAATACATGATAAATCTAATGATGTACTTTATTTGATTCACAATGACTTATGTGGTCTGGCAAGGACTAGAAGCTTTCAAGGTGATAGGTATTTCATGTTGATTATTGATAATTATTCTAGGATGATGTGGGTGACTTTTCTTAGGGAAAAGTCTGAAGCCTTTGAGAAGTTCAAGATCTTTAAAGAAAAGGTAGAAACAGAAACTAGATTGAAAATCAAATGTCTAAGATTAGATCAAGGCGGTGAGTCCACTTCTCATGAATTTAACAGTTAGTGTGAGACAAATGGAATTAGGAGATAGTTATCTACTCCTCAGACTCCTCAGCAAAATGGAGTAGTGAAAAGGAAGAACAAAACCATTTTGGATGTAGCAAGAACTATGGTGATGGAAGCCAAATTGCCTCACATCTACTAGAGAGAAGCAGTGAGTATAGCAGTCTACACATTCAACAAAGTTCACATCAAAGGTGAAACTGGTAAGACCCCTTATGAATTATGGTTTGGACATACACCTACTGTTAAATATTTTAGAATTTTTGGAAGTAAATGGTACATCAAAAGGGATGTTTTAATTTGGAAGTTTGATCCTAGATGTGATGAAGGGATATTTCTTGGTTATTCAATTCAGAGCAAAGCATGCAAATGTTATAAAAAAAGATTGCAGAAAATTATGGAGAGCACAAATGTGAAAGTGGATGAGCAATACAAAAATGAATCTATATCATATGACAAGGAACTGGTAGTGGAAATGATCATAACTAAACCAGCTATGCCTCAACTAGTATAGGAAACTGAGATAGTTACACTAGTACAATCTAAAAATTGAACTGTGACTAATGATTAGAGCAGTGGACCTGAAGTTTAGAAGACACCAAGGTATGTAAGGTTAAATCATTTTGAAGATCAAATCATTGGAGATAGGAACAAGGGAATTATGACAAGAAGAAGATTGGCAAATGAAGAGGTATTTCTTATTTCTCAAATTGAACCGACATCTGTTATTGAAGCTTGTAAAGATAAAGATTGGATAAAGGCTATGGAAGATGAATTAGATCAGATAGAAAAGAATGAGACTTGGACTTTAGTTCCTCGTTCTAAAAATAAAAATGTTATTGGAACTAAATGGGTTTTTAGGAACAAACTGAATGAGGATGGTCAACTTGTAAGAAACAAGGCTAGATTGGTTTGTAAAGGATATTCTCAAATGGAAGGAATTGATTATGGTCAGACATTTGCACTTGTAGGTAGAATTGAAGTTGTTTGACTATTTCTTGTCTATGCAGCTTATAAGAACTATAAGGTCTATCAAATGAATGTTAAATGTGCATTTTTGAATGGTGAACTTGAGGAAGAGGTATACATTGAGCAACCTGATGGATTTTCATTGACAGATGATAATGATATGGTTTTTAGATTAAGGAAATCTTTATGTGGATTGAAACAAGCTCCTAGAGCTTGGTATGCAAGGTGGGATAAATATCTTTTGAAGCTTGGTTTTACTAAAGGCCGTGCTGATAGTAATTTATATTATAAGATCACTGATGATGATATTCTGATTATTGAAGTATTTGTTGATGATATCATTTTTGGAGGAGAAGATAAATTGTGCATGGAATTCTCTAATAATATGAAGAATGAATTTAAAAAGTCCATGATTGGTGAGATGATATTTTTCTTAGGTTTGTAGATTACTCAAACTGACAAAGGCATTTTTATCTATCAAACTAAGTATGTGAGGGAATTGTTGAAAAAGTTTGGTATGAATAATTACAAACTCGTAAGTACTCCTATGGTGACTAGTGATAAATTATCTATCAAAGATACATCTACACCAGTAAATCCGATAAGGTATAAGTCTATGATTGGTGGCTTTTTATATCTAACTCAAACTAGACTAGATATTATGAATGTAGTAAGTATTATTTCAAGATATCAAAGTAATCCTAAAGAAAATCATGAATGTGGAGTAAAGAGGATATTTCAGTATTTTCATGGAACAACAGAATATGGCTTATGGTATTGTAGACATGATGAATTCACTTTATGTGCATGTACAGATTCAGATTGGGAAGGAGATACTGATGATAGGAAGAGCACTTTTGGTGGAGCTTTCTTTCTTGGGAGGAAATTGGTTTCAGGGATTAGCAAAAAATATTCATGCATTTATTTATCTACTGTAGAAGCTGAATGTGTTGCAGCAACAACTAAATGCACTCAAGTCTTGTGGATGAAGCAAATGTTGAAAGACATCAAGGTAGATTGTAGTGAACTAGTAGTTATCTACTGTGATAACTCTGTAGCTATTGACATATCTAAGAATTCGGTATTTCACTCTAAGACTAAGCATATATCAATAAAATATAACTTTTTGAAGGACAAGGTAGAAGAAAAAGAAGTCAAATTGGTTTATGTGAACACTAAAGAGAAGATTGCAGATATATTCACTAAACCATTGTCTAAGAAATCATTTGAGTATTTGAGAGACAGGTTAGGGGTTTCTACCCCACCTTTAGAGACTTGATTGATGTAGTTTGACATTAGTCCGACATGCATTATCAAAGAAATTATTCATTTTGGCACTGATGTGTGGTGCTACTACTCAGGAGGAGTAGTCAGCTTTGAGATTCAGAGGCTTACATTCTTGCTTTGATATTTTTGTTAGATTTCTGGTATTGATGTCAAGGGGGGAGAGATAGTGATGTGAAAAATCAATTCAGAACTTTACAGAGATATTATTTACAGGGGGAGAGTTATTGGTATTCAGTAGATTGTTGGTTGTCTTCCACAGGGGGAGACTTTTTTGGAATTTCTTGGTACTTAGATGTTTTTCATATCTAGTGTTGCCATCAATGCCAAAGGGGGAGATTGTTGGCAATATGGATGAATTGGTTATGTGTTGCATTGATGTTTTGTTATTGATGTTAACACCAGCTGTTATGGTTGGTTATCGAAAGACAAGTTTTGGTTATCGGTAGAAGATATAGTGTCACTAGTAGAAGGGACTATCGGTTGGACACTTCCGACATGTTTGGATCAATGGAGTATGTTTGGTTTTATGTGTTACATGCTTTCGGAGCGTTTTTTGGTGATCGGATTCTATCCTACACTCTTGCAAACCCTCACCGACATAGGTTTAAGGTTTAACCGGTAGAGCTTTCACTGACAAACCTTGACAAAATGTATAAGTGGTGTTGGTGTGGCTTCTAGATGGAATTCAGGATGTAGAAGGTGATCCATGATCATGCCTCAACTGTTTGAAGACATTACTTTGGCGTGGTGTACCTAGATTAGGTTTGGTGCCTATCTAGGTTATGGATAGGTATCATGTTAACATGTTCTCTACACATTATCGGGATGATTTATGGATTGGTTATTGTTGTTTTGGTCTTAATCTAACTTGGCATATCATTGTAATATTGATGTATGTAATAATCTTATTATAATATCTTTAGGTGGCTGACCTAATTGGTTTAGGCCTTAGGGTTTGTATAAATGATGTAAGATCTCATTGTAGATAAATATGGTATGGGAATGGAAATGTAATGTTCATGTTCATGGAATGCAATATCATATGCAAAGGAGATTTGGTCAATCATAGGTGATAAAATTGGGTTTAAGGAAGAGGTCAAAGGTCTCTAATATTCAGCTTAACTGGGACCGTAATCAGGCAAGGTAGATGCTATCTCTGGCAGTTCATTATTCTGGATTGTTGTCCATTTATCTTGAGTTGGTTATAACATCTTCATAGTCAGTGAGACTCTTTTGTAATGAGTAGTACGGTCTAGGCAATGTGCCTTCTTGCATGTGTAGGCCCCTTATTGTACCACATACTTTTTGTAGAAGTATCATCTGACTGTGAGTAGGCTTCCCACCGTGGTTTTTCCCTTTCCAAGTTTTCCACATACAAATTATGGTGTTATGTGGTATGGTTGCATAGTGTTAATTATTTGTTTTATTCTTAAGTTTTATTGCTTACCGGTATCTATTTCTGCTATTCCGGTATTCAATTTTTATGTGCTATGGTTAAAGGTTATAAATTTGTTTGATTGATATAATCTGTTAACAACTAATTCACCCCTCCCCTCTCAGTTTTTCACTGATTATCCTAACATATATATAATATACATGAGTTATCATACAACATGGTGACCCCGAGGAAAGTGAAGCCACATCGTGCTTGGTGTTTTGTGTTTATTATCCTTAGGTTTATTTCTCGATTGGGGGGCTAAATCCTTGTGATAACGTGCTCCCTCTCTTTCTCTCTCGAAGGGATATTCAACCTTAAAGAAATCGGTCCTGATAAGGAATGCACGAATGATTTAATGTGGGGGCATATAGTCCATTCATATTTTCCTTCTTGATACTTGAAGTTGCTTAATGAACTTGGCTTTGCTTTGTAATTTTTGGTATCCTTTCTTTTCATGTCTCATAGTGAGTGAAACTTTAGTATTTGCAGTCATGGCTCTCCCTCTTGATCTTCCCTTTTACTTTGTCAATCAGAGTCGTAAGATCCTTAGTCCACTAGGGGCTTGGTATATCTTGCATCCTTGGCATGATGAAAGTCTTTCAATCTTGTCTCCTTGTACTTTATCGATAGTATTGGCATACGCTTGTACTCCTACTAAAGCGGGGGCTAAATGTAGCGTCATAAAATTGTGACCCTAACAAGTTTTGACTGTATATGGCTCTTTTCATTAGCGAATGAATCCCTAAGTCTGATCAGAGGTCTGAAACATGCTCATATCATCAAAAACTTACATTTTTATTCATTCTTCACTGCCTTTTGTTGCTATCTATCCTAAATCAAGGCAAGACAGGGGCATAGTTGGCACCCTTGTCCTAATCCTATTTTGGCCCCCCTTTGGTCTCCCCTTGTGTTGGGCTTGTCAATTGTGAAGTGGGAAAAGTTTCTCTATGTCAGCCTAAGATGGGAAATTACCTAAACACCCCTAATTGGCAAGTATATAAGGAGCACTTCCCTCCTATTTGCATATGAGACAGTAGGGTGAACAAGTGAGAGGTCTCCATTATCATTATCAAGCATTCAAGCATTAATCATTTCAAGTCTCCTTTCAAGGCTAGGTGTTGCATTCAAGACAAGGATTCAACCATTGAAGAGGAAATTTCTATCAACATTCAAGACATCCTATTTCATATATCCATTCAAGCAATTTCATCTACAAATGTATCAACCTTTCAATTACATCCCCTCCTTGAGGTGGATTTATGTCAAATATTTCCTTTCATTTACTCACAATATTTTTCAACCACTTGGTTAATTCCAAAATGGGATTTGACCTCAAGGAAAACCCCTAATTCTAACAATATTTCCTCCTCTTTTATGTGTGTAGTTTGTAGGTGCACAACTGTAATTGCAGGTTTAGGCTTCATTTTCAAAGACAGAAAAACCCTTTTCGATGCACGAATTTATTCAGAGGACTGTGTGTAACTTACACACAGTCCTTGCAACTTGTGTTCAAATTTTCAAGGAATCTTCATCTTGACATTCTACTACTAATTCTAGGTGTATAGCTTCATCTCACATCTATATCTCAATATATAATCGTTTCTTTGTCATTTCTGCACTTAGTCTCAATTTGCTTAATTCAATTGATCTATTACAAAAGAGGGTTAATTTACTTTCGTAATACCTTCCAAATTTACTAAAATTCACTTAGTATTCAATCTCTTACCATTGGGGATTGGATCTAGTGAATTCAACCCCTCTTTTGGATGTAATGTGTAAAAAATTAAAGGGAATCCTTTGTGAAAATTTTATCCCTCTTTTGAGGAGAGTAAAACTTTCCACTTGATCTCCCCTCATCATTTTTTCACCACATTACACTACCATTATGAGATACAAGGGTAGAAAGCAAACCTAAATGAGAAATGATGTTATCCATGATGAATCAATAAATAACATCTTGAGTGGTGGCTCTCAATGGTATAGCCTCGTCCCACTTTGTGAAATAATTTGTAGTAGTGATGATAAAGGTATGACCCTTAGAGGAAGGAGGAGATATCTTACCAATGATATCCAACCTCCATGTCTAAAAAGGCCATAAAGAAGCTTGAGTTTAGAGCTCTTGTGTGGGAGAATGAATCAATTTACTATGTTGTTGACATTGGGGTAATTTGTTGACAAAGGCAAAGGAATATTGTTCCATTGTTTTCTAGTAATACCCCATGTGAATCAGCTTGTGGATCAAAGACTTTCCCTAAAAATGCCCACCTCCAAAGCCTGAATGGGCTTCTTGGATGGTGAGGGGTATCTTTTCTTTTGTAAAATAATGTAGAAGAAGGCCATTGTATGATCTTCAATAAAAGATATTGGATAAGAGGATATAAGAAGTGGCAAGTTTCTAAATTTGCAGACATGAACTCTTGCTAGTGTCATCAGAAAAACTTACAATTTTAAGATAATTATAAATGTGTGCAAACCATTCTCCTAAATTTATAGAAGCATACATGAAATTATTGAATTGAATTTGATCAGTTACAGATGGAGATCGAAGGACTTGTACCATAAAATAATATTCATCTTGACCAAAGTCTAGGCCTACAAGGAAAGAAACACTTGCCATTGCATCCACATGATGGTTTTCTCTCCACGAAATACTATTGACCATATAAATAGTGAACTATTTCAGTATGGTTGTGGCCAAATCCTTATATTGAGATAAATTCAACTACTTAACGTGATATGTACCTATAACCTGACTTACAATAAGCTCAGAGTGCCCATGGATGCAGATTTGTTTCACATCCATGGCAATCATAAAACATAACCAAAAAATTAAGGCTTCATACTCAATGATATTGTTACTGCAATGAAATTGTAAATAGAATGAAAGAGGGACTGGTTTTCCTCTAGGTGAGACCAAGACCAAACCCACTCCTAAACTAGTCTAACATCTCGATCCATCAAAATACATACCCCATATGGGCTCTTGACCAACGGTTAATACATCCTCATTGGGGAAAATATCTAAGGTAGTTAAATATTTTTTAGATGGGGCATCATCCAAACGATTAGCGATGACTTATCCTTTAATCAACTTCTGACTTACTAATATGAGGTCAAACTCAGAAAGAAACATCACCCACTTAGCCAATCTACCTGAAAAATAAAATTTCAAAAAGATATGCTTAAGGATGTCATTCTTAGTGATAACCCATGTTTCTACATGAAGGATGTAATGTCTTAACTTTTGTGTCACAAATACAAGAGCTAGACATTGTTTTTCCATGACAAAATATCAAGTTTCATACTCTATCAAGGTATAACTAATGTAATATATTTCTCTTTCTTGGCCTTTGTCATCATGTTGATATAGAAAAGATGCTAGAGCATGAGATGAGGCAGAGATATACAACAAGAAAGACCTAGCTGACATAGCCAACATCAAGATAGGAGGGTTAGCCAAATAACTCTTAATAGAATCAAAAGCTTCCAGGAATTCCTCATTCCATTTGAAACAAACATCCTTCTTCAACAACCATGTGAAATGAAGGGTACGATCAACCAATTGCGCTACAAACCTGGGAATGGCTTGAATCTTCTCTTGCAGACTACAAAGCTAAGAAATGTTTTTAGGTGGAGGCATGTTTACAATTGTGTCAATTTTATTAGTATCAATCTTGATTCCTTGACGAGAGATAATGAATCCTAAAATTTTCCTGACATCCACACCAAAAACACATTTAAGGGGATTTTGTCTCATATTGTATAATTGAAGCCTCTCAAATACTAATCGAATATTTCCAATATGCTATTGATGAGAAACAAATTTTACTAATATATCATCGATATAATTTTCTAATATTTTATGGATAAAATTATGGAATATCAAGGTCATAGCTTATTGATAGGTGGCTTGTGCATTTTTCAACCCAAACGACATGACAACATAGCAAAAAAGTTCCCCAAGGATTCATGAAGGTGGTTTTATACTGGTCTTCTGGGTTAATATGAATCTAATTGTACCCTGATAAACCATCCATGAAAGAGAGCAATAGTGGTCTTCTGGGTTAATATGAATCTAATTGTACCTTGAGAAACCATCCATGAAAGAGAGCAATACATAACTTGTGGTTGAATCTATGATCATGTCAATGTTCAAGAGTGAAAAATCATCTTTGAGGGAAGCTTTATTCACATCTCGAAAATCAATGCAAATATGAATTCCACCATCAGGTTTTCTAATTGGAACAATGTTCTAGATCCAAGGTGAATAGTCAATAGGACGGATAAAACCAACCTTTAAAACATTTTCTATCTCTGTCTTGACTAATAAAGCCACCTTAGGATTCATCTTTCGAATCTTCTATTTCACAAGTTTTGCATTGGGACTTATTATGATGTTATGTACCACAATCGACTCATAAATGCTTAGAATTTATTCATAAGACCAAGCAAAGATGTCAGGGAATTGATGTAAAAGATCATAATATTCTTTGGATTCTTCGAAGGATAAACACTTCCCAACCTTGAAGACCTTATCAAGAGTTTTGTAACTCATAATGACATCAATAGTCTCTCTGCTAAGGAGTGCACTACGGTCTTCTAGATGAGACATGTTTATATTCTCCTCATTATAAGATGAAGGTGCCCCTTATTCAATGGATTATCCAAAATACGCTTGGGTATTTAAACAATAGGCGAATTGACATTTATGGTGATAAGAGGTCAATTCAGCATACACACCTAGAAATTCCTTCAAGGATTCTTTCGAAGGAAAAAGGTCCAAGGGAACTTCATTAGATGGAGTTGGGTTATCAATAAGTTCTGGATGAATAAGCCTAAGACAAAGAGTGTCAGTAGAATTCATGTCAACAAACCACAAGTTTTGTTTTGTGACTTGTATGTTGATATCCTATTCCATTGTTGTGGTGACAAGGTTTAGATTCCAAAGGAATTCAAATACCTTGTCCATTAGGTCCACAACCTTTTCCATCATAACTGAGTTGTGATAGAAGATTATATGTAGGACCATAAATATCATGCAATTCCTTAAATGAAGGAGGTTTAGTATAGAAAAGATGATCAACATGATAGGTATCAAACAACTTTATAGATGCATAGTTGTCTTTCATAGCCAAAGTCAATGGAATCTTGGGAAACTTTAGGTCGATAAGGTCCACCTTGTATTCACCAACATGGGAGTCAATGAAATCTAAGGAGCCCCAATCATTACCTAGACATGCATTTACTTTGGATGGAGAAGGTTATTTAGTTGAAGACAGTTTGTTAGGAGTAGAATCCAAGGCTTGTGCCTCGGGGAGATCTACTATCAAGGAGTCTTCTTTTAGAGAATCCTGCTCCCTAGGTAGTTTCTCCTCCATAAGATCTTTCATTTTAGGAACTTCCTCCTTCGAGACTTCCTTACTCTTTTTCTCTTCCTTTTTTGGGGACACTACAAAAGTAGAAGTCATCACTGAAGAGGATAAGGTGGGTAGATAATTTTAAAAAGAAGGCACAATCGAGGGTTGACCGACTACTATTATTTGGCAAAGGCACATAGCATCGATGTCAGCCTTGATCATGACAACTTGGTTATTAGCTACAAACTTTACAAATCCATGAAGTGTAGAAGTTACAACTCCCAAAGCATGAAGCCATGAAGATACCTGAAAGAAGATTATAAGACAAAGTAATAGTTCAAATGTTTAAGGATAGTATGACCATTCCTACAGTGTTTTTACCACTGTTATCGAATCCTCAGATAAACAAGGAAGATGTTCACAAGATGTTTGGATCCACCTTGATTTTTGGTAATAGATCTGATGAATACTAAGAGGGGGGGGTGAATTAGTATGCCAAAAATCTTTGCACTTAAACACTTTGCAAGACTAACAATAAATCGGTAAAACGGTTTAGTAGACCAACTGGTTAGCACACATGCAAACCAAATAGAAAATAATGCATTCACCCAAAAAATTACAAACACCATAACACAAGAGATTTTGACTTGGAAACCCAAATGGGAAAAACCACGGTGAGATGGAACTCACAAGTAACTATCTGCGGAATAGGAACCACACCAGTTAAGGTCTTACAATGCTCTTTACCAGAATAGATCCTATTAGGAATCTCAATCTCTATTAGAAGATAAGTCTAATTAAAGACTACCTCGCTAGAGGATTTTAGATCGACAGATGTGAACCACCTTGTTAGAGGATTTACAAAAGGCTTTTGGGCCTACCCGATTAAGGGCTACAAACTTGCCAAAGATGTGAGTAATCAACAAGTGAGTGATCTAGCAAATAGCATAGATTGCTTGATTAGATCCTTGATAGCTCGTTCCTAATGCATTCTAGCATTACTTTAGTCTTCTACACATTAATACTCTCTCTGACTCCTCAACCACCTTAAACCCTAGCAACAATATCAACTTCACCAATAGCAACAACCTAAAACCCTAGACATGATGTCCTTATAAAGGAATCTGATTTCATGTTGGTCTAATTAGATTACAATCCAATTCCCTAGGTTCAATGAACCTGGACATACTTGGTAACACAACACAAAAAGCATCGTTAAAGTGTCAGCACCATCAAACAATCGGTAGATGGTAACTCATCACAAAATGTCAGTTGGTAACTCATCACAGAGTATTATCGATTCATACAAAATACTGGTTGGCAGTTCGACAAAAATGAAGACTGGCAAAAATGTGTTATGCCACTTTAATCCCTCGTACCACTTGGGATCCACGAACCGCTTGGGTTCGACATGTCGCTTCAGACCGGTAAACACATTCTGCAAAACACCAATGGTCTAATGACTATAATACAACATACCGGTTGCAACATATTCTGGTTGAGCTTAAGCTCATACACATAAAGAAGATCTCAATGCAAGTGTGTGTCCATCAATGACAATCATATCATAAACATAAAAAATGTCAACAAGATCTAGGCTACAAACATTAAGTGTAGAGCCTATATCAACAAAGTACCCCTGTTTTCATTTGGTATAAAAATAACAAAAGTTTATGACAATAAGGAATAAAACTTGTCAAAAATAGATTTAAAGTCCTACAAGAATTGTTTCATAGATAAAGACCAAGATTGAAGTAGGGAGGTGGCTACTTCTTTCTTTGTCTGCATCTGGGAGACCTGTTCTTCCATGGCATCAATTGTGCTCATCTCTTGTGTCACTGTTAAGGCATCCAGATTTAGATAGCACTTTTGAAGAATTTGTAGACGTGGGAGTAGAACCAGTTGTAGCTCGTACAAATCTCAAGACCGGGTGCTGATCTCATGCTCCATTTTTGCTGTCTAGATGTGAAACTGGTGAACGGTTTGCCCATAGGTTGTAAAGGAGTCATAAGGTGGCTTGAATGTGCTCATGTAGGACTGCAAGACAGATTGAAGCTTTTGCTTCTATGCAAGCACATCTTCATAGAATAGATGGGGTTGGGAAATCTTGCTGAGTAGAAGATTCCCCTCATCCAGAGTGTCCCTTATATCATTTTGTGCCTTTTGGAGTTCAGTCTGGAGCTCATTTAACTTCTTCACCAAAGCAATATTTAGAGCCTTTTGATGCTCTTTCTTAGCATTTGCCTCTGCTACCTCTTCTAAGCTTTGCACTTGATCACCTACTACTATGCATAGGAGCTTTAGTTGTGCCAATGATGAATCAATACTAGGGAGGTTTGTACTAGGTAACAAACTGGTAAGAGTGTCCACTACAGCTTGGATCACATCTTCCTCCTTCTTCCTCCTTAACACCTCAAGGCATTCTTGAGCAACCTTGATGCTCTACAGTAGCTCCATTTCACTTGCAGACTAGAGGTTAATGGGACTGGTAAGGTCAGCCGGTTTGGCTTGACTACCGGTTGCCTTAGGTGTCTCCATCTGCGTGCTCTTTGCCGCTTCTTGTGCCTTGTCCTCCTCTATTTTCTTCTTTGCTGCTTTTCTTCTCTTTTCCTCTTCCTTCTTCCTTTTCTCTATTTCCTTTCGCTTCTCCTCTTCCTTATCTTCTTCTTCTTTCTTCTTCTTTGCATCATCTTGTTTCTTTTTCTCTTCTTCCTCTTCTTTTCTTTTCTTCTCTTCTTCTTTTCTCTTTTCTTCCTATTTCCATTTCTCCTCATCTTCTTCCTTATTCTTCTTATCCTCTTCCTTTTTCTTCTTCTCCTATTCTTCCTTCTTCTTCTTCTCCTCTTCTGCTTTCTTCTTCTTCTCCTCTTCATCCTTCTTCTTCTTCTCCTCTTCTAATTTCTTCTTCTCCGCTTCATCCTTTACTTCCTCCTTTTTATCCTCAGTTTCCTTTTGCTTTATTTCCTGTTCTACCTACTTCTCCTGTCCTGTAGCTTCTGATGGTGTACCTTGAGCAATATCTTCTCCATCCAGAGCATCGACATCAATAGTGTCGATTGGTTCAGCAACCAGATTTCCTTCATCATCAAACACTTCATCCGGTTTAGTTATTGTTGGTTCTTGCTCAGCCTTCCTGTTGGCTTCAGCCACTCGATGCATCTTCAGAGCTTCTAGAGAAAGGGTGTGTGTATTCTTGAGCACTTTTTTACCCTTCCCTTCAAGTAACAGGAATCTTCTTCTTCTCATGAAGAAGAGGCCTTTGTATTTATTCATTACTTCAAACAGTTCTGAGTTTGATACATCAGGAAAATGTTCAGTAAAAACTTTCTCTCCTTTCCTATTCCTGCTCTATGGAAATGCACCATTTATTGTCTAAGGATTTATACAAAGAATCCGATGTCTCAGATCTAATTTCTGAAGGCGACTGGTCATTAACACATAAATACTGAATTATTTCTTTTTCAACCCCTTCCTTTTCATCATCATTAAAGTCATCAAAACAATCAATCAAATCATTCAACACTTTTCTCCTAATGTTTTTTATAGTTCTTTGACAATGTGTCAAAGGTTTGTAGGAGGAGATGTCAATATTTATCGGTGCCAATGATGTCGGTTCATTCTTTGTCTTTTTCTTTGCTTGACGTGTCTTCTTTGGTTTTTCCTCAGACACAGTTTCTTTTGAGTTTGGAGAGGTATTCCTTATCTTCCTCTTTCTCTCAAACACTTTAGCAGGTGCTGCTTCAGGTTTCCTTTTAGCTGGTGACCGCTTGGCCATTGTAGGGCTCGTTGTAGTAGTCGGTGCTGATGCTGAAGGCACTACTTTTGCCTTCTTCACTGAAGGTTCTTTTCCTTTCTTTGCTGAGGGTTCTTCAACTGGTGTTATCCTTTCTAGGTAGGTGCCAATTCTTTTTTCCTTTGGATCAAGTAGTGAGGCAATAAGGGTAGAGGCATATCCTTCCAACATATCATTCATTACCTCATAGCCCATAGGCTCCACTTCCTCTTGTCTAGGCTCAACAGCCTCCATTATACATTGATCCATTTTAATGGTGAAACAGATATCATCTTCATATTTCTTGACAATATCACCTGATATTCTCACCCTCTAACTCATTTTGTGTCTGAACTCATCAAAGTACTTGTTCAAAACTTCAGGGTAACCGGTTCCAACTACTTGAATGCTTTCCTTGATTTTCTTGGTTACCTGTTGGTCAGCAGACCACTGGACATCACCTACTCTTGGAAAGTAGCCTTGGAAGTTAAAGAACAACCCAATTAGTAGTTGTCCAAACTTGAACCTCAATGCATTATCCTGTTTGATCAATTTAAGATTCAATAGGAATTGCCTTTGCATATTGGTGCATAGGTCAAATGATGCATCCTCCTTGATCATCTAGTAAGCGGCATTTACCATTGCAGCAGATGCAAAGTTAATTTTGCTAGCTGAGAACGTCCAATATCCAATCACCATACATGCATATTTTACCAGATCGTCCTTGATAGAATTGACAGTCATACCTCGTGAGTCACTCACTGAACTAGTGAGCTTGGACATTTCAGTTTTGCTTACCGTCCTTAGGGCTAGCACTTCCCCTGTATTACAAAAAATGGTGACGGCATGAATTGCTTGTGGTGTTATATCATGCGTTCTTTCCATGTACATTTTGTCACCATGAACTCTGCTCAGAATGATCCTAATGTGATCATCTGTGAAATCCTCCAGAAAATAAACAACATTGTGGAGCTTTTTCTTCTCCAAAATACTAAACTCTGGTTTGATCTTTTTATCTTGTCCACATAATAAACCTAGCTGCGAGTGAATTGCTAGAGACCCTAGGTCTTCGATTTTACAATCTATGTAATTTGAGATTCCCTCTTCTACTATCACACCAACTGGTACTTGTGATAGGGCATTATATCTAGACTTGCGTTGAATAAAGCTTGCTGAATCTACAGATGTACTAGTAGTATGGGATGCAAAAGCTATGATAGAAACTAAAAACTCAAAAAATACCTTTCAAAAATCGTGAATTTAGGGCTTTCAGATTCTTCTCCACCTCACACTCTGTCGGTTATAGAATCACCGCTTTGCGTTCTTCACTTGACCATTTGCAATTTGAATTGGAATCTCCTTCAAGGTTCCTTAAATTTCTCAAAATCGCAGCACAAATCACTTTTCTTCACTCTGCACTTGAAAACCTTCTTCACTCAAAAACTGATAGTGAGAAATGATTTGAAAAATCCTTTTAAATATATTCCTCACCTACCGCAATTAATGCTCCACCATTAGGGCTAAAACCCTAATTTGCCTTTTACCATTTCCGGTCTTCCGCCAAATGATAGATATCACATACCAGTTAAGGTCTTTTACCAGTGTAAACCGGGGATTCGAAACATTTAATCATTTTCTCCCCTTAAGCTTTTTTGAAGCTTAGTTTGTCAGTTCCGTGATTTCCACACTAGGTGCAGAAAACTGGTTCCTCTAGTAACACCATTGGTTTCTTCTTCCAGGTCTTGTTCATATCCACTTGAATAGTGTCAACATCAATCTTTCCTTTCGGGGTAACCGGTATATCATCTGATATACTCTTTCTTGATCTACAGAATCTGGCAATGTGACCCAGTTTGTTGCAGTGATAGCAGAACAATCCGGGTGCTCTCCAAGGTCCATTGTTCATGTTTCCAATCTTCCTTCTGCATGTTGCAGTAGTGTGACCATGACCACGAAAAATCCAACAGTTTTCTCTCCATCCGGTTGCCATTTGATAGCCACCGCTTCTTGGCTGATGATTGAAGGCATTAAACTGGTTGTGATTCCGGTTCACAAAAGGTCTAGGACCAACTCCTTGGGTCCTCTGAGGATATCTTCCAGTGTTATTCATAACAGACCTGCATTCAAATGCTCTATGCCCAAAATTGTTGCATGCATAACAGTTACCATTGAATTTATAGGATCTAGGCTTATCATTTAGAAAATAGGGAAAATTATTGTAAGCCTTACTCCTACGCACATTGGTAGTATGTCCTTCTTTAAGATAGTTAAAGCAAACATGTTTAAACTTTTGCTTACCTTTATCCTTTGATGCCAGTTGACTCTTTGATGTTCCAACATTTTTACCAAAGGTCTCACCTTCCTCATGACCGGAATAACCTAGTCCATCAGTATTCTTAACAGGTTTGGCAGATTCAAGCTTTTGCTCTAGCTTGACAGTACTCTTGTTGAACTTAGCAAGTATTTCCTTTGACTCAGAGAGTTCTTTGGAAATAGCAACATTTGTTTCCATCAGGTTTTCATTCTCAGAGATGGCAATGTTCAGTTCTCCTTGCATGTCTTCCTTTTCCACTTTGCTCACATGGAGTTGAGCAGTTAGGGAATTGATCTCTTGCTTTAGCTTGGAGATTTCATGATCCTTGTCTTTGACTAGATCTTTAGCTTTCCTCCAGTTCTCAAGCTCTTGGCACATTTGAATAGTCAGTCCTTCCAATTCTTTTCTCAGGATGGAATTGGACTCATTCAACTTTTCTACTTCTTGAATCAGGGCTTCCATGTTCGCTTCATCAGAGGAACTATTTTCAGATAGCTCCATCATTTTTTCTGCATGTTCTCTCCTTTTTGCTTGAGATGCCTTGTATTTGACCATAAGATCATCATAGGCTTGCTCAGACTAAGCGAGCTGATGAGTAAGTTTCCTCAATGTGTATTCCCCCATATCTCTTTCCAAGTGGTCAAACTTATAGAAAGGTAGGCTCTGATACCAATTGATGAATACTAAGAGGGGGGGGTGAATTAGTATGCCAAAAATCTTTGTACTTAAACACTTTGCAAGACTAACAGTAAACCGGTAAAATATTTTAGCAGAAAAATCGGTTAGCACACATGCAAACCAAATAGAAAATAATGCATTCACCCAGAAAAGCACAAACACCATAACACAAGAGATTTTGATGTGGAAACCCAAATGGGAAAAACCACGGTGAGATGGAACTCAGAAGTAACTATCTGCAGAATAGGAACCAGACCGGTTAAGGTCTTACAATGTTCTTTACTAGAACAGATCCTATTAGGAATCTCAATCTCTATTAGGAGATAAGTCCGATTAAAGACTACCTTGCTAGAGGATTTTAGATCCACAGATGTGAACCACCTTGTTAGAGGATTTACAAAAGGCTTTTGGGCCTACCTAGTTAAGGGCTACAGACTTGTCAAAGATGTGAGTAATCAACAAGTGAGTGATCTAGCAAATAGCACAGATTGCTTGATTAGATCCTTAATAGCTCATTCCTGATGCATTCCAGCATTACTTCAGTCTTCTACACATTCATACTCTTTCTGACTCCTCAACCACCTTAAACCCTAGCAACAATATCAACTTCACCAACAACAACAACCTAAAACCCTAGACATGATGTCCTTATAAAGGAATCTGATTTCATGTCGGCCCAATAGGATTACACTCCAATTCCCTAGGTTCAATGAACCTAGACATACTTGGTAACATGACACAAAAAGCACTGTTAAAGTGTCAGCACCATCAAACAATCGGTGGATGGTAGCTCATCATAAAATGCCTGTTGGTAACTCATCATAGAGTATTACTAGTTCATACAAAATACCGGTTGCTGGTTTGACAAAAATGAAGACTGGCAAAAATGTGTTATGCTACTTTAATCCCTCGTACCGCTTGGGATCCATGAACTGCTTGGGGTCGACATGTCGCTTCAGACTAGTAAACACATTCTTCAAAACACCAATAGTCTAATGACTATAATACAACATACCGGTTGCAACATATTCTGGTTGAGCTTAAGCTCATACATATAAAGAAGATCTCAATGCAAGTGTGTGTCCATCAATGACAATCACATCATGAACATAAAAAATGCCAACAAGATCTAGGCTACAAACATTAAGTGTAGAGCCTGCATCAACAACTATTCATCTAATACCAACATCATTCACTTTAATAATTATCATTAGAGGATCTGCCAAATTTCTCACTTTTGGAGGCAGAAGTTCATGAGAATATAAAGTAATATTTGATGAATCCACATGAATATGATCCATCAATGCATTCACATCCACTAGTCTTGTAGAAGAAGGCATTAAGATATTTTTTAAAGCTTCCTATAGCATACCTTGGTACACTCGAGTAGTTTGAAGCAAATCCCATAGTGAGATATTAGTGGGAGTAACCTTAAGTTGCTTGATAAGATCATATTCACTAGTTCATTTATCTGCTAGTAAAGGTTCTTGAGGAATACTAAGTTGAGAGGGTGGAAAAGAAACTTGTGGTTTATCAAGAGTTTTCTTATTCCTCCAAGTATTATATGGGTGAGCAATGGTGTTGTAAGACGACTATTTATATTGCATAAACCTAGTACATATAAGTAGGAAGTTTCTCATTTAAAAGATTTTCCAGTAATGGTTTTGACTTTCTTTGGAGAAGGACTTTCTACAATAACATAAATTCAAGGTCTCTTAGGCCTTTGAGGAGCCACATAGACAATAATAATATTCACATACTTCTCATTTTCAAATAAGGATGTTGTGGAAGATGACACTTCTTTTACATCTCTATTGGAGAGAGATGCTTCCAATAAGTCATCTATAACTTCATCCAACATATCTAAGTCATCCTTAGAGAATGCTTTGTGAAAAGAATCAAACCCCAAGACAAAGAGATCTGATATTAGGCATTCAAATCGGGTTCACCATAATGTAGAGGAGTGGATGTGCTACTTATAAGATAATAAACCTTTAGAGAAAAAATCTATCTATTGCTATCTCACTTATATTGGCACTAAGGGTGAGCTAGGGGGTAACAACTAGATAAAGCAATAATAATAAGGAAATAATTGGATGATTAAAGAACATAAATGATAAAATATGAAAATCTAGGCTAAAAACATGATAAAGAATCAAGAGAAAATTATATAAGAGAATTTGGTAGGTCTCAAGTTTTGAATGCAAGCACGACACATGGATATTTGTGCAAGGTTTTGTCATCTATATAACCAAAGAGCACAAAATTCTATAGAAAGATAACAACAACACTCCTTGACTATGGATAACCTATTCATCACCTACACACATGGAGATGGGGAAAACATATTGGAGATTTATAGAGGCCTTCCTCAGTTAAACCCTTGCTTTGGTGTTTCCACCTCAATGAACAACTAGATAGATAGATTGGATAAAAGATAAAAGATAAAATACAAATAGAAACTATACTTCGCTTAATGGAAGCAAACCCCTATTGCAAATAGATAGAAATGATATATTGATAAGCTAAATGCACCTAGATGATAGATACACTTAGAGGTATGATAGATAAATTGCATGCAATGATAAAAGATAGAATTAAATGATAAAGAGAAGATGAGGCGTGTAGCCAAACCCCTCTTTTGAGACACAAGCATGATGATGCTCAAGATACGTGCTTGTTGTTGCAAGATGATTACAAGAATACTATTGATAAAGATAGCTTGAGAGTTATTATAGAGTGTTCAAGAGAGAAGAATGGAATCAAGAGAGAGAATGATAAGATAGAGCCAATAAGTAACCAAGAGTTTTTTTAAATCAAGAAAGAAGAGCTTTTAAAGCTGGGAAGAGGTGTGAAGAGCCATTACAGCCGAAAGGAAACCAAGGGATACACATCAAAAGGTTCTTGACTAACTACAGGATGAGATATTCCATGAATCTATTAGGATGTTAGCATGATGCACAAACATCTCCACGGTGCGCTTTCCTCCTTTCAAATATAGGCCCAAATGGAGTTTTGGGGTAAATAGGGGCACTTCATCTTATGGGCCCATGATGTCAAAATGATGAGATTTTGATTATGAGTTTTTCATTAATGCATCAGGTGCCATGCACAAGTGTCATAAATGCACTAGGAACAATTTAGGACACTACATGTACAAGATTAGTGAAGGCTGACTTGGTTTTTTATTAAGGTAAAATAGGTTTTGAAGGGGCCCAAAAACCATTTGCAATCAAAGACCTACTAACGAAGAATAGGTTGGACTAGTTGGTAGTAAACCATAGGTTTTAGAAAGGAATTGATACCTTCTGGACTTACGGGAGCCCAGATCCCATAACAAAGGTTTCAAAAGAGACAAACAAAAAAATACAGTGGCTACACCACACCAAAGACCAGCCAAACAACATGAATGAAACATTAAAAACCAGGTTGGCCGAGCAAATGGTCTAAAACAGCAAATAGTAGACCTTAGAACATATAGATTGAGGGTATATTAGGCACCTTCACCAACAAGAAGGGTTTTCCCAGGCTCCCATAACCTATAACAACTTCTCCAAACCACAACAAACCAAGTCTGGACCTAACCAAAAAAAAGAACTGGCCAAACTGGGCCCTCGAAAACTTTCAACATCCACTCTATCCCTAACAAAAATAAGAAATGTGGGGTTTTTCAAGGATCCCGTAACCTTGAGAGTGAGTTTTATAAGGCTCCCACAACCTAAGAGGGTTTTGAAAAGGCACCCAAAACCTTCAGCACAAACAAACATGAGGGTATGAAGGATATCCTCCACCAGTAGGTCACAATGAGGGTTTTGATAGGCTCCCTCAGCTAACATCATGAATAGCATCCTCATAATGTAAAGATGTAAAACAAGCTAACTTCAATAATAGTCGAATTACTCTTTATTCTTAAATAAACACATAGATTAGTTAATATGTCTATTTCATTCCAAATTTATATCCATAGCTTCATTTGATCATTCCATTTAAATTGTAATAAACATGAATTTTCTATAAAAGATAAAGATTCTTTATTCCATAAATTGATAAAAGTAGTATCTCAATCATACAATACTTACACATTTCAAGTTGTTGTAAGTTCAATAACAAAATAATAAAAATCAAAGGGTGAGATGCATCCATTGATTTGCAACCCAAGCTATCACCAATGCAATCTTTAGCATGAAGACAAGAACAAGATTCAGTTTCTTTTTTCGCCCAACCTTGAAGCCTACACTTCCCCGGAATTCTTGGTCAATCAAGAATACTCGACCCTACACGAATTGCTTAGCAAAAGAATTTGAAAGGTGAGATAGAATCTGGTGCATGCCTAGATGATACATGCATTTTCAATTTTCTAATTTTATTAAGAAAGAAGCATTCACTATCAATCAAGGATATGGTAGAGAGCATAAAATAAAAGAATTCCATCTATTTCTATGGATAATTCAACTAATTACTCAGCTGAGTATAATGCCATGCACAACAGAAATAGATAGTTGGAAAAGCAACTATTCTCTCTATAATCTACATTCGACACCCGTCCTGGAAGGTAAATTTCCACAAACACAAGCCTATCTAGCTTTGTTCACATAAATCTAGAATAAATTCATATAGAAGACAATCTTTTGCCTTTCAATTCTAGCTTCCTATTTCTTGCAAGATAAAAATACTATGCTAAGAAGACAATCTTTCGTTTAAATAGAAATTGATAGAATAAATCTTTTATTACAACCAATCCTATCTAACAGGAAACAATATTTTATGGATAATAAAATATACATCTAAAATAAAATAATCTTTCCCTTCTATCTTTCAAGCAATTTAAAGACAAGATTAAAATATTAAGGTGTAGCACATGTATGAATCTTTACGTAGAAATTGAATAAAATGAGCATGCATTCTTTTATTCAACTATCAAACATTTAAATAACATAATCATTAACATGCATTCCATTTCTTATGGTTTAGAAATCTAATTTTTATTTCGTCTAAGATCTCTATCTTTCCATGTGTCTTGGTTCAGTCTAAGCTCTCTATCTTTCCATGTGTCTTGGTTCATTTACCTCTTTTCTCGAACATCATACTAATATGTGACTTTCAATGATTTAAGAACTCAACTCACTGATTTTACTAATTTTCCATAACAACTATCTAACATGATGAAAATTCATAAAGAGCCTATCTATATGGCCTTTCAAATGAGACACCTAATCACCATTTTTTTCATGCAAGGATCAAATTCAAAAGTGTAAGTCTTTTCTACACAAATTCAAAATAAACTTCAATTCTTAATAATTCATTATCCTAGTATTTCATCTTCTTTGAAGTTCAATTTCAGAGTTCCTCTTTCTATCCTCTTACTCTGTTCCTAGAGGATTGGGTGATCTAATTTCTAAGAGTTTCACTAAGTTTCTTCAACAAACTTTCATAAATATATCATTATTGTATCTATATTTTCATGATCGTAATTTAAACAATTAAAAATGATTCATTTTGCGACTCTAGATCTTCCATTAGAATATTTCATAATTCTAGAACTAGATCAATCTTTATCTCTTAATCTCTTCAACACAACATACTAGATTTGAGACTACCTCAAGAAACGCAATCCAAGTCTACTATGATCCTTGATAACTTTGAATTATCAACAATACGTCTGGATTTCAATGCTTTCCTTCTCGACGCTCTTCTATCTCACTAGTTCTTATCCTTTGCATATTCTTAGAATTTCTCTAATAATAATAAAATAACTATCACTAAATCAAGAATCCTAACCCCTAAGTTCGATGCTAAATCGAAGATGATCATCATTGGCATATGTGCAAACTATGTTGACATGATGATATTGTGTTGTCATTGATGTCAATATGCTGAAAGAATGAACCGGTAATATGCTAAAAGTGAACTAGTAATATGATGAAGAGTGAATAGGTTTATTGAAGTTAAGCAACTGACAACATGATCTGATATAATATTGAGAACCGGTATATGTGCAAAAGTTGAAGCGGTTTAATATGGTATGACTACCAGCTGGTAGTCTAAACTTTAGGGTTTGTGGTTGAAGTGTTTCGAGCATGTGTGATTCAACCGATGAAATTGTGTGATGAGTTAGAATTGTAATGGAGATCAGATCATGTTGCCACATCAGCTTCGTGCGTGTGAAGGATCTTGCATGAAGGGGATTGATCCTATATACCTCGAGAATGTGTGAAGTCCCTGCAAACGGTGAAGAACATGTGATGGGTTATTGCCTCCAAGAAGCGGTGAAGAATGAACGATGGAGAATGTCTTAAGATTTGTTCAAGATTGTTGTATTCAAATGCAAAGTGTTCAATGGTCAGGATTGAACCAACTGAATTCTCAACCTAAATGTTTAGGGTTTACGGTTTATGTTACTGACCTATCTGTTTCCTATAAGGTCGATGTTGTGTTTCATGTTGAAGTTGTTGGCAAATGTTGTGTGTGTATCTAAGTGCAAAGATACGTGATTCTTGCCAGACCAGATAAGAGGGTTGATACCTATAGAGTGTGTATGCAGAAGAAAGGAACTAAAGCGGGTCTGCATTGGCATTGAGTGCTATTACCAGATCATTGTAATACCTATTGATCTCTAATCATTTCAACAGTTGGAAAATCCCTTAACAGGGTAGCTTTAACCATCTTGTTGTAAATCCTTTAACAGGGTGACTCAAAGCCATTGAGTTCATAAAATCCTCTAACAAGTAAACTTTAACAGGGTTTAACCCTTAACTGGGTATTCTAGCCATCTCTTAACCAAGTGATCCCTAATAGAACCTATTGTAACAGTCTTTAATCGGATTAGGCTCCTAACAGAGCGGACTTCTAAAGAGTTCAAAAATAGCTTGTGGGTATTCATCCCCATCGTGGTTTTTCCAAGTTGGGTTTCCACGTGAAAAATATGTGTGTCATATGTGATATCTTTTTCATGTGGTGCTTTGTTATTTTCTGTCAAGTGCTGAATCATGTTGATCTAGCATGTTATTATATTTATGATGATAGAATATCTGTTTATGCACAAGGATAATGTGGAAATGAGGGTGTGGGTTGTGTGGTAAGATAAGTGTTTCCGGTTTATATCTTTTACAGTCTCTGATGCGGAGCATCATGAAAACATCAACCAAATAACCATTATAAAATCTTCTCCATATATCATGCATTAAACTTGAATGATTTAAACCCTTCATCTATTCATTTCTTGCAAATGAAAACCAAGAATTTGTCCAAACTGTGAAATTTACTCTATTCTGGTCATGAAATTACAGTCATGAAAAGTCATTAATAACTCTTAAAATATAAGTTATCCAGACAATCTCTCCAGTCAGATTCTAGAAATAGTAGTTATAAAACTTTTCTCAAAATTATAGAAAGATCCAATGGTTAAATCCAAAGTTATGATTATTTTTCCAAAACTGGTCACCGTGAATCAGGGTTTTGGGTAGTTCCAAACGGTTTTCACCAAAACATTCATAACTTTCTCAAAACTGAATGAAATAAACTCAAACCAAAAGAAATGGAAACATTATTCAATATAATACACTATCATTATAGAAATACACTTTTTTCTAGGCTATACATGGCCGTACCAGGCCTGGAAACAAGAGAAAAACTTCCAAGATCACAAAACAAGAGATTGAAAACAATGAAAATATGATACCAAAATGTTTCCAATGCTTTCCAATTCCTTCTCCAACTTTTACATCCACTTATGAACGACCATTATAGAGGTTTTATTGCTTTTTAATCTTCACATGGAAGTTACAACTACCCAACTTCCTCTTATGGCCATACAACTTCCTATTTTGATCTTTTTACAACTTTTGAAAATTTGCATTTTACAACTTTTGAAAAGTTGCATTTTACAACTTTTACAACTTTTGACTCAAATGACTTTAAACCTTCAAAATAACCTTCAAAACACATTAGGATGGACTAATAATGTATTTTTGTCACCATTTTATCCCTCCAAGGATATTTTATACAAATTTTACCAAATGACTAATTCAAGACCTTATTAGGACAACTTGGACAACTCATTACAATGGGCTCTTTTAGCCTTACATATTGATTCATATTGACTCAAAATGACATTACAAATGAAAATGTAATTGAATACTTATGAATTGATTTTTATCCTCTTATAGACTCTTTTTATGCCTTTGTGTTAGGTGCTCCTACACCAGTCTCAATGTTCTTAACCGGTAGTATTTTGGTTTATGACTGGTGTTAGTGATTGGCAGTCAAGTTCA
The DNA here is from genome assembly GCF_030272615.1 of Cryptomeria japonica. NCBI lineage: Eukaryota > Viridiplantae > Streptophyta > Pinopsida > Cupressales > Cupressaceae > Cryptomeria > Cryptomeria japonica. The sequence continues at coordinate 514,734,103 of NC_081415.1, forward strand.
CTGTTTGCAGTCAAACCAGTTCAGGAAATTTTTTTGTACCTATATTGATTCATCCTCCCCTCTCAGTACTAGTTTGGTACTCACTGTTCATCATTGAGTTATCAATTAGTATCAGATCATCCTCCAGGTCCTCTATGTTGTAAGCTTAACTGCTTGAGGGAAAGATCCTATTGTAATGATGAAGAGGGAAGGTCCAAATTTCAATAGAGATAACTTTAAAATATGGAAGGAAAAAATGAAGATATACATCAGAATCATGGGTGCTCAACATTGGAGCTATGTTGAGAATGTTTATGTTATCCCTACCGATACTCTCACCGATGACCAAAAGAGAGAGATTCAGGAGAATGGGCAAGTCATGGAAGCCCTAATCATTAGTTTATCTGACATTGAGTTTATTGATGTTCAAGACAAAGAGAATCCCAAAGAAGTATGGGATACTCTTGAGAACATCTATGGTGGTGATGAGCATGTGAAACAAACTAAGGAGGAAAGCCATAGAGGAAAGTTTGAAGACATGCAAATGGTTGAAGGAGAGACCATTCAACAATATGGAATAAGAATCAAAACTGTTGTTGGAGATATCAAGAGTGCAGGTGGTAAAATGGAAGATTCCACTATTGTTATCAAAGTTTTGAGATCATTATTATGAGTCTATGCAATAAGGGTTTCTGCCATTTAGGAGTTGAGGTCAATAGACAAGACTAAGGTGTCCCTAGACTCCATCATCCCAAAGTTGACAGCCTATGAGCTAAATAGTTTTGATGGCAGTGTTCAGAAGATTGAATCAACCTTTAGAGCATTTGCTGCACCATCTAGAAAAGGAAAAGAAGCTAGTACCAGTGGCGAACCAAGAAAGAGCAGAGAAATGGATGATGAGGAGATCCTGATGGAATTTGAAGCTCTTCTTTGCAAGAGACCTCCTAAGGGAACTAGTAAATACAGAGGTAAGCTTCCTTTGAAATTCCTCTCTTGTAACTGGATAGGACACATTTCTATAAATAGTCCTAATGGTGATAGCAAGGACAAACCAGAAAAGTTTAAGAAGTTCAAAGGAGGAAACCAGAGAAACTATTTTGTAGCAGTTGATGAAGGTGTCACTAATGAGGAATTAGAAGATGAAGAAAATGAGGATATTGTGTTTGTAGCAGTCAAGGAAGATGTGTCAGACAAGAAGGCTCTTGTCTCCTACTTTGATAATTCCAATGAGTGGATTATTGACAGTGGTTGTTCTCACCATATGACTGGTGACCGGAGTAAGTTTCTTTCTCTGGAAGAGTATGATGGTGGTGTGGTTCATTTTGGTAATGATGCACCATGTATGGTAAAAGGTAGAGGGTCCATCTCTCTGAATGGAAGAAGCAGTGTTGACAATGTGTATTGGGTAGAAGGTCTAAGGCACAACCTTTTGAGTGTTGCTCAACTGAATAATAATGGACTCACTCTGGAATTCAAAAATGGAGTGTGCAAAATCAAAGGAAAGAGTGGTGAACTGATGGCTACTGGTATGCAGAAAAAAGGTAACCTATTTTAGCTAAATGCAAATATAAGTACATGTCTTATGGCTAAGTTTGAAGACAACTAGATATGGTATAGGAGACTATGCCATGTAAACTTTGATAATATTGTGAAGGCTAGTAAGATCAAGGCAGTTAGAGGATTGCTGGTGTTGAGCAAACCAGAAAATCCTTTGTGCAGAGAGTGTCAATTGGGGAAAATGTCTTCCTCAAGTTTCAAAGGTAAATCTTTCATTGCAGACAATTTACTTGATCTTGTGTATACTGATTTGTGTGGTCCTATGAAAACTAGGAGTGTGCGGGGAGATAGGTATTTTATGATTCTTACAGATGATTGTTCAAGAATGATGTGGGTCACATTCCTAAAGGATAAGTTTAAAGCCTTTGGAAAGTTTAAAGATTTCAGAGCACTAGTAGAGAAGGAAAGTGGTAGAAGAATCAAATGTCTTAGAACTGATCAAGGAGGAGAATTCACTTTCAGTGAATTCAACAAATATTGTGAAGAGAATGGCATCAAGAGGCAACTGTCTGCCCCCCAGACTCCATAATAGAATGTCTTAGTAGAGATGAACAACCAGACTATGGTTGAAGCAGCTAGAACCATGTTAATCCAAGGAAAGGTTTCTCACACCTTTTGGAGAGAAGCGATGAGCACTGCAGTCTACACAATGAACCGGGTACTCATCAAGAAAGGAAAGGATAAGACTCCTTATGAGTACTGGAATGGTAAGACACTAGTGGTAATATAATTCAGAGTGTTTGGTAGTAAATGTTATATCAAGAGGAGTGAACATCAGAGCAAGTTTGATGCTAAATGTGATGAGGGAATATTCCTAGGGTATTCCACAAAGAGCAAAGCTCTCAAATGTTTCAACAATAGGACTCAGAGAATTGTTGAAAGCATCAATGTTAGGGTTGATGAAAACTTTGAGAAACTCGAGGAAACTGGCAGAGAGAATATAGGAGATGAAACGGTAGTAACCTTCTGGGAACCGGTTGCAAATCAGCCTAGTACCAATAATTGTGCTCCTACACCGGTGGATGTTGATGTTGATGAAGATGAGGATGAAGAAGAAAAGCAAGAGGAATCTGTTAAGAATATACCTAGGTATGTAAAACTCAATCATGAACCAAAGCAGATCATAGGAGACAAAGATGCAAGGATTCTTACAAGAAGAAAGGTTAGAGAAAACTCATGTATGGTCTCTAAATTTGAGGCTAAATCATTCAAAGAGGCACATAAAGATGAAGACTAGATCAAGGCAATGGAAGAGGAACTTGATCAAATAGAGAAGAATGGTACATGGTCTTTGGTACCCAGATCGAAGCATAAAAATGTTATTGGAACCAAATGGGTCTTCAGAAATAAATTAAATGAGAATGGCACAATGGTAGGGAACAAAGCCAAACTAGTATGTAAAGGATATGCCCAAGAAGAAGGAGAAGACTATGGAGATACCTTTGCTCCAGTAGCAAGATTGCAAGGAGTTCGTATGCTTCTTGCATATGTAGATTTTAAAGGATTCAAGGTATACCAAATGGATGTAAAATACACATTTCTAAATGGAATACTTGAAGAGGAGGTGTATATAGAGCAACCAGATGGGTTTGCACTATCAAAAGATAGTGACATGGTGTGTAGGCTACATAAAGCCTTGTATGGACTGAAGCAGGCACCTAGAGCATGGTATGAACTCTTGTACTCCCATCTTGTGAAGATAGCAATATATACTTGAAATCAGAAGGAGATCAGATTCTGATTTGTGAAGTATTTGTTGATTACATAATCTTTGGTGGAGATGACAAGATGAGTCATGACTTTGCAGATGAGATGAAAAAGGAGTTTGAGATGTCACTCATAGGGGAGATTAAGTTCTTCATTGGACTACAGATTCAGTAAATGAAAGATGGAATCTTTATTACTCAGTCCAAGTATGTCAAAGAGGTGTTGAAGACCTTTGGCATGGAAGACAGAAAACCGGTTGTAAACTATCAAAAGAGGATGCCTCAACATTAGTAAATGAGAAGGAATACCGATCAATGATTGGTAGGTTGCATTATGTAGTGCATAGCAGATCGGACATTGCACATGCAGTGGGTATTACTGCTCAGTTTCAGCAAAGCCCAAGAGAGTCCCACTTGGTAGAAGTCAAGCGGATTCTTAGATATCTGAAGGGAACTATTGACTCTGGATTATGGTATCCATACAATGATGATTTCAATCTGAAAGTGTTCACAGATGCTGATTGGGCTGGTAATGTGGATGACCGAAAGAGCACAACCGATGGTGCATTCTTTCTCGGTGGTAGACTAGTCTCATGGATGAGTAAAAAGAAAAGTTGTATGTCTCAGTCTACAACAGAAGCAGAGTATGTTGCAGCTTTTATGAACTACACCTAGACTATTTGGATGAAGCATGTATTGAATGGCTTCAAAGTTCCTGTATCTGAACTCGTAAGTATATTTTGTGACAATACAAGTGCAATTAACATTTCCAAGAATCCATTTTTGCATGCTAGAACCAAGCACTTTGAACTCAAGTATCATTTCTTGAGGGAAAAAGTTCATAACAAAGAGGTGGTATTGGAACATGTTTCCAGTAAGGAGTAGTTAGCAGACATATTCACCCAGCCTCTACCGAAGGCTACCTTTACCTATCTAAGAGGTGAATTAGGGGTGCTGCCCCTTCAAGAGGTAATCTAAAGGTTTGTACTCCACATCAGTCAGATCTTACTTTGCTATATCTTTTCAAGATTGAGGTGTTGAAGGATGCTACTCCTCAGGGGGAGCAACATAGTGGAACAGGGAAGCTCGTGCCTCCACTTTGCCATTGTTGTCAAAGGGGGAGAAGATGTGAAGTGGAGAAGATATCTATAGTATTAAGGAGAAGATGTGATGCAAAAAGAGAGATATCTGTGTATCTTGTCATCAATGCCAAAGGGAGAGATTGTTGGCATATGTGCAGAATATGTTGGCATGATGATATTGTGTTGTGATTGATGTCAATATGCTGAAAGAATGAACCGGTAATATGCTGAAGAGTGAACTGGTAATATGATGAAGAGTGAACAGGTTTATTGAAGTTAGGCAACTGGCAATGTGAACCGGTATAATGTTAAGAACTGGTATATGTGCAAAAGGTGAAGCAGTTTAATATGGTATGACTATCGGTTGGTAGTCTCAGCTTCAGGGTTTTCGGTTGAAGTGTTTCAAGCTTGTGTGATTCAACCAATGGAATTTTGTGATGAGTTAACATTATGATGGAAATCAGATCATGTTGCCACGTCAGCCTCGTGCGTATGAAGAATCTTGCATGAAGGGGATTGATCCTAGCTACCTTGGTAATGTGAGAAGTCCCTATAAATGGTGAAGAATGTGTGATGGGTTATCGCCTCCAAGAAGTGGTGAAGAACGAACGATGGAGAAAGTCTTGAGATCTATTCAAGACCGTTGCATTCAAATGCAAAGTGTTCAATGGTCAGGATTACACCGACTGAATTGCTCAACCTAAATGTTTAGGGTTTAGGGTTTACGTTACTGACCTATCTATTTCCTATAAGGCCGATGTTGTGTTTCATGTTGAAGTTGTTGGCAAATGTTGTGTGTGTATCTAAGTGCAAAGATACGTGATTCTTGCCAAACTAGATAAGAGGGTTGATACCTACAGAGTGTGTATGCAGAAGAAAGGAACTAAAGTGGGTCTGCATTGGCATTGAGTGCTATTACCAGATCATTGTAATACTTGTTGATCTCTAATCACTTCAATAGCTAGAAAATCTCTTAACAGGGTAGCTTTAACCAACTTGTTGTAAATCCTTTAATAGGGTGACTCAAAGCCATTGAGTTCATAAAATCCTCTAACAAGGTAACCTTTAATAGGGTTTAACCCTTAACTGGGTATTCTAGCCATCCCTTAACTGGGTGATCTCTAACAGGATCGGTTCCTAACAGAACCTATTGTAACAGTCTTTAACCGGACTAGGCTCCTAACATAGCGGACTTCTAAAGAGTTCAAAAATAGCTTGTGGGTATTCATCCCCACCATGGTTTTTCCAAGTTGGGTTTCCACATGAAAAATATGTGTGTCATATGTGATGCTTTGTTGTTTTCAGTCAAGTGGTGAATCATGTTGATCTAGCATGTTATTATATTTATGATGATAGAATATCTATTTATGCACAAGGATAATGTGGAAATGAGGGTGTAGGTTGTGTGGTAAGATAAGTGTTTCTAGTTTATATCTTTCATAGTCTCATTGTGCTTAAGCGGTAGTATTTTGGTTTATGACCAGTGTTAGTGATTACCAGTCAAGTTCACTGTTTGCAGTCAAACCGGTTCAGGAAATTTTTTTGTACCTTTACTGATTCACCCCCGCTCTTAGTACAGGTTCGGTACTCACAATTCATCATTGAGTTATCAGGATCAAATTCAAAAGTGTAAGTCTTTTCTACACAAATTCAAAATAAACTTCAATTCTTAATAATTCATCATCCTAGTATTTCATCTTCTTTGAAGTTCAATTTCAGAGTTCCTCTTTGTATCCTCTTACTCTGTTCCTAGAGGATTGGGTGATCTAATTTCTAAGAGTTTCACTAAGTTTTATCAACAAAATTTCATAATATATCATTATTGTATCTATATTTTCATGATCGTAATTTAAACAATTAAAAATGATTCATTTTGCAACTCTAGATCTTCCATTAAAATATTTCATAATTCTAAAACTAGATCAATATTTATCTCTTAATCTCTTCAACATAACATACTATATTTGAGCCTACCTCAAGAAACGCAATCTAGGTCTACTGTGATCCTTGATAACTTTGAATTGTTGACAATACATCCGGATTTCAATGCTTTCCTTCTCGACGCTCTTCTATCTCACTAGTTCTTATCCTTTGAATATTCTTAGAATTTCTCTAATAATAATAAAATAACTATCACTCAATCAACAATCCTAGCCCCTAAGTTCGACGCTAAACCGAAGATAATCATCATTAATATTTTACAACATAGTTGTAATCATGTCTAAATCTCCTCTACTCTTCTCTTCAACATTACATTCTCTAATCCTTTGTCTATCTATATTTTCCTCTTCCATCTCTATTATTTCCTCCTTGAGTCTATCATCTCTCCTTGCGTGTGAATGTGTGTGCATATCCCATCTTCCTATCCTACACCTCTATTTATCCTATTTTCTCCTATGATCTCTCCCCATTTAGAGGCTCAATGATGATTGTTGATTTGAAGTCTATTACATTGAGTCTTTGTTTAACTCTCTCTCACATCTCCACGTCTAATAGAGATGGCAATTGTAAATGCAATTTCTGTTCTTCTAGTGCAGGAGTTAACTACGCAACAGTTTTCTATCGTTGATATTCCTATATTCATGGCACCATGTGCCTGTTATCTCATTACTTCTTGTAGTTATATGCCACTTCATCCTGCAATGTATATGCCACCAATTGTAGACTTCTAATCTTTATTCAATGTGGACATTATCAGTCAATTCCAACACATGGAAGGAAAGAGTTATCTGCAGTTTACTTGCTTGACGGAGGGGATGACAAGTTAAACTTGATTACAAACACTTAAGTGTTTGAGCGAGTTCATTGATTTCACTACCAGGTCGATCGCCATTGTTTCCATGTCGCAACCTCTAAGTTATGCATTTAACTAATGGTCTATGCCTAGTTTATCACCATGATCTCCATGTTGATGGACATGCGATCCTCGGTCTGTGTTAACCGATAGTCTTTGTCTAATTGGCCACCCTAACTGCCATGCAACATAGTTGCTATGCTAACCCACCACCTTTATAACATAAAAATGTAATATGTGACTACATTTTAGTTGCAAAGTAAATATTAAACATTAAACTCTTAACAATTTATTTAATAACCATTTTCTATAATTAAATATATATATATATATATATTTTGGATTTTCATTAAATAACTTAATTTCATAAATTTGATTATATATACAATAATTACATATGTATTTATAAGAACATGATTGAATTATTAGAACTCATATACATTATATGTGTGTGTGTGTGTGTGTGTGTGTGTGTGTGTGTGTGTGTGTGTGTGTGTGTGTGTGTGTGTGTGTGTGTTTATATATATGTGTGTGTGTATACACACACACACACACACACACACACACACACACACACACACACACACACACACACACACACACACACACACACACACACACACACACACACACACACACACACATATATACTGACACACACACACACAGACACACACACACACACACACACATATATATATATATATTAATCTCAAAAGATTACGTAGATATAAACAAAATTCATGAAGTAATCATATTTCATGATAATTGGATATTTATAACTATCTAGATATACATGTATATGATAGAATCGATTTCTCATATACATATATATTTTATACTGTTGTCCAATTTACAAAAGTAAACTCATAAGTATAATTTTTCATACTTTTATACATATCTAAAAAAAGAACATAAAAACCTACGGTTAATATTCATTTTTGAATCATTTACACATTCAAATTCATCATTTCAATTTGAACAAACACTCAAATAAGGTTATCTAAATCATCCATATTTTCAAGATGCAAATTATAAATCCTAATGTGGTGTGTGAGAAATTCCATCTATTCTAATAAAATACAAGAGCTAAGACAACTCTACCTGAACCATGTTCTCGCCTTCATCATTGTTCACTTGTTCCTGCATTCACTTGCACTCAATCGCTCATTAGTAATGATGATCCCAATTTATAATAAAAATTATTACTGATCATTCAATTGTGTATAAATCATTTTAGTACATTCGATCTCCTATTTTATTTCATTAACTGTTCTATTTTCATTTCATTTCTAATTCATTTGCAAAAAATAAACATTATTTTCCTAATTAAATAATTATGGAAAATAAGGGTTCGTGACACATAAAGACTCCTCCCAACCATATCTCCATTTCAATAGGGGAGAGATCCACCTCAATAGGCTAAGACGAGAGGTAGACCAATTTCCTATCCAACACTCTCTCCATCCAGAACCCCTACAGCCACTCCACCTCCATAAGAGAGAAACCCCTCTTAAATAGGGAAACATGAGAGCGAGCGATAAGAGTAAGATAAACCATCACCAAGGAATAGGAAGATTAAGAACAAAGGGTCCAAACCAAAGAGATAAGCCCCTCAGACCAAAACCATCTCCTCCTCCAAAGAGTCAACCCCCACCTCCATAAGGGGAGAAGAGAATAGATCTAGCTGAGAAAGAAGCCAAGACACATTGGAGAAACCACTACCTAGGAAGAAAACCTCTGACCAAGACCAGACATCTCCTCCCACCAAAGTAGTCTCCACCTCAATAGGAGACATCAAATAATAACATATCAGAGGAGCAAAGGAAAAACAGAGGGTCCACAGATCATCAACACCCGATAAGAAAGGAAGCCTAAAAACACCAAGTAATCTATTGATCCTCACACCCAAAAGAGCCAAAGGTCCAAACAGGAAGTAATATAGAGTGGCGAGCACAAAAGACATTGACCCATAAACAACACAACAACACTCACCATAAGCTAGAAAACCTTCCCACAAGGCACAAAGGGAGGGCATATGTAGCCACCAAACATAGAAGCCACAAACCACCATGAAGGTAACCAACACAAGAAAACCCTCCCAAAATGCACATGGGGAGGGCACCCATAGCCATCCCATGCAGAAACCACAAACTGCTAAGTCACCGACCATAGCCGTAGCAACAATGATCCATCCCTTGGCACTTGATTCACAACCAAACCCTGGCTCGAACCATCGCTAGGAGAAAAAACACCACAACACAGAGGAGGAGCGGAGCACACCCTTCCCATATTTGAGTAACATGTTGATTTGAGAAATGCATTATTTGTATAAACCTTTTGTGTTTAGCTAACATATTATCTTGGTGTATGTGTCTACCGATATATACATTTACTTGTTTACTTTGTTTTGGTCTAGGTATATTTGAGTAATGTGTTGATTCGAGCAATGCATTATTTATATAAACCTTTTACATTTAGCTAACATATTATCTTGGTGTATGTGCCTATTGATATATATATATATATATATGTGTGTGTGTGTGTGTGTGTGTGTGTGTGTGTGTGTGTGTGTGTGTGTGTGTGTGTTTGTGTAGATGAAATATGTGCGTGTGTAGAATGTATACAAGAAAAGAAGAGGAAATGTATGTGAGCAGTAGAGTTTTATGTGAGATATAGATGCAAGAGCGAAGGTGTGTATAAGTGTGGAAAATGCGAGTACAGGCAGTGTTGCAATAGTCCCTTAGTAGATCAGCTACAAGCAGTTGGATTAATAGATTGAAGATAGAGTTGCAGTAATCCCTTACCATATCTATTGTAAGTAGCTATGTTGGCAGGTTGAAGAAAGTGTTGCAGAGATCCCTTAGCAGATCTATTATAAGTTGTTTTGATATCTAAGCTTATCTTGGAACTGACCTCATGCATGTGGAGATGTAATTTTCTTCAATTCACTTATTTCTATTGCAATGAGAATTCTGACAGTGAGCCATGTTGTAATCCAATAGTGAGCCATGTTGTAATCAAGTAGTGAGACATCTGGTAGTGAGCTACCCCTTTTGTAAACTCCATATAACTAGTTATATTATCTTGAGAGATAACCATCTCCATGGCTTTTCCCATTTGTGTTTTCCATTTATAAATTTTTTGGTGTTTATCTTGTGATTATGTTTTCTATATTTGTTGTTTCATGTTGATGAGATCAATTGCTAAGGTTAAAATCAATGAGGAGTTATATTATTGTCGGAATACTGATTCACCCCCCTATTAGTATTCTAGTCCATTCTGTTGGAAAATGCACACTCCAATGAGAAATTGTAGGTGATTGAAGGTATTGTCATTGATGGCAACCTTACAATCCTATGACACCGACAAACTCTACACCAGCACCGACAACAACAAATATGAATATCGGCACCCCAGCTGGCGATACTTTATTTTGTATTTAATTGTAAAATCTTTTTGTAAAGCCGACAAGGCAAATTGTAATAGGACTCATATAAGTATGATATCTTGTAAATCATTTGTGTAAGCAAGTAAGGAATGTAATAGGTAGATGCAAATATTAAGGTAGATTGTGGAATAAGGTTTATGGAAGTTGTATGAGCTTAAACCGGTACTGAACCTGACATAGCAGATGTTGAACCGAAACAGTACATGATATTGGATTTGCATAATCCATTTTTTTAAGTCAGTGAGACTTCCCTTTTGTATTTAAGCAGTGATCTTTAGGCAGCTGGCCTTCCTGCATATGCAGGCCCCTATTGTAAGTAATATTCATTTATTGGCCAGTGAGTGAATATTGTGGGTCACAAATCCCACTAAGGTTTTTCCCACACCAGGTTTCCTCGTTAACAATATTGTGTTATGGTGTTCTTTCTATGTTGTGTTTACTGTTCTTATTTACTGCATTAATTCTTGTTTATCGGTACACTATTTTGGAATGCAATTCATTTATTAAGTTTAGAAAATCCATTAACCGGTTAGATATTGATTCACCCCCCCCCCCTCTGAGTATCTTTGGGAATCCTTACAATTGGTATCAGATCCTGGTCCTCTATTTTCAAAAGCCTAACATCTTGACGAAGATTCTGACATCGGTACAGATGGAAAACTTGAGAAAGCAATTGGAAACAACTCTTTCAGATTATGATGCAGAAAAGTTGAAGAATATGGAACTTGAAGATGATCTGAAGGCTACACAAGAAATCATTCAAGGACTTCAAGAAAATCTCACTATTGCTAGGAACAAGAGAAGAGAACTTCATGAGAAGATACAAAGTGATGATGATGAAAAAGAAACTCTTGATGATCTTGTAAGCAAGATGAAGCAAGAAAACATGGCCTTTAGGAATGAGATGCAATATATGACTATGAGGTTTTGTAAAGACATTGAAGACCAAAGAAGAATGAAGATGACTTGACTAGGAGAATCAATGATGCTGGAAATGAAAATCTAAGACTCAGTCATGAAAATGATATGTTGAAGACAAATATAATTCACTTGGAGCATGATAAAATTGAACTCATGAGACAGAAAGATTTCTTAGAAAATCAATTGGCTACTGCAAATCAACACAAAGAGAAATTCAAGAAAAGTTTAGAGGAACTTGATGACATGTTGAAAAATCAGAAACCTAATAGAGATACAAATGGCCTTGGCTTTGAAGTTGGTGAAAGCTCTGGTACTGCAAACAATCATGATCACAGTAAACAGGTAAGACAACCGAATGCCTACAAATTTAATGGAAAATGTTTTAACTGTAACAAGTATGGTCATAGAGAAAATCAGTGTAGATCTAGAAATTATCAGAACACCAATGCACCCACCAGTCAATGTTCTAAATGCAACAAAATTGGTCATAATTCAGAAAATTGCAGAATGAATGTAAGATGTTATGTTTGTGGAAGATTTAGACACTTATCTAATTAATGCAGAACACATATTGGATTAGGATATGGAAAAGCTATTAAGAAAAAAAATGTGACTTGTTATGCTTGTAACAAGATTGGACATAAAGCAAAATTTTGTAGAAGTAAGGCATCACCAACAAATAAGAAAAGACCCAGTTTGAAAGGTAAAGAGAAGGTTGAAGAGGTAAAACAAGAATTCTCAAAACAATGGATTTGAAAGTCAGATCAGAATGTTAATGAAGCTATTCCTTCACTAGTAGAATAGAGTATCACTCCACCGGTAGAAGATTCTTCACCTAACTAAAAAGAAACCTTTTTGGGGCTATGGCAACAAATTGTAAAACATGCTAGTTTACCCTTGGTTGATGGTGAGAAGTTGAATTACTTCTTTATTGGTAGATGTGTTAAGTTTCACTTAACCGACAGGCATTTAATGTGGTAGTTGAAGGAAATGACATTATAAAGCAAGTGTTTTGGCTCTTTTTCATTCACTGAGCATTCAAATTTCCTTGGAGCATGAAAATCTCGAGCAAAGGCATCCATAGTGAGAAGTGAAGCAAATCATTCAAAGCATTCAAACCTAAAGGCAGATTAAGGTATTTATATAATGGCTTCCTCCTCTGCACCTGAATTTAATGCAAATCCTACTGTAATTGAAGTTATTAAATGCCCTAGGCCCATATTTAAAATTATTCCTGAAATTGCGAAGAAAGATGATACCCTAGGAGCATTTTCAAAAATACCCAAAGGAGTTGTATATGCTGAGGATCCTAGAATTTACATACATTGTCATATTGAAGAACTAGGAGCTAAAGAGATAATGAACATGTATAGAATAGTAATTTGTGATGTTAATGGAAATGTGAAACCAAAACATAAGATAGTTGAAACCCTAGGCTTTGTGGAGATTCTTAGTATCCCTGATTTTCCAAAGGATGTTATAAGGATCATGTTAAGCAGAGCACATGAGGAGTTCTTTTGGTTGGATTCCATTCACAAGATAACAAAAGAAGCAGTTAGGGTAGTGACAGGCTTACTTTCCATTGGTAGCAGGCCTGACAAAACTAAAAAGGTTCCAAATGACACTATAATGACCCTAACCAGTGCAACCTATGATAAGATATCCTTGAGAGTCAACGATGTAAAGGATATCAATGTAAAATTCATTAGCATGATTCTTGGATACAAGGCTACACATGCCAACAGATTAAACTTTGTCTCTAGCTTATGTATCAAAAGTGCTTATGACATGGTAAACAACAATGCAAAGATTGACATATGCGAATGGTTAAAAGATGAGCTAATAGGCAATTTGAAGAAAATCAAAGGGGAGAAGAAAGGGACATTCAGATTTGGCAACTTACTTGTATGCTTATTGCTATATATCACCAAGGAAGTTCCCAGTATTGGTAGAAAGGATTTTGGATTTGACATACTGGTAGGAAAACCACTTCTAGATATTCTAAACAACATGGGAGATGATAGGGAGAAGAACATAAATGAACATTTTCAGGCAATAAGGATAGGATGAAAACCAGGATAAGACTATCTCAAGCTATAGTTGATAATTATCAAAAGGAAATATGCTTTGTCATAAAGAAAGATGAAATCTGGATGGAGGCAGTGGTTCTGAGGATAGTTTGGGTTACAGAAATGGGATATGAGGTCAATGAGAACATAATAGAAACTTATGTAAAAGCCCTTCTAGAAGCCCCCAAAGAACCAACAAAAAAAGTATTTGAAAATGTGGAAACAATTGAAAGAAAAATTCAATCATAGAAAAGAATAAAGAAAAATGAACAAACAGTTAGAAAAGGAACAAGGCAAGCAAAAGCAATCAAGGAAGACATATTGAATAAAACTGGTATTAAGGAGAGCGACTTGGAAGGATTACACCCGAAAGCACATCTTTCACCGGTTTCTACCTCCTCTGATAGTGAAATACCAACAGAGTTTAAAAGAGTAGAAAGAACAATAAAACCCTCATTGGTACCCTCTCTTGCACCTAAGAGAACAAGACATAAACAATAGGCAGTTAGCCCTCCGGCAAAGAAGATGACTCCAAGAAAGAAGAAAGAAAAACAAGTTTTCCCTCCACTTGACAATCTTCTACATGAAATAACTGAAGATGGTAACTTATCAAACATTAGCAGGTTGTATAACACATTTTCAAATGAAGAAAAAGAAAGAATAGAAACAATGTTATCCTACACTTGGATATCTACAAGAAATGTTTGATTGAGGTTGTAGATGATTTACCCAATGACTTGTATAGAAGGTTAGAAGTAAGAAGAGTAGCAATTGTTGAACTAGATAAAAAGATGAAGATAGAAAAACTACTTGCAGTTCACCTAGTGAATTCAATAGAAGAGATTGATGAACTAATAAGTGAGGCAAACTGGACAGTATTTTCAATCGGTCACTGGAATGTAGCATTAATGGCTAGCAGAGTTAATGAGATATCAGAAGAAATAACAGACAAGTGGGATATCTTCTTTGTAGAGAAGGAAAAGAAAGAAGAGCTTACACGACCAAAGACTTTTAAAGTCTATCAAAAAGAAAAGGATAAAGGTAAAGGTAAGGTAGGTGGACCTTCGAGCATAAATATAACATACAACTTACCCCCACCTCCTTCTGATACTCCACCAGCATAAACTATTGATACACCACCAGTAACAGATAATGTTGAGAGTATGGAGACAACACACAAGGACACAAATCCTGATTCAGAGGTGTTGTATACAATGAATATTGACACATAGGAAGTCAACATTGTGGTTGATAAGGAGACAAGTGAGAAGAGAGATGTAGCAACTGAGGCACCGACAGAAAACATTACAGTTGAGACAAATGTTGAGGACACAGTTGGTAATATTGAAATTGGGGCTGAGCAACAAACTAAATAGTCAACTAAATCCATGGATACAAGAAATTCAGATACCACCGGTGTACATGCTGATGTATCTACTGAGAAATCGACAAATGTTGACACTGAAAAATCTATTGAGATACCAACAGTAAACAATTCAGAGGTAAAGATAGAGAAACAGGTAGAAAACCCAGAGTCACAATCAAAGAAACCGGCAGTGGAAAGCTCTAAGAAACAGACTCAGGTACAAACAGGGAAATCAGAAGAGAAGAAGGATGAGGTAAAAAGAGACTGTGCCACCGAGATCAATTGAGAAACCAAAACCCTTGCTAGTAGAAATACAAACTCAAACTGACCTACCAGAGGTCACCACAAGCAAAGAGGTTCCTCACACCAGTAAATTACAGATCATTAAGGAAGTTGGTCAATCATCTGGTTCTTCACTGACAGAATTCCGGCCAACCAATGTAACCAAGGTATTGCTTGATTCAA
Source organism: Cryptomeria japonica (assembly GCF_030272615.1). Classification (NCBI taxonomy): domain Eukaryota; kingdom Viridiplantae; phylum Streptophyta; class Pinopsida; order Cupressales; family Cupressaceae; genus Cryptomeria; species Cryptomeria japonica. The sequence goes on from NC_081415.1 coordinate 514,749,493, forward strand.
TTAAGAAAATAATTGATTGCAATGCACTTGCATATAAGGCAATTGATGACACCATACCAATTTTGAAGATGATTTCACCCAAGTGTAGCATAGAAAACAAAGATTCTTTAAGCCAATTAGACACATTGTCTAAGTACATAACCAACAACCTACTAACAATTTATCAGATCAATGAGGAGACTTTAAGAGAGAAAATAAATAAAGAGAAGGAAAAATTCATTGAGGAGACAGTAAAGAAGACTAAGGAACATATTGATACATTATTACCGGCACTAGGAAAGACAATTTTGGACTTCAAGAAATTGTATAGAGATACATGTAAGACCAACATTTTGACAAAGAATATAGATACAGAGATCAACAAAGCACAGAAGGAAATCAATAATATTGATGATAATTTAATAGGTTCATCAGACTCCATATCAGTAGTAGAATAGGAAATTACCTTCTATGAAGAGAAAATTGAAAAACTTGAAAAAGATAAGGAGAGATTAAAATTTAAGGCAAAGAAACTGAAATGCAGACTAGGTCCTAAACTAGATATCCTCATCTCTTTGAGGAAAGAGATTTCTGAGACTCTTGTGACTTAAGACATTGAAAGAGAAAATGCACATACTCACTGGTACAATCCAAAGGACAGAAGCAGCACTAAAGAATAGTGAGAGGTTCTATAACAACCTAAATTTTGCATTAGCGGATTTGTATCAGATTATAACCCACCGGTTATAGGGGTCCAGATAGGAACTACACTCAATTGACATTGAATGACAGCCTTTGTCATTGATTCCAAAGGGGGAGTAGTAGAGGATGAGAAAAAGGAGTTAGGAGCACACAATTAATGTATGACATAAGAGATCATCTGCTCAGGGCGAGCACATAGTTTTGGTAAGATAGTTTTGGAGTAGACAGTTTTGGTAAGATTTTTGGACAACACTATTTGGATACAATTTTGGCTTTTTCTCATGAGTGTTGCCATCAATGCCAAAGGGGGAGATTGTTGGCAAATGCACACTCCAATGAGAAATTTTAAGTGATTGAAGGTATAATCATTGATGGTAACCTTACAATCCTATGACACCGATAGACTCTACACCGGCACCGACAATGACAAAGATGATTACCGGCACCCCAGTCGACAGGATTTTATTTTGTATTTAATTGTAAAATCTTTTTGTAAAGCTGACAAGGCGAATTGTAATAGGACTCATAGAAGTATGAGATCTTGTAAATCATTTGTGTAAGCAAGTAAGGAATGTAATAGGCAGATGCGAATATTAAGGCAGATTGTGGAATAAGGTTTATGGAAGTTGTACGAGCTTAAACCAGTACTGAACCCGGCATAGTAGATGTTGAACCAAAGTAGTACATGATATTGGATTTGCATAATCCATTTTTGTAAGTCAGTGAGACTTCCCTTTTGTATTTAAGCAGTGAGCTTTAGGAAGTTGGCCTTCCTGCATGTGCAGGCCCCTATTGTAAGTAATATACATTTATTGACCAGTGAGTGAATATTGTGAGTCACAAATCCCACCAAGGTTTTTCCCACATCGGGTTTCCTCATTAAAAATATTGTGTTATGGTGTGCTTTCTATGTTGTGTTTACTGTTCTTATTTACTGCATTAATTCTTGTTTACTGGTACACTGTTTTGGAATGCAATTCATTTAATAAGTTTAGAAAATCCATTAACTAGTTAGATATTGATTCACCCCACACCCCCCCCACTCTTAGTATCTTTGGGAATCCTAACACATTCAACAATTCACTAGCAATCATCAAATCATGTACTTCTAATAATATTTTTTCTCATTAGAAGATGCCACAACAATGGGGAGAAAGACCAAGTAAGAAAATAATGGATCCATATTTCTTTTCTAGTATTGTGAGAGAGTAATAGCTTAGTTATCCCAAGAAATTAAGTTTTTCTTTGACTTTTTTTAATCACTCCTTAGTATATACACTTTGAAATAGAATAAGAATAAAATACCAAGTCTAATAGTCATGGCTTCATTCGATGATTGAGTCAACAATTCCATGTTGCTAGAATGAGAAATGGGAAACCTATACAATGGATAAAACATTATAGTAAAAATTTGAAAATTTGTATTCATTCAAATCTTGGATGTTCTTTTAAAAAAGAAAAATACATTTTATTTACCTAACAAGTTCAATCTAATCATCATGAATCAAATTACCTTTCTTTACACCTACTCTTTTATGTTTGATTGATTATTTTCAATATGACTACTAAAAAGTTAAGTTGTTGTAGCATAATTATACAATACATCAGAAGAAAAAAGGCACATATTATGTATGACAATGTAAATTGAATTCTATGTGCTTGTAATTTGTTATTTTAGATAAAAAATATTTTAAACTCTATAATAATCCACATTTGGCAAAGAGATTCATTTCATGATAGTATAATGGTATTTTGGTTCATTATTCTAATATTCAGAATGTTCATGTTCATTTTATTTGATATCCGTAATCATAAAGATAGCCTTTATTATCATACTATTCAAATGTAGTATACTAAATGTGCATGGAAATGAGGGACAAAAAGGGAGTCTTAAGTGTTTTTGTTTAAAAATCCATAAAAAAAAATAAGATGAAAAATTTAAAATAATACTATCAATTTTTTAAAATGCAACAAGAACAAGATTCATTTAGTGTGCTCATTTTAAAATATTGATTTTGATGCAAAATTAACTAACATCATGTAGTTTATGCGTAAATTTTGTACTAATATTTTAATGTATATATATTTTTTTATAATTTTTAAAGTTGGCACATCTTGAAAAATAAAAAATTGAGTGTGGCCCTCTAATATTTTTGAAATAATCACAAGCCAAAATTTCCTTGAATGTTTATAAAATTGAATCTTGGAATATAAACATCTAATGATTCAATTAATATAAATTTTTATCACTCATTCCTTGTTTCAATGAATAATGCCATTAATTTGGAAAATCTAGGTTAAATTCTGCTGCTATTTTCCTTGCAGCTGTGGATGTCAAAAAATGCCCAGTCCGCTGATTTCTTAATGATTGGATTAAGAATATTTGGATTTAAAAACTAGGGTATCATGTCTCTTTTTGTCATATGTTGCAAAAAGGGTTATTTGTTATTTTCTTCAAGGATGCAAAATCCCAATCTATGGTTGTGTAGAAGCAATTCTAGACTATAGGGAGATGTACTTTCAAGGCCCTTAATTGGACTCACGACGCTTTCAATGAGGAAATTTTGGCACTCTTGTGCCCTAGATGGTTAGAATTAAAAAATCTCCCTCTCATGCTATGGAATTTTATTTCATAGGTTTTGCAACCCATCGGTATGGTTATTAGAATCAATAACACAACTTCTCGTATGCCACATGTTGATGTAAAGGGTTCCGGTTTCAATCAACCTAGGTCGGGAGCTTCCAAGATTTATTGATATCAAGCATGAAGATTGCCCTACTACTTGTCTTGTGGAAACCTTAAGAGGCATTAATGCTTATTTTATGTGCAGGCTGAAAGGGCATATTAGGCGTAAGTTCCTTATTCTATCTACTAGGAAGCCAAAAAATTATAAGGCTAATCCTAATGACTCTAAAACTATTGGGGATTTTGTGGCTAAAAACCCCACTAATGATGATATTGGGAATTATGCCCCTCTTCTTATGAATAAATTGGATGATCTCAAATAGGTCATTAAAATGACTATCTTGGAACCTGCCTCAAAACCCCCTAAATTTGATCACTTGACCCAATTTTGGGTGTTTATTGGTGAAGCCCCTCCCCACTCAGTTATTGCTGAGGTGATATCCCAGTTAGAGGAGACCAATACAAATTCTCCTCAATTTGAGATCCCTAAAACTTGCAAAGCTATAAAGAAGAATGCTCAATAGCTGGTCTTAGATAAGATTAAAAAAAACTATTTGAGTTAATCAGCCCAAAGGATAAGAATCGGTCCCCATGTATGTCGATTCCAATGCTCAAACCCTAGAACAAAAAATTTCTAAAAGTAAATAGGATTCCTTGGTTAAGTCTATTTTCCAAGATTTCAAAAAGCACCAAACCTCTTATAACCTGAAGGGATATGGGGGAAAGAGCTCCTCCCCTGATAAGAGTAATCCTATTAAGGTTGCTAATAAATTTGAGCTTTTAAGATATAAGCCTCTTTCTCCCCTAGATGGTTTTCATGTTAGAAATGTAGAAGGGGTTGAACATTCCCCTATATCCCTCTAGTCTATTAAGGGTGCCAATAGTTACTCTGTCAAACCTGTTATTGTAGAAGACAAGGGCTTTGCCTTTTTTGATATTATTACTGTCGATCCTACAGTTAGGACATCTACCCCCCTTACTTCTCTCAATCTAGACAAGGATGGTAACGAAAAAGCATAAAAGTTTTGAAGGCTCAATTGGTATTAATAACCTGGACTATGAGTTTCATATGGAGCGGATTTCCAACAATTCAGTCTCTAATAGAGATATTGAGAGAGAAATGATCTTCTCTGATGAAGGTGAACCAACTGGCAAGGAAGAGACTGAATCCTCTAGGAGGAAGAATTCACCTCGAGTGAGAAGAAAAAGAGGTAGACCGAAAGGATCTAAAGGGAAAATCTCCCCCTTCCCTAAGAAATTTGATGCTAATACAGAGCTCCCCAAATCTTTCAGTAGTTTTAAGGCTACAAAAGGCCTTGGAATGCTCCAAGTCCTGATGATGAAGTGCATATCATGCAATATTAGCGGACTAGAATCTCCCGACATGAAACATGTAGTAAGAAGGTTTATGAACTATCATAGAGATGTAGATATTGTCATGTTGCAAGAAGTGAAAGTAGTTAGTTTCACTCTTGAGGTTAATATTAAGTTCATCTAGAATGACGGTTGTAGTATTACTACCAAATGTGAGAAAGAAAAAGGAGGATTTTCCTTGATCATCAGTCCTAAAAGGAGAGATGCTATTGTGGAGTGTGAATCTTCTCCTTGTGAGAGAACAACTTGGGCTATCATTAAGGTTTAAATGGATAAGATTGGGATATGATTTGTCTATGCTTTCAATGATTATTGTGAGAGAGTAGGTATGTGGCAATGGATAAGCACTTTGTTTGATATCCCCTAGATTGTAGGAGGAAACTTCAACATGGTTGAATATCCAGAGGACAAAGCAAGTGTGTTGAAAATGGAGTAGAAGGGAATAGAGAAGATTCACTAGGACAGAATGAAGGGAATGAAGAGACTGTTTGACCCCTTGGAGGCATTTAAAAGGGAGTATGTGGGAATATGGTATACATGGTGTAATGCACAAAAAGGTCACAAGAGGATTTATATAAGACTTCATAGGTTTTATGTGAATAAGGATTGTTACTCCTTTCAGTAGGATGACAATGGTACCACTATGAAAGTTATTCTCCTTCACTCTCTTAGATCACCACCCCATTGTATCACAGATTTGTATCAAGAATAGGGCCTAGAAAAAGGAGTGTTGCAAGGGTAAATTCATATTAAACACTTCCCTAATTGAGGATCAAGAGGTTCTTGTTGTAATCTCTATTGTTAGCCAATACAATAAATGGAGGGTGGGGCACAAGTCTACTATTGATCGATGGAATGAGAATATTAGGAGTTGGCAATGGCTTCTATCTACTGTGGGTAGGAAGAAAGACAAGGATTCTAGATTAGAGGAGAGAAACTTAATTGATAGTTTGCAGTGTTTGGAAGCTCACGTTCAGCAAGACCCCAACAATGTCAGTAAAGCTTAGTATATGGCCTTGACCAAGGATTAGTCGAGGAAAGTACAACAAAATAGGATTGTTTGAGCTAAGATTAGAGCTAGGGCCAATTGGTTGCAACATGGTGATAAAGGTTCAAATTTTTCTTTAGCATGCTGAAGCAAAAAGAGTATAGAGAAAATATTGATAGCCTTTGGGTGGATGAAGACAAGGTTGTGGATATTGATGATATTAAGAATAAGTTTGTTACCTTCTATAAGGAATTGTTTACATTCAAAGAGGGTAAGTAATTATCTAGTCAATAATGTGAAGAGTTAATCCCACACTTGGTTTCTGATGCAGATGCCTATGAGTTAAGGAAGCCAATCTCCATTGATGAAATAAAAATGTAATCAGGGCTCTAAATAATGGCAAGGCCCCTAGGCAGAATGAGCTTTCGGTCAAGTTTTACAAAGCCAATATTGACTAGATAAGTAAATATCTTATAGATGTGTATGAGGAAGCCACTGAGGTAGGACCCCTTGGCATGTATATCAATAGGGGACTCATTAAACTCCTCCCTAAAGAGGGTGACAAGTCCCTCATAAAGAATTGGAGGCCTATAACCCTTCTTAATGTCTCATAAAAAATTCTAGCCAAAATTCTGGCTATTAGACTAGTTAATGTAATGCCTAATCTTATATGTTCCACTCAGATTGGGTTCGTTAAAGGTAGATATATACTTGAGAATCTCATTACGAGTTGGGAGGCCATGGACTCGGCTAAAGTGTCCAAAAAAAAAGTTTCTTTTTTCTTATTGGATTTTGAGAAATCTTATGATTGAGTTGAATGGGGATACATCATAATGATGATAGAAGATTTTGGCTTTCATATGAAATTTTGTCACCTTGTGTAGGTCCTTCTTAAGGATGCCTCTACTCAGCTTGACATAAATGGGTGTACCCATGAGACCTTTGATCTAGGGATATCTATTAGACAAGGTTGTCCCCTTGCTTGGGCCTTATTTTTCATAGGATCTGAGGCAATATACTATCTCCTAAGGGATAATTCGATCTCACCTAGAGTGAAAGGTATTCAACTTCCAAACAAAGAAGATCCCTTGAATATCCAATTTGTTGATGGCACGGCTCTATTTTTACATCTTGAGGAAAATAATATGGTTTCTCTTATTAATAAGCTCAAGATCTTCAGTGAAGCCTTCAAGGCCAAAATGTCATAGGCTAAATCCTTGTTATTGGGATGGCATGATTCTCCATCTGACTAGTTTAATAAGTATGGATATCAATTGGGGGGGGCTTGCAAGTAGGTTAGATACCTTGGTATTCCCTTTTCTGTTTCCCCATGTATGAACAATATGTGGTGTTGGGTTAAGGAAAAATTGATCAAGAAGCTTAACAAGTGGGACATACATTACCTATCCCTAGCAGGGAGGATGTAGGTGTTCCAAAAGATTCTTTCTTCATATACCATCTCCTATGCATCAGTGTTGATGTTTTGAAATCACCAAGTGCTTAAGTTGCAAAAATTTATACTGAACTTCTAATGGTTGGATGGAAAAGGTGGTAGGAAGTGACATTCTATTAAATGTGAATGGTGCTACAGGGAGAAGAAAGATTGTGGTCTGGGGCTTAAAGATTTAAGAATTCATGGGATAACACTTGCATACAAATGGATCTTCCACTCTCTTAGTGGGCATGAGCCATGGAAAGTCCTAGTCAAGAATAACATCATGATGGAAGTACCCAAGCAAGTCAAGGCATGGAAGAATCTCTCCTTTAGTGACCTTGTTGCTATGAATTTACTGGTATCTGTCCCCAACTCCTCGATTTTCAAAATAATTTGGAAGGTGTGGTAGTATGTAAGGGCATAGATCTCTAACTCTAGGGTCAGAAATAGTCTCTCCGTTAGTGGTGAGAGGTCCATTTGGTGGAGCTTGTTTCATAAAGGGAAACCCCTCGCTCTTTTTCAAGGGTGTTTGGCTAAGAAACTAGGCTAACAAACGTATTAAGTTCTTTATAGACCTCATCAATAGGGAATTATTGATCCCTTGGGATGAATTATCTCAGACCTTCCCCCTTCCTACATCTAATTGGAGAACATACTCCATTTTAAGGGAGGCATGTAATATGTTGCAACTCCCCAAGAGTTGTCTGGTGGATAATGATATATTCCTCACTTTTACTTGGAAGGATGACACCTTTCTTATTAATGTTAAGGATTTTTTTTTATATAATTCTTTAACTACAAGTAACTCCATAATTTCTCTTATTAAGGATCTTTGTCATACTGATTGGATTGATAGCAAATGGAAGCACATTTTTGAAAATTTATAGAAAAGCAAAGTTGCTCCTAAGAAGAAATATTTTAAATGGTGGTTGATTATTAATAGGCTTCCTTGTAGAAATATCAAAATTCTTTAGATATATGTAATTTGTGTAAGGTGACTAAGAATATCCACCATCTATTTTCTGACTGTATCATTGCTAGTGAGATGTGGCTTCTCTTTGGTATTTTCATTTTTGAAAATGTTAATATTCTTGACATTATTACTAGTTCTATGCAAGGATTGAAAAAATATTGTAATCTATTCTAGTTTATTCTTACTGGTGAAATTTAATGGTACATATGGATTATCAAAAATGAAGATAAGTTTTAGGATAGGGATAGAAAGTGTTGGAATTAGGTTGTCATTGATATCAACCAGTATGGAATGGTCATTGGTGAGTAAGTAGTGGTGACCGGTATGAACGATGGAGTGTGTAAGTAGACAGGAAAGGTATGTTACTAGTACACATGAAGTGCAACATCTACCAATAAGCAAGACCACTGGTAAGAAAGAAAAGAAGAACAAAGTGATGTGATCACCGACATAGAAATCAAAGTATAATGCAACTGGTAAATGGACTTAGTGGATGGACGAGTATGTTTGATGGTAGATCAACTTGATCCACCGATAGAGAAGAGGTTAATAGGTATGAAGGTCCATCAGTGAGGTTAGGTCATACCGATAAGTTGAGTTGCATTAGTAGTTAGTCTTGGTTGGTAAAGGATGTCAAACTGACATAGAAATCTAAAGATTATGCCAAACCAAGTTTGCAGTCTAAGCATAGGTGGAGGTCGACAAGAATGCCAAGTGGATATTAGGTGGAAAGCACACAAAGGTCGGTGATGTGGTCATCGATGTGGTACTTGACGAGTAGGTCAACATTAATGGAGAGCTTGCAAATCATGGGATGATGACAAGATGTTTCGGCTCAAGAGAGACAAAGTGGCAAGGTGATTGAACTGATCATGTAGGATGATCTAATCCTTGTGCTCATTGACTGAAGGAAATAGCTGAGCCATTAATGGTGTTTGATAGAGAAACGCCAAAAATCATGTTGCAAACATCTAAAAATAGAAAAAACACATTGGAAGGTGAGGATATGGTGGTTTTGATTGATGTGATGTAGATCATGATTCCAGAAAAGTATATCCAATCAGATTCAATGTGGATTAAGTTGGTGGAGGAAAACCCTAGCACGCCACCATTTGAATGTTGCCTTTGAAGATAGCATTCAGATATAAATATATGAATTGAAGATTGAAGTGATTTATGCTTGATTCCATTTGAAAGTAAGAAGAGATCTTGAGAAAGAAGAGATACTTTCTACCTAAGAGTTATTTCATAGAGAGTTAGAGTGTGGAGTTAGCAGGCTGAACCGGTGAGAGGTTCTAATTGGTAGAGATAGAGTAACCAGTGAACTATTATAGTCCTAATAGTCAAGTGTATCAGTAGAGATTGAATGATTAGGAAGGCATCCAAGTGTGGCACTGTGTAGGGCGAGGTTCTGAGAAAGAGAAGAGAGGCAAAGAGTAGTTGGTAGGAGATCTGAGAGAGCAATCTGATAACCAGTAGTAGAAGGACTAGTGAAATAGAAGAAGTTGGTAACCGACAGACATTGGTTGATTAGGTGTTGTAAAACTCATTTTCAAGTAGGTGCTATCATTTCATTAAAATTGTATTTCATTATATTACATCGAGTTGGTTCTTGGTGCAGGGGTTGGTGCCCTAAATCAATAGGGATTGGCACTCCTTGGGTTGGTGCCCTACATCATTATAACATATTGTTTCATTGCGAGGCTGGATTGGAGTAGTAGACTCCAACAAGATTTGTCTCCAGGGTTTTCCTCATACATCTAGTGTTGTGGGTTATGCATTTGTGTGTTTTCCTCTTTTGATATCCTCTCATATCTTACCGGTTTGATTGCTTAGTGTTTAGGTTGTTAACTGGTACTCAAAGCTTGGTTTAAAGAGAAAATATTTTTACGAACCACTAATTCAGCCCCCTCTCAATGGTACATTGTTTTCAACAGAAAGCTTACTGAGTCTTATCATAGACTTACTTTACATTATGTGGAATCGTAGGTTACACTAGTAATAAGACTAGCCATGAAGAATTTCAAAAGATTCTTGGAGGATGGTCATACCAGGGTATTCACCTCAGATTTCTCATATGGTTTTATGTGGAGAAGGGAGAATATAGAAAGGATCACCTTTGTCAATGCAATTGTAGCTTGTGTAGCAGAAATCAATGAAGGGAGGAGGGTTGAGAGAGAATTCGTGGCTCAACGTACCACACATGGAGCAATCCTAGTGAGGGAGGGCAGATAGATTAAATGGATGGTAGGTCTGCTTGGTTGGACCTCTTGGATTGATAACTAATTAGATGGTTGTCCCCCATATTTTGGATGTATATGGAGTATTTTTTTCTCAGTTCTTATACTCAGCCATGATCTTTAGTCTATGTATTCAATATAATGTCTGAAGTTCATCTTTTATAGTTAGGCTACAAGGCTACAAAGTTAAGAAAAAACCTAATGTTATTGTGATATTTTTAAATAGATATTGTAGGTCATACACTAACAAATGCAAACCTTTTTGCATGCAACAGAAAGCCAATAGGCGATCAAGCATGCAAGGCTAAGGGTATTGGCAGTCATAATTCACTCTATTAATCATTGTAGTCAAACAAAAGTTAAGATCTAGAGAAAAATATAGCATAATTACCTTAATATCTCAGATTTGGTAGCTTACAATGAAAATCTCAGATTTGATAACATATAATAAAAAGCTTTTGAACTTTATTAAAAAAAATATATACAATAAAAACTTTCACTTCCAAAACATTTTTAAAAAACAGACTAAAATATCAATTGTCAATTGCAATTCTTTTATATTTATTGACAAAGTTATTTTTTTTTAGCAATTCTTTTATATTTATTGAAAAAATTACATTGATAAAAAATGTACTAACATAGAAAAAGTCTCATCCATAATTACATGGTTTTTAAATAGGTTTGTGTTGGGACCTCTACAAAATTTGGATAAATTTTCAGGCACCATGAATTTTTTTGCCTAGGTATAGATGTCTCGGTATCCCACTCATAAGGAGAGCATGGATGTAGCGTGTAAGTTACTCAGGACTCAGTGAGATGGATTGTTCCTCTTTGTCAAGTGCCGAGTAAATCCTTGTTGCAAGTGTGGTCGAGGTGTCCATAAGGGCGACTGGTGATGGGCTTGTGAGTATCCGCTTGGGACTCATTTAGATCCATATCATATGCTCGTTGTCCCAAGTTCGATCCAACGTGGCATGTATGATCTCCACCTTTTTTGAGCTTGAATATTGGTGGAAAGGCAAAGAGAATCTCCCTGAGTCCCGAGTTTATGCTATCTAGGACTTGTATCTCAATGCTTATTGAGGGAATCATTCTCTTTGACCGAAAAGCGAATCTGACGATTAATAAGGGGATGAAATAAATGAGATGCCAGCTAGTGTGTATAATGTCACTGTAGGATTTGTATGGTCGATATGGATCCAGATTACCAATTATGCTTAAAGGGTAATCATACGGATCTATGTCGCACTTTAGGCTAACTGCACCTGTTCCGGCCAGACTAACTTGGCGGCCACATAGCACTCGTGTGTTAACGGATTTTTGGCCGGAAACGTTCTAGCCAGAACGCTAAAACGTTTGCGACCAGAATATTTATGTCCTTTTAATACGTTCCACTATAGAAAATTAGAAATATTTTGAATAGTTCCAGCCTGAACCCTTCCGGCTAGAACGGTTCCAGCCGGAACTGTCTATGTGGAATGCCAAGTGGCAGCCACATCAACAAAAGTGATGATTTTCTGAAACTTGTCACTTCTGCAATAAAATTCAATAGGTAAATGAAAATTATTAAAAAAAATAAAATACCCTTTTGTAGAGATCGAAGTCACAATTCTACTCATATAATTTGTATAATGTTTTTATTACATTTAATATTTAAAAAATTAAAAATACTACAACCAGGTATTCTTTTGTTCTATAATAGGCTGGTTTGAAAAAAAATAAAAAAATATCGAATCACTTCAAAAAAAATTGAAAAAAACTATGGTTCACTAGAAGAGAGAGTCTTCTCCAAAAGGGTATTTTTAGTTTTTTTATTATCATAAATTGAATAGACAAATTGTGGTGAAAGACAAAAACTGTTAAATTCTGGCATATTCGACTTCCAAATGCTATAACAAATAAAATATACATCAAAAAGTTAATTTTTTTTTTCATGCACTATATATATATATGTCATCTATAATGGATATCAAAATCAGAAAAAAATAAGTTGATTTATATTTTCTTTTGTGGTGGGAACTAAACCCCCTGATTTTTAGTGTTTTTTCAGAAATAAAAAATGGGACTTTAAAGATTAAAAAAAATAAAAATTATTGACAAAAAAGTTTCAAAAAATAGTAGACTTAAACTTCAACAAATTTTACACATTTCATCACTTTACATCATCTTCAAATTCAAAATGCAAATGACACTTTTATGGCGACGAAATTGAACAATCATTATTGTGTTAACCTTTTCCTTTGTAAAAGTGTGACACGGGTTTATGCTTTTACCCTAAAAGGTTGGCACAATTGCTATGTATCTACTTACTCAGATACAAGTGTCAATAAGGAAGTGTTTTTTATTACTTTTCACATGGGTTTGAGATAGAAAGGTAAGAAAATTGATTTTCGCGATCAGGTCAAATGTGTGAAGTTAGGCAAGTGGTTGTTACCATTATGCATTTTTCGCATGAATTACTCAGACAAAAGTTGAAAGATTACTATTAAATATAGAAGTAGTGTAAGGATAAGTTGGTAATTGATTAGTAACTTTGAATAGGCTAAAAGCGAAGCAGTCACCGGTTAGGAGGGACCTCAAAGAGAACAATCTGGATCAGTTAGCAAGAGTAAACACAACAGAAACACAAAGATATGATGGAGGCAATGTATAATATATTGTATTATAACATGAAAATTGATTACAACCAACCGGTAACAACTAGATTATAACATAACTAACTCACAGGCCTACTAGAACATGCTCAAAATATAGAATAGGTCACAACCGGGACCTTCAATCTTAAGATCTATCTTCTATGCTTAGTCTAGCTACTTGATTATTCGATTGTTACATTCTAATTCTTAATTACAATTATATACAATCCAAGGGGATCCAGTCGGCCCAAAAAGGGATCAAAACGCAAAGAACAAAACCTAACGTGTAAAATCAAAAAGGTCAGCCTCTGCCAAGAAATTCCTCCGGAAAATACAAAGGATGAAGTGTAGATCTTGGGAAAAGGTCGTCCACATGCCAAGGAACATCGAAACAAAGGCCCAAGGCTCTGCAAGCTTCAGAAGGGGGTTCTGGTAGATCACCAAAATAGTTCCAGGCAATCAATAACAAGAAACTATTAATCGGTAACAAGAAACTTTCAAGGAAACTGATAGCAATAACTTGTCCAAAAATGATCAAAATGAGATGCAGTCTAGAAATAATAAAGATGATCAAGTCTTCAATTAGAATCCAACTCCATAGGATCCGATGAGCCAAAACTAGTATACACAGAAAGAAAAGCTGAAACTACAAACAGAAATCAAAACAGAAAGGAAAAGGTTTTTCGTTGATGCAAGATTACCATGAATCGAGGATGCTCCTACATCAAAAAGATAGAATATGAAAGTGTCATAGGTATATTAGGGATTTATGAACTATAGATCATGTTGCAGAAGAGATGCTGAGGTCCTGAAGTAGGAAATGAGAAAATATTTTTGTATAACCAAGGGTGTTTTGAAATATGTATGTTTGTGCAAGAGAGGAACAAGAAGTTTGAGGTGCACACGTAGGATTATTCTACAATATAAAAATATTTCAATCCTTTTGGGTAGCCAATTTTCCCTTTGGAAGTAGGGGACTGGGGAGACAATGAAGAGTGCAAACATTGGTGAAGTGGGTTTGTAGCATCGTAAACCCACATGTACAATTGTCAATGTTCTCCCCTATCAGGATGAGTAACAAGAATTACTCATTCTGACGTTCCCTACCTCAATAACCACCCATGGTTCATGGTAGTTCAATTCATGGGATAGTTAATTCCTACAAGTACCTTTTGATCTGGGTATGAAGGCTTCTATGTGTAATAATTGTGGCAATTACACTTAATGACAAGATAGAGGCAACCGGTTCTATTAAAACATGCTTTCATATAAAGGCTAATTAGGTAAAATTAACTGGACACATGTAAACAACCGGAAGCTTATTGCACTCCTTTCTGTTATAAAAATGATGCCAATGTTGTAATTAGGGGTTCTAAAATTTTCCATTTTCTAGGCAAGTAAAGTAGGTTGTATATAGTTTAGTGTTGGGATAATTTTGTAATGAATGAATGTAAAAATTTCTCAATAGTTTCAATTATTTTATGAGAAGATTGTAAAATTGTTGCAAAAATTGTCTCTATATGTATTTTGAGACTTCATATGAATCAAAATGTTAAGGATGTTTTGATTTGTCTTGACATTTTTCTATCAATATGTAATTGTGTGTATAGGTTTCCTTCAAGGAAAGAATTAAAGTCAATGTGCTAATTAGAGTGAGTTTGGGAAATATATTATGGATTTGTAAGAATGGTTTGTGTAATAGTAAAAGGAGATACATTAGTGTAAGGCATTAACATTTGAAAGGCTCACTAATTTGAAGTGATCTATTCTTAAGTTTTGCATTTATAATCTAGGAATTGACTCAATGCCTTCGAGTAGACACTGGTTTGCTGTCTTGTTTATAATTGGTTTCAGAAACATTCTAAATCAAAATCATCTTTATTTTCTCCACCCTTTCTTGTTTTATAAGTTATTCATGAGTTATTTGTTCTCAACTATTTTTAAAGCATTTGGAATTTTGTATCTAAGAATAATCCATCTTTATTAAGTCTATAGGTTATTATTGTTTATTAGGTTATTGTTAATGCAAACCCCAAAATAGGAAAACCCTCCTGGGTATGATAGAGCTCAAAGTGAAGAAGGTTATTAAATCCTTTTTATGTTGCATTTTATTGTCCTTAGTCTATTGACATTGCAAATTAGATGTTCGAGGTCCCTAATCCCATAACCTAGAAGGTTTATTTCTTTTAGGACTACGGGTTGCAAGAAAAATCACCAATAGAAATGGCAACTCTATTGGGGAAGAACCCTTGAATTATTCATATGGTAAGGAGTCAAGAATGTCTATAATCTGAAATTTATCTCAGATCTAGGCATTTTAGCCTCGAGAAATTTTTTATTGCAGCTCAATTGAAAGATATTTGTGTGACTCTATTGTTGGGAGAAACCTAGAATGAAGATATGTTTTGAACAACTTCTAGTTTTAAAATTTTCCTCTGCAAGGAGGTGGCGACTTTGTGAAAAAAGAACCTAAGATGTGAAGAATATCTTCAAATATCCAATCAAAAAGAAAGTAATAGTTGCTGCAATATCCAAGTATTCTTGTATCAAGCTCAAATCATGTTCCTTATCAGGTGAACAATGTCACTAAGTGAGGAATTGTTGGTGGTAAATTTACTTGCTTCTTTGATGCAAAGTTGAGGTAATGAACTTGTGAAAGTACAAGTAGAAATGTATCATCAATGTAGTGTTCCATGTATGGTTCCTGGTAATGAAATATCAAGTCAAAATTATCAGTTATGTCCACAGAGAAGAGTATGTACTGTATAAAGATATAACCCTTTTAATTTCAGTTATATTAAGGGTTATTCAAATCATTTCCCTATTATATTAAAAAGGTATGTGCCTAAGTTTTATGGAAGGAAAGATGAGTCATCTAGTAAGCATGTACAATCATTTTATTATTTCATGGAAGATAATCAAATTTGTGTAGATTAAATTAAAAAATTTGTTAGGTCTCTTATGGAAGACACAAGTGAATGGTTTAATAGTTTTCTTGTGGAAAGTGTAGTTTCTTGGGAAAATCTTAACATGCTTTTCTTGAGATATTTTGACAAGAGTATGCCATTTGAATTCACCTCAAAAGTTGAAAATAAATTATGTACGTAGTCAAAGAAAGAGATAGATGATGAATCTATTTTTTTAAATGAATGTAGCTCTGATGGCCCAATTAATTAATCTCAATACAATGCATATGATTAGCCCCAAATATATCTTGAGCCAGTTAAAGTTAATGTTGATGCCATGATGCATGTCAATGCATTGTTTAATCTAAGGAGACTAGCGAATGAATCACCAAGAGAATTGTTTATAAGGTTTTTAATTACAACTAAGAAAATCCCTAGTTGTCTCAGCCCCAAGGAATCTATAGGCTTTGACTTATTTATGAAATCTTATGAACCTAGTTTAATCCAGTGGACAAAATCTTTGAAATCAGGAAGAATTAGTCAAATTCTTGATTGGATTGATATTATTGAGAAGATCAATTCTGAAAATGCATTAGATGTTGAGGTTCATGAGGATATAATGTCTGAAAAAAGATGGGGATATATTAAAGTATGATAATGTTTCTCAAATTAGTGAGTGTGGGGTTTGTGATCAGACCATAGAGGATGAATGTTCAAGTCAAAGTGGTTCTTATAAGGATCATATTTAGGATAGAGATGAATGTTCAGGAAACTTGGGTACTACATTAGATTGTGACTGCGTCTTTGATGAGGTTGTTTTTGAGATTTAACTCCAAATGATGAAAATAATTGTTGTAATAATGAATCCATTGATGTTTTAGATTGTAATGATGTAGATGACAACCTTGGGAATTTTAATTTGTAGCTAAATGATGTTGGCAGCTTTAATGAAGACCAAGAGAAAGAGGTAGTGGAAGATATGGGAGAGGAAGAAGGTTCACTCAACAGTGAACAAATTTCAGATTTGTTAACCATGGAATATCAGAGGTATGCACATTTGTGCCCAGCTCACATGAAATACTATAATGATAGTATTCATGGTAGTGTCAAGTATGACACGTGTTTTTTATTCTTCCTCCACACTTAAGCCAGTTAGTTTTCCAAGTTACAATGCATATGAAGCTAAGAAAATAAGTGAATGTGATGATGCATTGAATGTTGAGTATAGAGATGGACATGCTAATGTGAATCCAAATTTTAATCAAGTGCGAACAACAGATGATTGTAAGATTCATCATAGAAGTGTTTCAAATCAAGAGGATTCGGTTATAGATTCGCATGACCGTGTGTTGCCCATGAAAATGGATTTTGCCTTGATTGAAAATTTAGTGTGTTATTGAATTAGGGATGCAATTTTAGAGTGAGTTATCAAATGATGATGACACAAGTTTGTGTTATTTGCATGATGTGGATGCCAAGGATGAGGATGGAAATAGTTAGTATGTAGGTAAAAGTTTATATGAGCATACTAAATTGTAGTTACCAGAATTAAATATGTATGAATATTTCTCTTTTCATAAATGTGAAGATAGTTTGCATGATGTATGTGATTTGTTTGAATTCTCTTTTGAGAGTCTGATATTCGATATGCAATCTAGTAATCAAAATGAGGTCTATGATACCATTTGTGTGTTAGAACATAAGTCTTTTCTTTCTCAGCTAGAATAGACTTCCATAAAGTGTGACAGTGAGATGAATCATGAAGAATGTTATGTTCATCATGAAAGTGTTCTATTTGATGAGCATGACATGTTTATGTCACCTAATGATCAATATTCTTAGGTTGTGCATGAGTTTCAAATGCCTAATGATAGTAAGTGCACTAATAGTGTTGAGTGTTGTGGCTAGATGAAGAAGATTAATATGCTAAACCAGTTGGATTCCAAGTAGATATTTAGATTGTCCTAAACAAAATCAAAAGAAAATCAAATTTATGAAAGAGGTAAATAGAGGACTTCACTTTTTGGTGGCCTTGGGCCATCGACCATTGTTTGTTTTTTCAAACCAGAATAATAAAGGTTAGAGGTAGACCTTGTTTAACTCTAGAGCCTAATGGAGTAGGCACTTGGTCTGCTTCTACCAGAGACCTAGATACTTGCTATGCCCGTAGTGGACATGCATCCCCAAAAAGAGACACTCTTGGGACATCTAAAAAAATTGGATAAATTTTGAGGCCCCATAAAAAAATTTGCCTATGAATAGATGTCTTGGTATTCCACTCATAAGAAGACCATGAATGTAGCTCATAAGTTACTTGGGACATGACGAGATGGATTGTTCCTCTTTGCCAAGTGCCAAGTAGATCCTTGTTTCAAGCATGGTTGAGGTATCCACAAGGGTGACCAACGGTGGGCTTGCGAGGTTGTCGTGAGTGTCCCCTCAGGACACAGCCAGATCGATATCATATGCTTGCTAAGTCTTGAGTTCAGTCTAGCATGGCATGTGCAATGTCTACTGGTTTTGAGCTTGGAGCTCAGTGGAAAGGCGAAGAGCATCTCACCAAGTCCCAATTTTATGTTGCTCGGGATTTGTACCTCAATGCTTATTGAGGGAATCATTCCCTTTGACCAAAAAGAAAAACAATAAAGAGGGGAATGAAATAAATGATATGCTAGCTAGTGTGTATGATGTGACTGCGGGATTTGGATGGTCGATACGGGTGTGGATTTCCAAGTATGCTCAAAAGGCTGACATAATTGGTATGTGTCTTCTTAGTCAGATACAAGTTTCAATAAGGTAGTGTTGTTTCTTACTTTTCACACGGGTTTAAGATAAAAAGGTAAGAAAATTGATTTCTGTGATCAGGTCAAATGTGTGAGGTTAGGCAAGTGGTTGTTACCAATATGCATTTTTTGTATGAATTACTCAAACAAAAGCGGTAAGATTACTATTAAATACAATAGTGTAAGGATAAGTTGGCAATTGATTAGTAACTTTGAATAGGCTGAAATATGGAGTATGAAAGAGTCATTGGTACATTAGAGCTTTATGAACTATGTATCATATTGCAGAAGAGATGTCAAGGTCCTGAAGTAGGAAATAGGAGAAGATTTTTGTATAACCAAGGGCATTTTGAAAGATGTACGTGTTAGTCAGAGAGAAACAAGAAGTCCGAGGTGCACATGCATTATTATTCTGCAATGTGCAAATATTTCAATCCTCCTAGGCAAAAAATTTTCTCTTTGGAAGTAGAGGACTGGGGAGACAACGAAGAGTGAAAACTCTAGTGAAGTGGGTTGCTAGCGTCATAAACCCACATGTACAAAATTATCAATATTCTCCCATATGAGGATGAGTAATGGGAATTACTCATTCTAATGTTCCCTACATCAATAACCACCCAAGATTTGTGATAGTTTGATTCACAAGATAGTTGGTTCTTGTGAATACCTTTTGATCTGGGCATGAAGGCTTCCATGTGTAATCGTTTTGGTAGTTACACTTCAGGAAAATATAGAGGCAACTAGTTCCATTAGGTCATGCTTTTGTAGAAAGGCTAATTAGGTAAAATGAACTAGACACATGTAAGCAGACTGGAGCTTATTACATTTGTTACTGTTATAAAAAGAATACCAAGGCTATAATTAGGGGTTCTAAAATTTTCCATTTTCTGGACAAGTAAAGTAGAGTTGTGTATACTTTAGCGTTGGAATAATTCTATAATGAATGAATGTACAAATTACTCAGTAGTTTCAATTAGTTTTTGAGAAGATTGTAAACTAGTTGTAGAAATTGTCTCCATATGTATTTTCAGACTTCATATGAATCAAAATGTTAAGGATATTTTGATTTGTCTTGATATTTTTCTGTCAATGTGTAATTGTGTATATGGGTTTCCTTCAAGGAAGCAATTAAAGTCAAGGTGTTAATTATAGTGAGTTTGGAAAATATATTATGGATTTGTAAGAATGGTTTGTGTAGCAGTAAAATGAGATGTATTAGTGTAAGACATTAATGTTTGAAAGGCTCATTGATTTGAAGTGATCTATTGTTCATTTTTTCATTCATAATGTAGGAATTGACTCAATGCCCTATAATAGACATGGGTCTATTGTCTGGTCTATGATTGGTTTTAGAAACATTCTAAATCAAAATCATCTTTGTTTTCCTTGCCATTTCTTGTTTTATAAGTTATTCATGAGTTATTTGTTCTCATCTATTTTTAAATCATGTGGGATTTTGTATCTGAGAATAATCCATCTTCATTAAGCATGTAGGTTATTTTTTTTTAAAAGGTTATTGTTTATCTAGGCCCTGTAATAGGAAAACACTCTTGAGTATTATGGAGCTCAAAGTGAAGAAGGCTATGAAAGCCTTCTTATGTTGCATTTTCTTGTCCTTAGTCTATTGATATTGCAAATCAAATGTTCTACGTCCCTAATCCCATAACCTAGAAGGTTTATTTCTTATAGGACTAAGAGTTGCAAGAAAAATCACCAACAATTTGCACTATAGTTGCACAACTCAACTAGATTTGTTAATCTTCAAAATTGATATGTTGTTGTAAATGGACAAACAATGTGATCTGCAATTTAGTAATAGGTATCAAAACACACAATGCTTGAAAAGAGATTTGTTAAAGTGACATAATATTCAATTATCATTTGATAGCCTAAAAGTGGCATGTTCATAAGGGAACTTATATATAGCATTCATTATTATGCAGATTTCTCTAGGTAGTTTGATATCAGATTTTTGAATATTTAGAAATAGTAATTTGTCGTCAAGATTTTTCAACATGTCATACAGTGCAAGGTCCTCAATGAATACTCTTGGAACAGTTAAATTTTCTTACATACAATAAAAATGATCTACCGAGTATGATTAAATTCCATTGGAACCTAGAAATTAGGTTTTCCAAAAAGAAATTCATCTCCTCCATTAATGAATAACATTGAATTATATTATGTTAGAAATTGCATTTCATTTAAATAAAAATACAATGAATAAATTCACATCATACTATGAATAACTTCTAATATCTTCTTACTATTTCTAAAAACATAATATAGTTTAATAACATCTTTCACTACCCTGTTTATACACCTCGTAGTAAGAGAAAATAGTTTGTTGGTTTTTTTAAAAAAACATTAAAAACCTAACAACCCCTAACTTCAAATACATGCTCACTATTTCTAAGAACATAATAATAGTTGAATAACATCTTTCACTACACTACTTATAAAAGTGCATTATTAAATTGCTTGCATGACAATATACCACTTTGTTTTTAACCAATCGTAACCTAAAATTACTTTTTGCATGTTCTTAATTCATAAATATCACTTTGAAAGTATAGTTAAAAAAAATATTTAATAGTTTAACTGCCAAGTTGTGTACACCAAGCACTATGAAGATTCAAACATTGAAAAATAATGCTTAAAAGTTATATTTTATGAATGATTCAAGTTACTTTATCCAATCTCAGATAGATTTCCTCCAAATCACTTCGTTAGGAGATGCCTAGAAGAATGCCTATAATCTTAAAGAAAAGATTAAAAAAAGTCCAAAGATGATAGTTGCAAGTCATTTCCAAAAAATGCAGACAAGTTACTATATCCAATCTAAAACTGATTTCCTCCAAATCACTTCATTTGGAGATTCCTACAATAATGCATACAAAATTTAAGTGAAGCTTTAAAATAAGTCCAAAAATGATAGTTCCAAGTCATTTTACAAAAATATGGGCAATTCTCAAAACACAAAATCTGAACCTGGCCAAGGAAGTACACTAGAGAATTTTGATAGACCTTTGTAGAAAACCACTTTGACCCATAAGATGGCCCATTAAGAACCTATTTATTGCAAATGTTTCACTTTCATTTTCTTTTCTTTGCATATGAAATGATTAATTTGTACAAAATTCCATTTACAGATATAAAGGTACAACAGACTAACATAGACATAAAACCTATGAACATAGAAAATACATGACTATCAAAACTATTTATCACTCACACAAATACAAACAATTAACATTGAAGAAATTTATCAAATAGTATCCCAAAGTTCCCCCTTCCTTGAATCAAATTCCCTTGAAGCACTTGTCTCATGAAATGCAATGATTTCTCTATATTACGCTAGTGAATGAGAAAAATCTAATGAAATATTGAAGAGAAGCAACAACCCTCACAATGAAAGCATGACATCATAACAGGTCTATCAAATTCCTCTAGTGTCCTTTATTAGCCTAAGTTGATGATGGTTCTCTAGTGTGCTGCCTAGACTAATATTTAAATTGCATTATAGTAATTGTTTTTTTATTTTACCAATTAAATTGTTCATTAAACTTTTTCTTTTGAAAGTGTAAATAATAAACTAATTAGTGGACATTCAACACATAGATCTGTGTTTTGATTGGTTAATATTTAGAAATGTTTTCCAAACCTAAGGCTTCTACTATATGTTCTATAGTGATAGTTATGATACTTAATATAAGTACAGATCCAATAGCCAACAAGATGAGAGAAAGGGGGGGGTGAATCATACAAACTTTTCATCCATAAAAACATCAGATTCAACCTCGGTAACATATATATCAGTAATATAACCAAAACTATTAAACATGCAAACTCAAAAAGCATATGAACAATATAAACCTCACAACACCAGATTTAACGTGGAAACCCAAATGGGGAAAAACCACTGGGGATTTTGGACCCACTAAGTAATATACTCTTCTAGAGTATGCTCAGTTAAAAGCAAATCCTGTTAAAGATTACAAACACGTTGCTAGATGTGACCCGGTTAAGGGATTTCCCTTAGATCTGTTAGGATCTTCACTTTGTTAGAAGTGACCTTGTTAAAGGATTTCAAACACTCAATCAGAATGTCACCTTGCTAGAGGGTTTACATATAGGACTGTTAAGTCCACTCGGTTAAGAGATTTTCTGTCACTTTAACAAAATAACAGTAATAAAAATCTATCTACAGCTTCACATCTAAAATGCTAAAGCAGATTCCTATTTGTTCAATACAATCTAGACATAGAACTAATCTTGTCTATCTACTGGGATTCTATACTCTTGTAGCGTCCTAAAATTGCGACACTTGCAATTTCGACTGCATTTGGGTCTTCACGATGGCGACGCAACACTAAACCTGAATGGAGACCCCGAAACTTGCTCATGACACCAAAAACTGCATTTTTCTAGCACCCTGGCCTGATCCTCCTTGCACCCTGCTGTCCCGGGAGGTGGGACCAGAGCGCCCAGCGCCCTGGTCCTTCAGGACCAGGGCGCCTAGCACCCTGGTCCCCCAGGACCATGGCGCCCAGCACCCTGGTCCCTGGCCCTATTTTGGGCCCGGTCTCCTATGGGACTTCGGGCCTTCTTGTTTGCAAATTGGAAAATAACATTTCCTGGTCAGCCTAAGGTCAGGAAAATCAGTCTTTTAACCCTAATTGGCAAGTATATAAACTACTTTTCCTCTCTCATTTGGGAGAGGATGAAAAAAGGTAAAAACGATATTCAAACATTCAAGCATTCAAGCATTCAAGCATTCCTTCAAGCAATTGATCATTCTAAGTCTCCATTCAAGGCTAAGTGTTGCATTCAAGACAAGGATTCAACCATTGAAGAGGAGATCACTTACAACACATTACATGCTACAACATACAACATACAACAAACAACAACATCTATACCTTCGCATATAAGGATACAAACATCCTTACAACAAGGTATTAGTACTTGTTTTACATTACATTTACAGCATTTCTCATTTCTTGGTTAATTCCAAAACCGGGGTTTGACCTAAGGGCAAACCCCTAATCCCTAACCCCCCAATCATCTTCGCTTTTCTGTGTGTAGGTTGCAGGTACGCGGCTGAAATTGAAGATCTGGAATCCTTGTGCAGAGACGAACAGATCCCCCTTCGTTTCGCGGATTTTTCGGAGGACCGTGTGCACGCCGGGCGCCATCGTCCCGTCAACTTTTACTCAAATTTGCAGGACAGTGTTGTCTCGACATTTTACTGCTAATTCCAGGTCCGCAACTTCATCCTATATCCCTAACTCAGTTTATAAGCGAATCTTTCTCACTTTCTATGCATTCCTAGTTCAATCTTTCCATCTACATTCTTTACAAAAGAGGGTATCCTTGCTATCACAACCCTTGAAACTCATATAGAATCCAATCTTGCATTGCGTGGGATTGGATCTTGTGGGTTTCAACCCCTCTTTTGAATGTAAAGTCCCTCCTAAGTGAAAACCATCAACCCTAGTGACTCTCCCTTCTCCCTCCTCGGAGTTGGGGAGGGGAGAACGACTAGGGTTCGATTTTTCCGCTTTACAACTCTGTTATTCTAACAGGTCTTCAAGCTTATGTGCTCGGTAATCACTATGTAGCATCCCTGTGCATACACTTGCCCGCATACATTGTTTATCAATAGTTTCCTATTTATAAACAATTAGGTAACCGCTTAATCTCCTTGATCACATTTCCCATGATCAATCATAGCCATCAGATCTTCAATCTTGTCCAGGTTCAATGCATCTTTCAATCTGAAAATGTTTTACCCCACCTTGGAACTTGCATAATAGTCTTGGAACTTGTGCCAGGGTATTGCGGTTCAATCTGAGTTGTAGATCTTCATGCCGACTTTCCATTGCCTTAGATTTGTTAACAAACTTTTTCCATGGCTTACCAATCATTTAATCTGCTCCAGCTCATCAGCTTCCTTCATTAAATACCACATGTAAACATTTAATGCATTTTGTTATAGCTCCGTTACAACTCAGTAACAACTCGATGAATACTAAACTCCACTCGATAGACATTCCGCCTTCATTAACCGATAGCAATAACCTTAGGGTTTACTGACTAGGTTCCTTATGGTTTACAGACTAGGTTCTTTGCTTGATAACATAGTATAGTATTAACCTTTACAATTTACAACATATGTATGATGTTAAAACAATCTAAAACATCATGATCTCATCATTGTCTGACTCGGTAGTAGTTTCCCATTGAATACCTTATTCATCCCCTTATTCATCATATTCTTTCCCATGTCTTTTACCGACATCTTTATAATCTTCATATCATACTTCTCAAGATATGGCAACATCATATTGAATTAGAAAATCAATTTCTTGACACCAATGACAAAATAATAATATTGAGATAGTAAAACATCTTTAATCAGTTATATCCATAATCATCAACAACCTTCTCAATATCCTTAAGAAATGCCAACAATCTTTCATTGTCTGTTATAATGCAATATTGCCAACAATCTCCCCCTTTGGCATTGATGGCAAAACCAATTGATTTGAACTTAATAGATTCGGATGGTTGTAATTCTGAAATGCTGAAATGCTCTTCCCCATACATTAGACTTCTCCTCATTTCTTTAGTCTTCTTCCCAATCTGTAGTCTACTCTGTTTTCTCTTAGTCTTCTCCCCTAATAGGTCTTCTCTCCTTTATAGTAGTCTTCTTCCCCTTTGACAACAATGCCAAAAAAAAGAACTAAAACATAATTTCTTTATGTAAGAAGTGATTTCCTGTTGTTGTGTATCAACTGAGTCTTGGTCAAAGCATTTGTCTTCAATTCCTGTTCCCTGTAATATTTCTTGTATTAATTCTAGTTCACTTTTAGAAAACATCCTAAAGTGTATAACTCAACATCAACTCTTAAAAGATATTCATTAGAGTCATCGGATTGATGCTTTCACCGAACTCGGTCAGTGAGTAGAAGATAGGGGTAGGACCCCTAGCTTACTTCTAAGATATTCAAAAGTGTCCTTTGGTAGTGGCTTGGTGAAGATATCTGCTATTTGCTCCTTTGTGCTAACATACTCCAACACCACTTTCTTCTCTTGAGCTTCTTCTCTAAGATAATGATATTTGATAGATATGTGCTTTGTCTTAGAGTGCATAACAGGATTCTTTGAAATATTAATGGCACTAGTATTGTCATAGAATATAGTTACCGGCTTGGTAACTTTCTCATTTATACCTTCCAATAGTTTTTTGATCCATGTAATGTTGGTACAATTCAATGCTGCAGCAACATATTTAGCTTCTGTTGTTGACTGTGAAACACATCCTTGTTTCTTGCTAAGCCAACTCACTAGTCTTTCTCCTAAAAAGAAAGCTCCTCCACTTGTGCTTTTTCTGTCATCAATGTTGCCTGCCCAATCAGCATCAGTATAAACTTTTAAATCAAAATCATTTTCTTTCTGATATACTAAGCCATAATCCTCTGTGCCTTTCAAGTATCTAAAAATTCTTTTGATTGTTGTCAGGTGTGTTTCCTTAGGATCTACAGAGAATCTTGCAACTATACCTACTGCATGTGCTATGTCTGGTCTGCTATGAACAACATATTGTAGTTTTCCAATCATGGATCGGCAGAGTGTCTCATCAACAGATGTAGATTCATCATTCTTAGATAACTTACAGTTGGTAGTCATAGGAGTACTTACTAGTTTTAAATCATCCATTCCAAATTTCTTCAAGATTTCCTTTATGTACTTGGATTGAGTAATGAAAATCTCATTTTTCATTTGCATTATCTGTAAACCTATAAAATACTTTATCTCATCCCTTAATGACATCTCAAATTCTTTGCTCATTTCATTTCCAAAGTTCTTGCATAAAGAGTCATTTCCACAAAATATATTATCATCAACAGGCTGAGATCAGTATTCCATTTTCATCATTCTTCATGTACACGTTGTTGTTCTCACTTGTCCTTATAAAACCAATCTTAATCAAATAAGAGTGCAATCTTTCATACCATGCTCTTGGTGCTTGTTTCAAACCATATAAAGCTTTGTTCAATTTACATACCTGATCTTTATTATTGTCTTCAACAAATCCTTTAGGTTGTCCAATGAAAACTTCTTCTTCTAATATTCCATTCAAAAATGCAGATTTGACATCCATTTGATATACCTTGAAGTTCTTGAAAGCAGCATAGGCCAACATTGTTCTTACTCCTTCAACTCTAGCAACAGGTGCAAAAGTTTCACCATAATCAATTCCTTCCTCTTGAGCATAACCTTTGCAAACTAATCTTGCTTTGTTTCGAATGACTTCACCTTTTTCGTATAGCTTGTTTCTTGAAATCCACTTTGTATTGATTATATTTTTGTCCTTTGGTCTTCGGATTAGTGTCCATGTGTCATTCTTCTTGATTTGATCAATCTCTTCTGTCATAGCATTTATCCAATCTTCACTGTTAAATGCCTCTTTCACTATTCTCAGTTCAAATTCAGATATCAAACATGTGTTCTATCTCAGTTTGTTCCTTGTCATCATTGGATCATCCTTATCTCCTATAATCTGACTTGGTGCATGATGTCTTCTAACATACTTGGCTAATACAGGCTTGGTAGGCTCTGTATGATCCTCTTCATCACTCGATAACTAGATATTCTCTTCATTTTCTTCAATAGTCTTCTCGGTAGGACTTCTTAGTTGAACATAGACAAATTCATCATAGTCTTCTGGTTCCTTGGAATTTCCTTCATCATTTCTTTCTGCAAATTCACCAATTTTCACATTTGCACTTTCTACTATTTTGTTAGATGATTTGATCAGACATTTAAATGCTTTTCTTCTGGAAGAATAACCTAGAAATGTTCCTTCTTCACTTTTTTTATCAAACTTGCCATATCTATCATCTTTATGAACATAGCATCTACTTCCAAAGATTTTAAAATAACTAACATTAGGTTTCTTATCATACCAGATTTCATATGGTGTCTTCAAAGTACCTTTCTTCAATTGAACTCGGTTCAAGGTGTAAACAACTGTGCTTATTGCTTCTCTCCAAAATGTTTGTGGCACCTTTTTTTCAATCATTAGTGTTCTAGCATAATCCACAATAGATATGTTTCTTCTTTTAGCTATTCCATTCTGCTGTGGAGTTCTCGGTGCAGAGACTTGTCTTTTAATACCATGATCATTGCAGAATAAGTTGAATTCAACAAATGTGAACTCTCCTCCTCTATTTGATCTAAGACATTTTAGTTGTCTTCCTGTTTCATTTTCAACTCTTGCCTTGTACCATTTAAACATTTGAAAAGCTTCTAATTTTTCCTTTAAAAACATTACTGACATCATCCTTGAATAGTCATCCACAAATAATATGAAATACTTATCACCATAATAATTTTGAACTTTCATAGGACCACAAAGATCAGTGTGCACTAGATCTAAAATTCCCTTAGAAGTGTAAGACTTACTTGTAAAGCTTGATCTTGTCATCTTACCCATCTGGCATCATCGACACATAGCATTCTCAGGTTTTTCAAGACTCAGTAGACCTCTTACTCTGCGCTTCTTACTTATTTTGATCAGACTATCAAAATTTACATGACAAAACCTTTTATGCCATAGCCAGGTATCATCAATCTTTGCATGCAAACACTTATTCCGAATTGAGTCAAGGTGAAATGTATTACCTTTTGTTTGTGTCCTGGTTGCAACTAACTTTCCATTCTTGTCATGAACTTTGACAATTCCTTTCTAAAATTCTATTCGGTAACCTGTGTTGTTTAGCTGTGCTACACTCAACAAATTGTATTTCAAACCTTCAACCCAATAAACATCATTGCATCTTGCATTATCAAGAAGTGTTATAGATCCTTTACCTCTTACCAGACATGGTGCATCATACCAAATCTAACATAGCCTCCATCATAATCTTCTAACATAACAAACTTGTGTTTATCTCCTGTCATATGATGTGAGCATCCACTATCTATAATCCAAGAATCATTAGTGTTTATGTGAGATATTAGGGCTTTTTCTTCATACCTTTCTTCATCTGAGCCATCCTTGATCACCACATAAACTACTTCCTTTGTATCAGTCTCATCTGATTTATCATCGTTAGATTCCTCATCAGCTATTAAGCATGTCTTTCTATCTCTTCTTCTGAAGTCTCGGTGTCCTCTGTAATGATTATCTTTATGTCTGTTATCTTGGTAATCTCTCTTTTCAGTAAAATCTTTGTTAGGATAGTTAGAAGCCATGTGTCCTATCTTATCACAGTTGAGAAAATTTCAAAGGTAGTTTTCCTTTATACTTACCTTTGCCTCTCGGTAACCTTTTGGCTAATAGTGCTTCAAACTCTTCTTGCTTTCTGATTTCTTCATACAACTTGTGTACTTCTTCCATTTTTTTCCAAAATCTTTTACTTGCTCCACTGTGATCTCCTTCGGAGTACTTATACTTTCTTTCATTGTAATCATTAGATTCATCAAGATGAAAAGAACTAAATGTAGATTCAACTTTATTTACCAAAGATCCACTATTATCAAAATTACTTAACTCAAATGCATGTAGCTTACCAATAGTAGCATCCAAAGAAACTGGCATATTAGGCACAGACCTCAATTCATTGATTGCAAAGACTTGGATTGTATAAGCTGGTAGAAGGGTTCTCAACAACTTACTTGTTATATCCTTTTCTTCAATAGTTCCACCTGCTCCTTTGATTTGATTGACAATCTCCTTTAGTCTTGTATTGTACTGAGTTATGTTCTCACCTTCATTCATCCTCATAGATTCAAGTTGTCCTCTCAGACTATCTACTTTTGCTCTTTGAACATGTTCATCTCCTCCATATACTGATATGAGCTTATCCCACATTGCCTTTGCATCATTGCAGCCTTCTAGATCATTAAACTCTGAATCGGTCAATGGAGATGTTATTTCAATCATTGCTTGAATATGTTCTTGCTTTGCCTTTATCTCTTCCATAGTAAATGGATAGGTTCTTGGTGTAACAAAATCATTCTCCAGATAGTATAAAGCAAATTCTCCAACTCCTGATAGATGTAGCTTCATCCTTTTCTGCCATGTAGACAAACTTGACTTGTTCAGCTTCAGTGCATCCCTCTTATACATCTTTGGATCTTTAACTCAAGTGCCTTTAAACTTTCCTTATGGAATCCAAAGCTCTGATACCAATTGATAGTTCTAATACTTAATATAAGTACAGATCCAATAGCCAACAAGATGAGAGGGGGGGGGTGAATCATACAAACTTATTCATCCATAAAAATATCAAATTCAACCTCGGTAACATATATATCAGTAATATAACCAAAACTGTTAAACATGCAAACTCAAAAAGCATATGAACGATATAAACCTCATAACACCAGATTTAAAATGGAAACCCAAATAGGGAAAAACCACTGTGGGATTTCGGACCCACTAAGAAATATACTCTTCTAGAGTATGCTCGGTTAAAAGAAAATCTTATTAAAGATTACAAACACATTGCTAGATGTGACCCAGTTAAGGGATTTCCCTCGGATCTGTTAGGATCTTCACTTTGTTAGAAGTGACCTTGTTGAAGGATTTCAAACACTCAATCAGAATGTCACCTTGCTAGAGGGTTTACATATAAGACTATTAAGTCCACTCTGTTAAGAGATTTTCTATCACTTTCACAAAATAACAGTAATAAAAATCTATCTGCAACTTCACATCTAAAATGCTAAACCAGATTCCTATTTGTTCAATACAATCTAGACATAGAACTAATCTTGTCTATCTGTTGGGCTTCTATTCTCTATTATTCTAATAGGTCTTCAAGCTTCTGTGCTTAGTAATCACTATGTAGCATCCCTATGCATACACTTGCCCACATACATTGTTTATCAATAGTTTCCTATTTATAAACAATTAGGTAACCACTTAATCAACTTGATCACATTTACCATGATAAATCATAGCCA
This sequence comes from Cryptomeria japonica, assembly GCF_030272615.1. NCBI lineage: Eukaryota > Viridiplantae > Streptophyta > Pinopsida > Cupressales > Cupressaceae > Cryptomeria > Cryptomeria japonica. The sequence goes on from NC_081415.1 coordinate 514,780,177, forward strand.
TCAGATCTTCAATCTTTTCGAGGTTCAATGCATCTTTCGATCTGAAAATGTTTTACCCCACCTTGGAACTTGCATAATAGTCTTGGAACTTGTGCCAGGGTATTGCGGTTCAATCTAAGCTATAGATCTTCATGCCGACTTTCCATTGCTTTAGATTTGTTAACAAACTTCTTCCACGGCTTACCAATCATTTAATTTGCTCCAGCTCATCAGCTTCCTTCATTAAATACTGCATGTAAACATTTAATGCATTATGTTATAGCTCAGTTACAACTCAGTGCCTTCATTAACCGATAGCGATAACCTTAGGGTTTACCGACTAGGTTCCTTAGGGTTTACCGACTAGGTTCTTTGCTTGATAACATAGTATAGTATTAACCTTTACAATTTACAATATATGTATGATGTTAAAACAATCTAAAACATCATGATCTCATCATTCTCTAACTCGGTAGTAGTTGCCCATTGAATACCTTATTCATCCCCTTATTCATCATATTCTTTCCTGTGTCTTTTACTGACATCTTTATAATCTTCATATCATACTTCTCAAGATATGGCAACATCATACTGAATTTAAAAATCAATTTCTTGACATCAATGACAAAATAATAATATCAAGATAGTAAAACATCTTTAATCAGTTATATCCATAATCATCAACAACCTTCTCAATATGCTTAAGAAATGCCAACAATCTTTCATTGTCTATTATAATGCAATATTGCCAACATATAGCAATTATAGGATTGTAAAGTTCTGATGCCAATAGCTAACAAGATGAGAGGGGGGGGTGAATCATACAAACTTAATCTTCCATAAAATCAATAGATTCAACCTCGGTAACTTATACTTCAGCAATATAACCAAAAACTGCTAAACATGCTAACTCATAAACACATAATCATCATAACACATATAATACCAGATTTAACATGGAAACCCAAATAGGGAAAAGTCACTATGGGATTTTGGATCCACTAATAAATATACTCTTCTAGAGTATGCTCGGTTAAAAGCAAATCCTTTAAAGGTAGCTTCCCTTTATACTTACCTTTTCCTCTCAGTAACCTTCTGGCTAATAATGCTTCAAACTCTTCTTGCTTTTTTATTTCTTCATATAGTTTTTGTACCTCTTCCATGTTTTTGTGAAACCTTTCACTTGCGAAACTGTGATTCCCTTCAGAATACTTACTCATTCTATCATTGTAATCATCAGATTCACCAATATAAAAAGAACTGAATGTAGATTCTACTTTATTTACCGAAGACCCACTGTTATCAAAATTACTTAACTCAAATGCATGTAGCTTACAACTAGTAGCATCCAAAGAAACTAACATATTTGGTATAGACCTTAGTTCATTGATTGTAGAGACTCGGATTGTATAAGTAGGTAGAATGGTTCTAAGCAACTTACTTGTTACATCCTTTTCTTCATTAGTTCGCCCTACTCCTTTGATTTGATTGATAGTCTCCTTTAACCTTGTACTGTATTGGGTTATGTTCTCACCTTCATTCATTCTCATGGATTCAAGTTTTCCTCTTAGACTATCTACTTTTGCTCTTTGAACATGTTCATCATCGCCATACATAGATATGAGCTTGGTCCACATTGCTTTTGCATCATTACAGCCTTCTAGATCATTAAACTCTGAGTCGGTCAATGCTGATGTTATTTCAATCATAGCTTGAATATGTTCTTGCTTTGCCTTTATCTCCTCCAAGGTCATCAAGTTGGTGCTTGGAGGTATGTAATAATTCTCCAAATAATATGTTGCATATTCTCCAATTCCTGATAAGTGCAGCTTCATCCTTTTCTGCCATGTGGAGAATCTTGACTTGTTCAGCTTTCGTGCATCCCTTTTATACATCTTTGGATCTTTGCCTCAAGTACCTGTAAGCTTTTCTTCTAGAGTCCAAAGCTCTTATACCAATTGTAAAGTTCTGATGCCAATAGCTAACAAGATGAGAGGGGGGCGTGAATCATACAAACTTAATCTTCCATAAAATCAACAGATTCAACCTTGGTAACTTATACTTCAGCAATATAACCAAAAATTACTAAACATGCTAACTCAAACACATAATCATCATAACACATATAATACCAGATTTAACGTGGAAACCCAAATAGGGAAAAACCACTATGGGATTTTGGACCCACTAAGAAATATACTCTTCTAGAGTATGCTCGGTTAAAAGAAAATCCTGTTAAAGATTACAAACACATTGCTAGATGTGACCCGATTAAGGGATTTCCCTTAGATCTGTTAGGATCTTCACTTTGTTAGAAGTGACCTTGTCAAAGGATTTCAAACACTCATTTAGAATGTCACCTTGCTAAAGGATTTACAAATAAGATTGTTAAGTCCACTCGGTTAAGAGATTTTCTATCACTTTACAAAATAACAGTAATAAAAATATATCTGCTACTTCACATCTAAAATGCTAAAGCAGATTCTTGTTTGCTCAGAACAATCTTGTCGTAGGACTTATCTTGTCCCTCTGCTGGGCTCCCTACTATGTTATTCAAATAGGTCTTGAAGCTTCTATGATCGCTAATCACTATGTAGCATCCATGTCCTTACACTTGCTCGCATACATTGTTTATCAACAATTCCTTATTTATAAACAATTTGCTAACCACTGAATCTCCTTGATCACATTTCCCATGATCAATTATAGCCATTAGATCATGAAACTTGACTAGGTTCAATGTATCCTTCGATCTAAAAATGTTTTACCTCGCCTTGTAACTTGCATTCCTTTTTAGGAACTTGTGCTAGGTTATTGTGGTTCAATCTGTGTTGTAGATCTTCCTCTTGATTTTCTATTGCCATAGATCCTTAACAAACTTTATGCGCAGCATACCAATCATCTATTCATCTCCAGCTCATCAACATCCTTCATTAAATAATGCTTTTATCCATCCAATGCAATCTATCTTAACTCAGTTGTTACTCGGTAAATACTAAACTTCACTTGGTAGACATTCTACCTTCTTTAACCGATATCAATAACCCTAGGGTTTACCGACTAGGTTCTTTGCTCGGTGACATAGTATAGTATTAACCTTACAATCAACAACATTTTTAGGATATCAAAACAATCAAAACAACATGATATCATAATTGTCTAACTTGGTAATAGTTTCCCATTGAATAACTTATTATTCCCCTTCATTATCACATTCTTTGTATGTCACTTACCGACATCTTAATTCTCAACAATACATACTTCTCAAGATATGACAACATCATACTGAATCAGAAAATCAATTTCTTGACATCAATGACAAAATAATATTATAAGGATAGTAATCATCCTTCTTCAATTATATCAATAATCTCCAACAACCTTCTGAATATCCTTATTGAAATGCCAACAATCTCCCCCTTTGGCATTGATGGCAATACCAACTTGTAAATGGTAATACCAACAAGGGATTCAGATTGATTTGGATTCAGATTGCTATGGAGACTTCTCCTATTATCCTTGGGTTGATTTCTTCTTTTGAAGTCTTCTAGGCTTTCTCCCTCTTTCTTTAGTCTTCTGAGTTGTTATCTTGCATTTTAATCTTCTCCCTTTTTCAGTAATCTTCTCCCCCTGTCATTAGTCTTTTGTTATCTTCTTCATTTTAGGGCTTTACTATTTAGTCTACCATTTAGTCTTCTCCCCCTTTGACAACAATGCCAAAAAGTAAAAGACCTAAATCATGAACTCTTCTGCTGTGAAGTGTTTTGCCTTGCTGTGTTACACATGTATCATCTCAGTCTCGATCAGAGAAACTTGTCTCTATTCACTATATCCTGCACACCTTTAGAAAACTTCCTAAAGTGTGTAAATCAACATCAATCCACACATAATATTCTATAGATTCATCGAATTGATGCTTTCATCGAACTCTATCAGTGAATAGAAGATAGGGGTAGGACCCCTAACTTGCTTCTGAGATACTCAAATGTGTCCCTTGGCAGTGGCTTTGTGAAGATGTCTACTATTTGCTCCTTTGAACTGATATATTCCAGCACAACTTTCTTCTCTTGAACTTCTTCTCTGAGATAATGATACTTTATAGAGATATGTTTTGTCTTAGAGTGCATTACCAGATTCTTTGAAATGTTAATGGCAGTAGTATTATCACAGAATATAGCTATTGGCCTAGTAACTTTCTCATTTATACCTTCCAATAGTTGTTTGATCCATGCAATATTGGTAAAATTCAATGGTGCAGTGACATATTCAACTTTTACCGTTGATTATGAAATGCATCCTTGTTTCTTGCTAAGCCAACTTACTAGTCTATCACCCAGAAAGAAAGCTCCACCACTTGTGCTTTTCCTATCATCAATGTTGCCTGCCCAATCAGCATCAATATAAACTTTTAAATCAAAATCATTCCTCTTTTCAAATACTAAGCCATAATCTTCAGTGCCTCTCAGGTATCTGAAAATTCTCTTGATTGCTGTCATATCGGTTTCTTTGGGATCTGTAGAGAATTTTGCAATAATACCTACTGTATGTGCTATATCCAGTCTACTATGCACAACATATTGTCACTTTCCAATCATAGATCGGTAAAGTGTCTCATCAACAGATGTAGATTCATCATTCTTTGATAGTTTACAGTTAGTAGTCATAGGAGTACTTATAGGTTTAGAATCCTCCATTCCAGATTTCTTCAAGATTTCCTTTATGTACTTGGATTGAGTAATGAAAATCTCATCTTTCATTTGTAGCATCTGTAAACCTATAAAATATTTTATCTCCCCAATTAATGACATCTCAAATTCTTTGCACATTTCATTTCCAAAGTTCTTGCATAGAGAATCATTACCACAAAAAATAATATCATCAACATATATGGCTGAGATCAGTATTCCATTGTCCTCATCATTCTTCATGTACATATTGTTGTTTTCACTTGTCCTTATAAATCCAATCTTAATCAAGTAAGAGTGCAGTCTTTCATACCATGCTCTAGGTGCTTGTTTCAGATCATATAAAGCTTTGTTTAATTTACATACCTGATCTTTACTCCTATCTTCAACAAATCCTTCAAGTTGTTCAATATAAACTTCTTCTTCTAGTATACCATTCAAAAATGCAAATTTAACATCCATTTGATATACCTTGAAATTTTTGAAATCAGCATATGCCAACAATGTTCTTACTCCCTCAAGTCTAGCCACAGGTGCAAAAGTCTCACCATAATCTATTCCTTCTTCTTGAGCATAACCTTTGCAAAATAGTCTTGCTTTATTTTGAATGACCTCACCTTTTTCATTTAGCTTGTTTCTGAAAATCCACTTTGTACCGATTACATTTTTGTCCTTCGGTCTTGGGGCCAGTGTCCATGTGTCATTCTTCTTGATTTGATCAGTCTCTTCTGTCATAGCATTTACCCAATCTTCGTTGTTAAATGCCTATTTTACTATTCTCAGTTCAAATTCAGATATCAGACATGTGTTCTGTCTCAGTTTGTTCCTTGTCATCACTGGATCATCCTTATCTCCTATAATCTAACTTGATGCATGATGTCTTCTAACATATTTGGCTAACATAGGCTTGGTAGGCTCTGTATGATCTTCTTCATCACTCGGTAACTGGATATTCTCTTCATTTTCTTCAGTAACTCTCTCGGTAGGATTTCTCGGTTGAACATAAACAAATTCTTCATAATCTTCTAGTTCTTTGGAATTTCCTTTATCATTTCTTTCTGCAAATTCATCAATTTTCCCATTTACACTTTCTACTATTTTGTTAGATGATTTGATCAGACATTTAAATGCTTTACTTCTAGAAGAATAACCTAGAAATGTTCCTTCTTCACTTTTCTGATCAAACTTTCCATTCCTGTCATCTTTGTGTACATAGCATCTACTTCCAAAGATTTTAAAATAACTTACATTAGGTTTCTTGTCATACCAGATTTCATATGGTGTCTTCATAGTTCCTTTCTTCAGTTGTACTTGGTTCAGGGTGTAAACTGCAGTGCTGATTGCTTCTCTCTGAAATTTTTGAGGTACCCTCTTTTCTATCATCAGGGTTCTGGCACAATCTAAAATTGATCAGTTTCTTCTCTCAGCTATCCCATTTTGCTGGGGTGTTCTCAGTGCAGATACTTGCCTTTTTATACCATGATCATTGAAGAATAAGTTAAATTCATCGGAAGTAAATTCTCCTCCTCTATCAGATCTAAGACATTTCAGTTGTCTTCCTGTTTCATTTTCAACTCTTGCCTTGTACCTGTCTTCATCTTATCCATCTTTAATAGCCACATAAACAACTTCCTCTGTATCAGTTTCATCAGATTTATCATTGTTGGATTCCTTATCAGCTACTAGGCATGTCTTTTTGTCTCTCCTTCTGAAGTCTCAGTGTCCTCTGTATTGGTTGTTTTTCTGCCTATTATCTCGGTATTCTCTCTTATCACTAGATTCTTTATCAGGGTAGTTAGAAGCCATATGTCCTATTTTATCACAATTGAAATATTTTAGAGGTAGCTTCCCTTTATACTTACCTTTTCCTCTCAGTAATCTTCTGGCTAATAATGCTTCAAACTCTTCTTGCTTTTTTATTTCTTCATACAGTTTGTGTACCTCTTCCATGTTTTTGTGAAATATTTCACTTGCTCCACTATGATTCTCTTCAGAATACTTACTCATTCTATCATTGTAATAATTAGATTCACCAATATGAAAAGAACTGAATACAGATTCTACTTTATTTACCGAACACCCACTGTTATCAAAATTACTTAACTCAAATGCATGTAGCTTACCAATAGTAGCATCCAAAGAAACTGACATATTTGGTACAGACCTTAGTTCATTGATTGTAGAGACTCGGATTGCATAAGAAGGTAGAAGGGTTCTAAGCAACTTACTTGTTACATCCTTTTCTTCAATAGTTCCTCTTGCTCCTTTGATTTGATTGACAATCTCCTTTAACCTTGTACTGTATTGGGTTATGTTCTCACCTTCATTCATTCTCATGGATTCAAGTTGTCCTCTTAGACTATCTACTTTTGCTCTTTGAACATGTTCATCACCGCCATACACAAAAATGAGCTTGGTCCACATTGCTTTTGCATCATTACAGACTTCTAGATCATTAAACTCTGAGTCGGTCAATGCTGATGTTATTTCAATCATAGCTTGAATATGTTCTTGCTTTGCCTTTATCTCCTCGAAGGTTATCAGGCTGGTTCTTGGTGGTATGTAATCATTCTCCAAATAATATGCTGCATATTCTCCAATTCCTAATAAGTGCAGCTTCATCCTTTTCTTCCATGTTGAGAAACTTGACTTGTTCAGCTTTGGTGCATCCCTTTTATACATCTTTGGATCTTTGCCTTAAGTACCTTTAAACTTTTCTTCCAGAGTCCAAAGCTCTGATACCAATTGTAAATTTCTGATGTCAATAGCTAACAAGATGAGAGGGGGGGGTGAATCATACAAACTTAATCTTCCATAAAATCAATAGATTCAACCTTAGTAACTTATACTTCAGCAATATAACCAAAAACTGCTAAACATGCTAACTCATAAACACATAATCATCATAGCACATATAATACTAGATTTAACATGGAAACCCAAATAGGGAAAAACCACTATGGGATTTCTGACCCACTAAGAAATATACTCTTCTAGAGTATGCTCGGTTAAAAGCAAATCCTATTAAAGATTTACAAACACATTGCTACATGTGACCTAGTTAAGGGATTTCCCTCAGATCTGTTAGGATCTTCACTTTGTTAGAAGTGACCTTGTTAAAGGATTTCAAACACTCATTTAGAATTTCACCTTGCTAGAGGATTTACAAATAAGACTGTTAAGTCCACTCGGTTAAGAGATTTTCTATCACTTTACAAAATAACGGTAATAAAAATATATCTGCAACTTCACATCTAAAATGCTAAAGTAGATTCTTATTTGCTCAAAACAATCTTTTCATAGGACTTATCTTGTCCCTCTGCTGGGCTCCCTACTCTATTATTCAAACAGGTCTTCAAGCTTATGTGCTCGCTAATCACTATGTAGTATCCATGTGCTTACACTTGCCCGCATACATTGTTTATCAATAATTCCTTATTTATAAACAATTTGCTAACTACTGAATCTCCTTGATCACATTTCCCATGATCAATTATAGCCATCAGATCATCAAACTTGACTACGTTCAATGTATCCTTCGATCTGAAAATGTTTTACCTCGCCTTGGAACTTGCATTCCTTTCTAGGAACTTGTGCTAGGTTATTACGGTTCAATCTATGCTGTAGATATTCCTCTTGATTTTCCATTGTCGTAGATCCTTAACAAACTTTATGCGCATCATACCAAACATCTATTCATCTCTAGCTCATCAACATTCTTCATTAAATAATGCTTTTATCCATCCAATGCGATATGTCTTAACTCAGTTGTTACTCGGTAAATACTAAACTTCACTCGGTAGACATTCGGCCTTCTTTAACCGATATCGATAACCTTAGGGGTTACTGACTAGGTTCCTTAGGGTTTACCGACTAGGTTCTTTGCTCGGTGACATAGTATAGTATTAACCTTACAATCAACAACATATGTAGGATATCAAAACAATCAAAACAACATGATCTCATCATTGTCTAACTCGGAAATAGTTGCCCATTGAATAACTCATTATTCCCCTTCATTATCACATTTTTTCTTTGTCACTTATCGACATCTTAATTCTCATCAATACATACTTCTCAAGATATGACAACATCATACCGAATCAGAAAATCAATTTCTTGACATCAATGAGAAAATAATATTATAAAGATAGTAATCATCCTTCTTCAGTTATATCAATAATCTCCAACAACCTTCTCAATATCCTTATCGAAATGCCAAGAATCTCCTTTCTATTGTAATGCCAACATGGTTAATTATCATTGAGTTCATAATAAATCAAACATTGACCACGTGTCCACAAAATTACACTCATTAACTATTTTACGTTATGATTTAATAACAATGAGTTCCAATGTTACTATTGGCATAAGATTGAATACTTTAACATTTAATCAGTCAAACCTACTTGCCATGGAATGACTGTAAACCTACCACCCTTCAAATTAGAGAGTATGACTAAGGATTTGCATAAAAATGTCTAGGCTTGAATATCCATTATTTAATATTTATTAATGCTTGCTGGAGCATGGTGCTATATTTAAATTGTCTAGAAATGGACCATATTGATAAATGTCCTTCTTACAAATAATCAAACCTTATCACCGTTGGATTGCATAATTTGACACATTTCAAAGGAAATATTTTCCTATTATCCATGTTGCAATATCTACAGTTTATGTGTTGGAAAATTAAAAATCACAAAAGATAAAATGTTTCCAGACTTCAAGATAAATGGGTCCATAGAACAAATAGTGCTGGTGTGTGTAAACACAATGACATCACTCATGCATAGGGGGAAATAAGGTAATCCATATCTCATAGGTTTTCCATATAAACACACCCATAGGCAACACATATTTTCATAAATAAGAAAGCTTATATTTTTTTTAAAGAAAAATCAATTTGAACTTATGAACATACCTCTTTGAGACTAACAATTTGATGGGAAAGTGCATGAGCGCCTCCTACAAGGATCTGGTTCAAGAAAAATGGTAAGTTGTAAACCATATGCAAAGGAATTATAACATAAAGAGGTGGTTGATAGTGATGTCAAATTTCCTTAATGTCTATTTAACTCGAGATATTTCCAAAAATTCAAGATGCCAAAAATCTATATGTTGGGGTTTTTAAGCAAAAACAATGCAAAAGAAAAAAGTACAAACCTAATGATTCAACTTTAAATACAAACAATGTAAAGAGTATAAATGAATTTGTACATCTTTCAATTTCATGTTAAAGGAGAAGAGAAAATGATGCATGTGAGAAGAAAAGATTTGTCAAAATTGGGTGTTGAAAGCCAGAGAGGCCCAAATTGTAAACCCAATTTAGGGATAGTTTTTAAAACTAATATTGTGCGTGCTCTAGCCATGGCAAGGTTTTGAAGAAAATTGATCAAATAAACATATTTCTTGGTGTGTTGGGGTTCAAAAAAGGAAAAATTATTACCCAAATCTCTAGATGATGTTGTTAGCCTGTGCTTCACGAGATTTTCTACATCGTTCAACAAATGGTGAAGAGGTCTACAACACAAACTTCTAAAAACCCATTGCAGACAGTTGACAATATTGTTTCTTCTTCGCAAACTAACAAAATAAACTTACTATGTTTATTATTATGTGACCAAAAATGAATAACATGCATAGCCATATCATCGCCTTTGAAAACCTAATCCAAACCCACTCTGCAAATTCAAATTTTAAACTTTTATCGTTCATGGTGGTGTCTTGCGGGGATCTCCCCCCACCACCCATGGCCCCTATTCTGTACCCTGCATTGCTAACACTATCTAGCACATCCTTTGTTGGTCCCATTGTAGTTCCTCCTTCCGTTTTGGTGGTGCCTCAGTTTGATGGTTCGCCTTTGGAAAGCCCTCAGGTCACGAGTGTAGTTTCAGATTCTGATCCTATTTCTGCCATGTCAGTTGTTCTATGCTCGAAGCCTTCAGCTGGCAATGTGAATCTCAAAGGTTGGAAGAAAATACTAGTCAGAAAGATGAAGACTGTGGACCCCAACTTTGTCCTAGTCTACTCACAAGTTGAGGAGGGAACGTCTTCTGAGCTTCTCGATGTTGTCTTGGACCGTATTTTATAGAAGATGACTAACACTCTAGTGGGGAAGTTCTTCTCCTTGCTTCCCACGGTGGAGATAATCGAAAAATGGGTCAAGGACAAATGGAAGCTGAAGGGGAGTGTTTCTATTGGTGTTATGCCTGGCGCCCTCTTCCTCTTCAAATTCACTGCCGAGGATGATGTCTCCCATGTCCTCTCTGGTTGCTAGTCCTATGGTCATAACAACCTGTCCCTCTGATGTTGGAAGGTTGGCTTTGACCCTGTTGCTGACTTGCAAAAAAATGTGTCGATGTGGGTTCATCTCCTGGGGCTCCCCCTTGAATTCTGGGATGAATCCATCTTCAAATGGATTGGGAGCTCATTTTGTCACTTGGTAGGTGTTGATGAAATCACCAAATCCAAATCATGCCTGGTCTATGCTCTCTTTTATGTCCAAGCTACTATGAGCATGAACCTCCCCAACTTCATAACCCTCAAATCCAGCCTAGGTAGCTGGACTCAAGCTTTGGTTTATGAAAATGCTACCCTCTTCTACCATAAGTGTTGCAAATCCACGCATGTTATCTCTCAATGCAAGGCCCCAAAACCCCGTCTCCTCAAGCTTAAGGGTTTGACCCTAGGGGAGGACTCAGTGCCAAATGCTCTTATTATTCACCATGACCTTGTTGTGGGGCCTGTTATCACCCCTACTCTTGGCCCGGACCTGCCTCCCTTGGCTGCTGAAGAACCAGCTATAGAAAAATACCTATTTGCTGAGAGTATCAACAACCTTCTCCAATCTCCTGCAAAGATTATGGAGGAAGCCTCTATTCCGGCCCAAATGGTCCAGTGCTTGTCCTCGATGGCCAACTTGGTTTCTCTGGCTCATCAAATGGAAGATGGTGAGATTGTGAGGGACCCCTCTCTCATCCTAGAGATAACTCTCTCCTTGTTGGTGGCTCCCTCTCTGAACTAGGGCTTAATATCTCCTGGTGCCACTAGTGCATCATCTAGTGGTTACATGACCCCTGTTGATGAGGGTTGGATTACTCAAAGATGCAAGACTAGGACTACTAAGCCTAAAGTGGGGAAAGATCTCGAAGCGAGACGACCATCACAAAGACTATCAAGACAAAAGGAACTAGCAAGGGACATTGCCAATGGGAGGTAGAGGACCTTGGAGACGACCATAAAAGGTAAGAAATGAAGGTCCTCTCTTGGAACATGAGGGGCCTGAACAACCCCAAAAAGCAATATGCTCTAAAAAAATGCATTTTTGAAAATAAAATGATGCTCCTTCTTCTCTAAGAAGTTAAGATGTCTTTGTCCTCCTCCTCCATGGTGGCTGGGAAAATCTAGTTTGGTGCTAAGTTTGTTATTAGTGAGGCTACTAGAGCCTTCAGTGGTTTGGTCACCATGTGGGACCCCTCCCATTTTTCCAGCAATTTTCTCCCCTCCTCAGCCAACCTTTTGGTTTCTGAACTCTCCTCCCTGATGGACTCCTGCATCCTTGTTAATGTTTATACCCCTAATGTTCGATCTGGTAGATTAATGCTCTGGAATGATATAACTGCTCTAATACAAAATAATACCAATGCTCACTAGGTGATTGCGAGTGATTTCAACTCCCCTTTGATTCCCTCTGAAAAGCTGGGAGGCCTTCCTGAATACTCTGACAACATGACTAATCTAGCTGACTTCATTGGTAGAAATGGGCTAATGGATGTGGAACTTTCGAGGCAAAAAATCACTTGGTCTAATCTTAGGAAGGGAATGGATCTTATCCAGGTCAGACTTGACAGATTTCTCATCTTGGGTAACTGGGGAATTGGTCTAGCCTTGAAGCTCATTGCCCTCCCCAGAACGATCTCTGACCACAACCCCCTACTCCTACGGAATACTACTAATGCTGCTAGGAGGAAGTATCCTTTTCAGTATGAAATCACGTGGAACTCTCATCCTGAGTTCAAGGACTGCATTATAAGATGGTGGAGTACCAACATATCTGGTACTCCTATGTTCAGGATTTCCTAGAAGCTCAACTTGGTCAAAAGAAATGTCTGGGGTTGGAACAAATACACCTTCGGGGATATCTTCAAGAAAAAAAAGGAGCTCAATAGTAAACTGAATGCTATACAAGAGAGTATTGACCAAGGTGACTCCCTTGAAGCCACCCATATGGAGGAGGCTGCCCTTCCTAGAAAACAGAAGGAAAATTCCTACAAAGAGGAATGATATTGGAAACAGAAATCCAGGGTTCAATGGCTCAAAGAGGGTGATAAAAATACTACTTTCTTCCACAGATTTGCTTCTATCCATAGGTGTGGGAACCACATCTCTTCCCTCATGGACGACAACAATCAGGTAGTCAACGACATTGATAGTTTGGGCTGTTTGACTACCAATTACTTTTCAACCTTATTTTGGGATGATGATGACCGAGGGGACCCTAAGGGGGAGGACCTTCTTAACTGCCTCCCACCACCCCTCTCGGTGGAAGATAACAATCTCATCTTGGCCCCTATCTCTGAGGAGGAAGTCAAGTCTACCATTTTTTCTATGGGCCCCTTCAAAGCCCTGGGTCCTGATGGTTTCCCCCTAGGTTTTTTTCAAGATTTTTGGGATGTGGTAGGCCCCAATGTTGTTTTCGCTACTAGATATTTTTTCAGATTGGGAAGGCTCCTCAACAAACTTAATCACACCTTCATTGCCCTTGTTCCTAAAACTCAGGAGGCATCTTCTCTCAAGCACTTCTGCCCCATCAGCCTCTGCAACACTATTTATAAAATATTTAGCAAATTTCTTGTCAATAGGCTCAAACCTTTTTTGGATCCTTTGATTAGCACATCCTAGAAGGGTTTCATTCCTGGCCGACAGATTCTTGATGCAATCATCTCTACTCATGAGATTATACACTCCATGGATAAATGTCATTAGGCGGGGATGGTTCTCAAGCTTGACATCTCCAAGGCTTATGATAGGTCAATTGGAACTTCCTCTTCCAGGTTCTCAAAGCTATGGGGTTTGGAGACAAACTTATCAAACTTATTGAGAAATGTATTTCTACTATCACCTATGTTGTGCTGCTAAACGAGAACCCTGTGGAGAAGTTTAGGGCCTCTAGAGGGCTGTGGCAAGGGGATCCTCTATCCCCCTACCTTTTCATCATCCTTGTTGAAGTGTTGGCCTCTAACTTGAACTCTTTGGTCCACAGGGGTACTCTTTTGGGTATCAAGCCTACCTCTACAATGCCCCCCAATGTTTTACAACAATTTGTTGATGATAGCATCCTTTTTTATGTCTCCTTTGTTTAGGAAGCTAAGGCTTGGAAATCCTTTCTTAACGCTTATGCTCTACCTTCTGGCCAACACATTAACTATGATAAGGGGAGCTTTTACTTCTTTCATACTAATGCCCAACTCCAAGATAAAGTCTATAAAATCCTTGGTTGTCAAAAGGCCTCCCTCCGTGGCACCTATCTTGGCCTCCCACTGACTGTTAAGGATATCTCTAATTCCTTTTGGATCTATATCCTTGAAAGAATGGAGAAAAAGATGGCTGGCTGGAAAGGTAGATTCCTAAGTAGTGTTGGGAAGTTGCAGTTGCTTTCCTCCTCCCTCTAGGGGATCCTCATGTACTTTCTCTCCCTATTCAAGATTTCAGTGACTATGGCTACTAAGCTTGAAAACATTCAAAAGAATTTCCTCTGGATAGGAATGGAAGAAAACAAGAGGCTTGCCTTGGTGGGCTGGGTCAAAGTTTGTCTTCCCAAGGCCATGGGCAGCTTGGGAACCCGTAAGATCTCAAGATTCAATAAGGCCCTTTATAACTAAAATTGCCTAGAAGCTTTTGAACAAGGATAAAAATTGGAGTAGGATCATTAGGGCCAAGTACATGGGTAATGTGGAGTTTTCCTTTGTCCTGAAAGAGGAGAACCTTCCTAGGGGTTCCAAAATCTAGAATAACATATTAAGCTGCAGGGACCCTTTATCTCATGGTTTGAAGTGGATTATTGGAAATGGCAGGAACATTCTTTTCTGGAAAGATTGTTGGTTAGGGGAGAGACCCCTTGCTTCTTCCCCCTCCCTGAGATGGTTGCAAGATGCCACTAAAGGCTTCTTTGGTGAAAGGGTCAGTGACTACTTCAGCAATTGCCCTTGGAGGGTCTTGGAGGACTGTTTTACTGACTTCCCCTTCCTCCTTCCTACTGCTAGAGAGCTCAAGAAGATTTTGGCTGGTATATTCCTCCCCCTATTCCCTAGGGACAACAGACTTATTTGGAAGTGGGACCCCTCTGGAGAATTTTCTGTTAACACTGCCTACACCAGTTTACTCAGGGAACCTGTTGTCTCCTCTATCTGGAAAGAGGTTTGGAATCCCCAACTCCTCCCCAAGGTCAATTTCTTCTAGTGGACTGCCCTCCTCAACAAAATTTTGACCCAAGATAACCTGGTCAAGAGGGGTTTTCATTTCCCTAATAGATGTATCCTCTACAAAGATGATGAAGAAAGTCTAGCCCATCTCTTCCTCCACTGTGCCTTCACTCGGGAGCTTTGGGGGATGGTCTATGGTAAATTTAATATCAGTTGGCTTATGAATGACAATTTGGTAAATCCATGTTAGGAGTTCTAGGGCCCCTCTTCTAGCCCCCTTATTCAACAACTGTGGAAGCATATCCCTCCCCATGTTAGCTAGTGTATCTGGAAGGAATGAAATTACAAGATATTAAGAGAAAAAGAGACCTCTGTGGAAATGGTGTTTGCTCGGTTCCTCAATTTGATTCTTGAGAACATCTTTGTTTCTAAAATTTGAATGGCATCCAAGCCCCCCTCTATCATGGATTGGGGAATTGCCAAATGTTGGAACCTCCCCCCCTTGTTCTCTCTTGTCAACTCCTCTAAGATACTTCTAAGACAATACATGCTTTGGTTCCCCCCAGCTACAAATTTTAAACTCAATATTGATGGGGCTGCCAAAGGGGGCCTAGCTGTTGCTGGTGGGGTGATCAGATCCCACCTAGGGGCCCTCATTGTTACTTATGCGATCAACCTGAATGGTCATTCCTCTAGTCAAGCTAAAGAGATGGCCTTAGCTGGGGAATCTACATTGCCCTCTCCATGGGAATCAGAATTATGGACATTGAGGGGGACTCCATTCTCATCATTAATGTTGTCAAAGGGCAGAATAAGCTTAATTGGACAATTGAGGGAACCATCAGGGACACCTTGAGGCTCATCTCCAGGCTTGACTCATTTAGAGTTATGCATATCTATAGGGAAGGCAACCGCGTGGTGGATGCCATGGCAGCCATTGGCCTAAACCTCTCTGGGCTGAGATGTTGGAGGAGTCACAACTCTCTCCCAGACCATGTTAACTTCCTCCTCCAGGAAGAGAAATTCAGGATCCCCACTAATGATTGAGTGGCTGCTAAATGCTTCCCCCCCCTCCTCTTTTCCCTCGGGTCTGTCTGGAGGTGGTGGATTCATAATTAAAATAATGGGAATATTCCTCAGATACATTCGGATGAGGTGGTGACTCATTCGGCCAGGCTAGAGATGACGCATGCATTGTTGTGCTGGCATTTCACCTGGGCTTGCAAAGTCATGATGAAGTATGACCGGATGGGAAACATGTTGGCTATCACTAGTATCTGTTGGCTCCTACTGCCTCGTAACCAGCAAATCATTACTAAAAGTGACTTCTTGTTTTCCCATGTGCCCAACCTCATTTCTCATTTATTGATGTTGGGCTCGCACATTCCCCATATTCTCTTCTTGGCTTGCTTCTCAAAGAGTCTCTGCAACTTCATCTATTTAATGACTAAGAAAGCTTTGTTGGCAGACAAAATAGGGGGCGACAGAGTGAGATATGAACCGAACAATCCAGATGATTTCAAAAATGACCCTCTCATCTGGAATTTCTGTGTTGAAGGTGGAATTGCTGATTTTCTGGATTGCCTGAAGGGCCATGTTGAGCAACTCTTGGTTGCTTTTGCCTCCTCCTAGTCTGGGAGGTGGGTCTCGGTTGGCAACATTTTCTTTGATGTCTCTGAGGAGACTATTGCCCAAGCTATGAAGTTGACCCTAGATGGTAGTCGCTGGAAACGTACGAGTCATGTTGAAAATAGTGAGGGTTTGAAACGGTTTTTCCGTAACCGCGAGGAACCTATCAAGCTGCAAGGTGGGCTTTCTTGGGAGGAGCTCAAACACTCATGGAACACGATTAGTCTCATGATCATGAAATACTTCACTTTCGAAGGCAGGTATAAGGTATTCTACCACTACCATTTGCCCCTCCTCAATCACTTCTGTAATAATGATTTGCTTTGTCTATCATTTTATTTACTACACTCCTTAGAGAGCTTTGTTAAGGACACTATGGACCCTAAGCATGGGGATAAGCCTCTTTTTCTCCTCCACCAGGGTCTTATTTATAGGTTTTATAAATTCCATGAGGTTCTCTTCCCCCTAGAAATATTTTGCTCTCTCAACCCCCAATGGTGACCCCCCAACAGCTCACAGCCCTATCTTTGGCTTTCCCTAGGTTCTTCCAATATCCCTAGGAGGGCTTTTCCACAACCACCATGTCCCTACCTACCTATGCCTTGGCTATTTCTCTTTTGGTAGTCTCCCCTAGCTTAACTCTACCTGCCTCCCCTAGTGCTTCTCGTTCCCTGTCCAAAGGAAAAAGCAAAACCCTCGCTCAATGCAAACGCATTGTCTATGATGCCAATTCTTCCACTAAGGACATTGAGAATGAAAACCCTTCCCTGGATTCAGAGGTTAAAAAGAGATCCTCAAGACTTGCTTCCAAAGGCTGTAGGAAGAAGACCCCGATTATTGAGAATTTGGACTCTGGGTAAGTGCAAGAAGCTGTGTCCACTCAGTGTGGAAGTTTTGGACTTATTTAAAAAGTAGAAATCAGACGGAAAGAATAGGAGATGAATCAAGATCCCGTTTACTCTTGGGAACCCGAGCCTAAAAAAAAACGGGATCTTGTGGGCCTCGGGTTCCCGAGCCTAGAACCCCAAACGAGATCCCTTGTTAAAAACGAAATGGGATCCCGTTTCATTTCAACACAAGATACCGTTTCGAATATATAATTTTTTTAAAAATGAAATGGGGTTTATTTTTGCCATACAGGATCCTGATTGAAGGAGTGGAGCCCTCCCTGTAATTGCCAGCGACCCGCCTGCAAGTCTTCTAGGTATGCCCAACACCCATTTTAATTCAATAATTCATATTTAGATTAATTTTTTAGTTAAAAAATTAGATTTTTAGTTTAGAAATTAATATTTTTGTTAATGATTTTTAGTTTTAAATTTATTTTTTTTGTTAGAAAAAAATGTTTTCTAGCTTAATAATTTATTTTTTCATTAGAAAAGTATGTATTCAGTTTAAAAATTAGTTAAATTTAGTTTGAATTTTTTTTATGAATTGATTAGATTTGGATTTTTTTAAAATGAATAAATTTAGTAAAAATGTTGAAAGCCTTGAAACGAAACCAAAACCCCCCAAAAAATAAAAACCAAAACATTTAATTTACAAGATCAAAACAAAAATGAAAATGAAAACCCAAACCAAAAAATTACAACAAAAATGAAACTATTTAAAACATCTAAATTGTATACAACATACCCCCCATGACACATAGGATCACGTCACGTCCAACCCCTTACCACCATATATGACCCCATAGGATCAGCCATAGTGTCCAAAGGGTTCATGTATGTGGTCCTAAGGGGTCACACATGCACATTCTAATATACATGTGTGACCCCTTAGGACCACATACATGACCCCTTAGGACACTATGCACGATCCTATGGGGTCATACATGTACATGGTCCTAAGGGGTTGAACGCATGTGTGATGGGCCTTTAGGAACACATTGTGTTCTAAGGAGTCATATATGTGATCCTAAGGGATCACACATGCGTGACCTCTTAGGACCACATATGAGCCATATTAACATCCTAACTTAGTTGGGGTATACAATTATACCCCAACTACTAGGATGTTAATTTAGCCCGCTCATATGTGGTCCTAATGGGTCACACATGTGTTCTAACACATGCGTTATCGATCCCTTAGGATCACATATATGACCATCCCCTAGAACACAATGTGGTCCTAGAAAGGCCTGCCACACATGCACACGTGAACTAACTCATGCTTTCAACCCCTTCTATGACCATGTATATGTGTAATATGACCTCATAGGATCACATTGTTCACCATAAGGGGTCATATGTGGTCCTAAGGGGTCACACATGTACATTGTAGAACACATGCGTGTATCCCCTTAAGCCATCTCCTATTTTAAAATTCATTCCCCTTTTAAGCCACATTTGTCCTATAATTTAGTTTGAGCCATATCTATATTATACCATGAGTTAGAATGCGTGCATGTGTGTGACGAGCCTTTAATAGGACCACATTGTCTTCTAATGGGTCATAATCTAGTCCTAAGGGGTCACGCATGTGTTAGAACACATGTGTGACCCCTTAGGACCACATATGACCCCTTTTACTATCCTACTAGTTGGGTTATATTATATACACTAAGTATAGGATGTTAAAAGGGCTCATGTGTGGTCCTAAGGGGTCACACATGTGTTAGAACATGTGTGTGACCCCTTAGAACATAATGTGGTCCTAAAGGCCCATCACACACATGCCACCTTTTTAACATCCTATTTTTAGGCCTATCCCCTTAAGCCACATACATCCTAATTATGCCTATAGATCATCTTAAGCCACATACATCCTATAATTTAGGCATATCCCCTTAAGCCACATACATCCTAATTAGGCATATCCCCTTAAGCCACATACATCCTAATTAGGCCTATAGATCATCTTAAGCCACATACATCCTATAATTTAGGCCTATCCCCTTAAGCCACATACATCCTAAATAGGCCTATAGATCATCTTAAGCCACATACATCCTAATTAGGCCAATCCCTTTAATTCATGTGTCTTAAATGATTAATTACAAAAATTTTAAATGCTAAATTTGAAATTCCTATTCTAAGTACACGAAATTAACTAATTACAACCATACAGGCCTCTTAACATACTATTACAACAATTCCCCTTTTAACATACTAGGACCTATTAACTATATATATTATTAAATTCCATATATTAAATAGAATGTAATAGGTCCTATTAACTATATATTCAATTTATTAAACTATATATTCAATAGAATGTAATAGGTCCTATTAACTATATATTCAATTTATTAAACTTAATTATGATCAAATTAAATTTAATTTCGACCATGTCCCCTTAAGACATGTGTAATTAGGAAATGAACGTACATGAAATTACGAGTATGCCACTTGTCCTAGTTAGGCCAATCCCTTTAAGTCGTGTGTCTTAAATGATTAATTACAAAATTTGTAGATGCTAAATTTAATTACGACCTATTTAGGCCTATCCCCTTAAGCCAAAATTATCGTATTTCTAGTTTGATCCCCTTAAGCCACGTGTTCTAACTTTAGGCCAATCCCCTTAAGTCATGTGTGTCACTTTTTGATTAATTACATATGTACATGTATTAAATTTTTTATCATTTATCATTTATATGTTCTTGATTTCATATGTATGTACATTAATTTTTTTATCATTTATCTGTCTGTAGAGTTTGTATATGTATATATGTTTACAATGTATATATATGTGTGTGTGTGTGTGTGTGTGTGTGTGTGTGTGTGTGTAGATTGTACATGTTTTAAAATTATTTCTAATTTAAATTCATGTTTTACTTTCAAAAGTTAGATTTTAAATTTTTATTTCATTTTTAATTAAATGTATGTGACACACACACACACACA
This sequence comes from Cryptomeria japonica, assembly GCF_030272615.1. Classification (NCBI taxonomy): domain Eukaryota; kingdom Viridiplantae; phylum Streptophyta; class Pinopsida; order Cupressales; family Cupressaceae; genus Cryptomeria; species Cryptomeria japonica. Next base: position 514,800,739 of record NC_081415.1, read on the forward strand.
CACACACACATATATATAGATTGTACATGTTTTAAAATTATTTCTAATTTAAATTCATGTTTTAGTTTCAAAAGTCAGATTTTAAATTTTTATTTCATTTTTAATTAAATGTATGTGACATGTATATAGATATATATATATATATATATATATATATATATATATATATATATATATATATATATATATATATATATATATATATATATATATATATATATATATATATATATATATATATATATATATATATATATATATATATATATATATATATATATATATATATGTATGTAGAGCTCAAATTACATACACATCATCACATGAATGTGTTTGATATAGAAGATTTGCTTAATGTAATAGGGCCTCAACCCCCCCTAGATGACCCTGCCCATGGTGCACCACCTCCACCCCCACCTCCACCCACACCCCCTCCCCCACCTCCACCCCCACCCGATCATCATCCTCCACCTCCTGATTCTACTGAGGCTCGATTTCGAGCCATTATTGATGAGGATGTTGTTTTCATACAGGGAAAAGTTAATGAGATCCTTAGAGATCCACATATATCCCCACAAATGCATTATTTTGCATCGAAGATGCAAAATGTTATTGATGCAGTTAGGTCTATAGATGCAGAGCTTGATTCACATCAAGCATGGAGAGAGGAGAGATGTCAGTTTTATTCTGATGGCCTCTCCTATAAGGATATTTTGAACCTAACAATAGACAAATCTCACCTTGTTCCATATTTTTCAAACCCCACCATAGGTGAACCCATTCCACCAAAAAAATCCCACATATCCATGGGGTGGTGTACACATCAGGGCATGTCCGATAATTTTTGGGATCGATGGCAGATGGTATTTGACACCTGACCACATGCCAAATAAGAGTGCCCTTTATACTTCTTGAGAAAATTATATGCAGAGTTTGTTTTGGGTTTAAAGCCCAATTATTTTGATATTAGAGCATTCCAGGGTGTTGGTGGTGGCATGCTACAGGATAGGTTGGGGGCACGTATTGACCCCAATAGACACGCTCGTCGCTAGGCTATTGTGGCTCCTATGCCTGTTATACCTATGACTGCTCATCAGTGTTCTGTTATCTCCACATTGGACTCATTGACCACACTCACTAGGAGCCTTAGTCAATAGACAACTGATTTGTTGGACTGTGGTGATATTGACACTGCTGAGGATGATGTTGGCATGAGTACAACCATTCCACGTATATCAACACCTCATTTTTGTATGAGTTGCCATCGACTATGCTATGGGCCTTGTGATGGTCCAGATCTTTCTTCGAGTTCACATCATGGTCCATCCTCTTCAGCTGCATGGGGAGCATCCACTGATCATGATAATATTGGTTCATATGTCAATTTTCTTTGTGTCAATGATCATCCCATAGATCATGATTTACGTGGTAAACAAGTATGGGGAGATCTAGTACATACATACAATTTGCACTATACATATATTTAAATTTACATAATTTATATAGATCTCTCTATCTATATGTCTTCACTATTTTAAATAAATAAATAAACATCATACAGTTGACTTAATATCTAGATTTAATTTATTTTTTTGTACAAGTGGACATGACTAGCAGGATGAGTTTACATTCAGATAGGCCATATGATCATCTTGATCCTCTTGTTAGTTTTCTATAGACATCATTTGCATTTTAGGTATTTAATGTTGATTTAAATTAAAAAATTTGATACAAGTTTCAGAGTTTTTATTTAAAAATTAAATGAATTTGTATATATAATATATGTACACATGCGTCCATTAATTGACACGTGCAACTCTTTTTTAAATACCATGTAGGATCTTGTTCATAGTGGAGTTTTTGTTGATGTCGCTCAGGATACAATGCGTACAGGAGATGATCTGAGTCAGGTACATGCGTATGAACATTTAAATTATCTCTAGTTCAAAATGAACATTTTAAATATAAATATAATTTAAATTTCTATTTTAAATCAGTGATCTTGATCTATATATATGTGTACATGTACTATATAGCATGAGATACCAGTGCCATCGACTACCCCTATAGCACCTAGAGATGCAGAGCCCTCAGTGGAGTCTAGAGGAGATGAGCCTACTCACATTGTACACGTATGTGCTACTGAACTTATAATTGAAATTTTTAAATTGTTTTTAAATATATATATACATGAACATGAACTACATAGAACTCACACAAACTTTAACATTTTTGTCTTGCAAAGTGGACCTTCTCCTCTTCGTCTGCGTGGCTTGAAGATGAATCTAGAATGATTTAGGGCTTACAGTCGTCTTCATTTTAGGGGCTAGATGTGTTACATGTTTCATGCAGTTTACTGAAATTTGATCATTCCATCCCATGGGACCTGTTTATTTTGCGCACTTTGATTATATATTTCATTTTGAGCATGGACTTGATGTACATGTGTATACATGGACTTGTTTATTTTGCCCGTACACTTTGATTATATTTCATGTTGACCACATGTGGACTTGTTGAACATCACACATCTAGACTTTATATACATATATGCACGTGTACATGTGATATATATATATATGTGTGTGTGTGTGTGTGTGTGTGTGTGTGTGTGTGTTTTATGTTCGAGTGTTCACTTCTAGTACACATACATACATGTGTTTCATGGACATTATATTTATACATATATTTATTTATTTATAATCATTCGGAGCTATGCAAATTTTATTTATTTTTAATCTAAATCTATATACATGTGTATGTGTACGTACATGATACTAAAAATAAATGAAGCAAGTGCAATTGAACACATATACACATGAACAATTGATATTTATAAAAATAGCACACTTGTACACATATACATATATACATTAAAAATAAAACACTTGCAATTTTGATATTTTTCAAAATAACACGTGTACACAGACATTGTATACATTAAAAATTTAATTCAAAGCAATTGATAATTTCTAAAATAACCATGTACATGCACACATATATACATAATAAAATATTATATAAAAAAAATTAATCCACGTGCATCTCTTGAATATATAATAATTTAGCTTCATCCACATCTCTTGAATTTAAAAGTTTCAAGATCCACACATCTTAAATCTATATATTAAAGTCTAACTCAATATTTTGAAATCTAAAGTATTATATAAGTTTGATTCAATCTAAGACATTAAAAGCAGTTTCAAAAGCGATCTAGATAAATTAGATCTCCACAGACACAAAAAAAAAATCATAACTTAATTAGAAATAAATTATTAAATGCATGTATATTAATTAAGTCAAATTTAATTAAAAAAAAATAAAAAAATTAACTAATTCAAATTTAATCAAAAAAATGATGCATACATACCAATTAGGACATGGCTTAAAAGGGGAAATTATTTAAGCAATTGAACAATTTATCATTGAAAAACATCAAATATAGAAATTAAAACTAAACATTTAACAAAAAAATGATGCTTACCAATTCATTGGAAATCTTGATTTAATTCTAAAGATTCATGAACTCGTTTCACATGCCACCAACAACAAAAAACTACTTTAAGATAAACCTACAACAACAAAAAATAATTATATATATATATATTATATATAGGATTTAAATCTAGGGGGGTGAATTTAAGTTAAAACTAGGACATGTGGCTTAAGGGGAAATTAACTAATTAGGACGTGCATGAGGCAAGCTAAAGGTGATGTGCATAATTGGGACGTTACTTAAGGGGATCAAACTAGAAATAGGACATGTGGCTTAAAAGAGGATCATTTGAACTAAATTATAGGACATGGCTTAAGGGGAAATTAATTGATTAGGACATGACTCGAATTAAGGGGATGGGTGTACAATTAGGACATGTGGCTTAAGGGGATCAAACTAGAAATAAGACATGTGGCTTAAAAGAGGATCATTTGAACTAATTTATATAGGACATGGCTTAAGGGGATCAAACTAGAAATAGGACATGTGGCTTAAAAGAGGATCATTTGAACTAAATTATATAGGACATGTGGCTTAAAAGAGGATCATTTGAACTAAATTATATAGGACATGGCTTAAGGGGAAATTAATTGATTAGGACATTACTCGGCTTAAGGGGATGGGTGTACAATTGGGACATATGGCTTCAGGGGATCAAACTAGAAATAAGGTATGTGGCTTAAAAGAGGATCATTTGAACTAAATTATATAGGACATGGCTTAAGGGGATTTTAATAGACTAGGACATGACTCAGCTTAAGGGGATGCGTGTACAATTGGGACATGTGGCTTAAGGGGGTCAAACTAGAAATAGGACATGTGACTTAAAAGAGGATCATTTGAACTAAATTATAGGACATGTCTTAAGGGGAAATTAATTGATTAGGACATGACTCGGCTTATGGGGATGGGTGTACAATTGGGACATGTGGCGTAAGGGGATCAAACTAGAAATAGGACATGTGGCTTAAAAGAGGATCATTTGAACTAAATTATAGGGCATGGCTTAAGGGGAAATTAATGTATTAGGACATGACTCGACTTAAGGGGATGGTTTTACAATTGGGACATGTGGCTTAAGGGGATCAAACTAGAAATAGGACATGTGGCTTAAAAGAGGATCATTTGAACTAAATTATAGGACATGGCTTAAGGGGATATTAATTGATTAGGACATGACTCGGCTTAAGGGGATGGGTGTACAATTGGGACATGTGGCTTAAGGGGATCGAACTAGAAATAGGACATGACTTAAGGGGAAAAAAAAAATAGAATCTAGATGGAAGTGCAAAATAGTCAAGTTTAGTTGATTGGATCACTTTCAATACTTTCTCTTCTTTTAGGTGCTCTAATCAATGTTTTAGGATGCATCTTTAAAATTCCACTAATGTTTCTTACCATCCTTTTATTCAAGGTTGCTTTATTCACTATGGCAGTTCTTATTGTCATGTATTTGTGAAGTGTGTACCTATTATACCTATAGTTGCAACACAAAACAATCAATAAATCATTACAAGCAATGCTTAGAAAATTAATCAACGAAAGATAAAACCATAGCTGATCGATCTACTGCCTCCTAGTAAAAGCGAGTATGAATTTTGCTCTCAGATCTGGTTATGAAAATTCCAGTGACTTGACTACACTTAAATGGAGGATTTAAATGATGAAGATGCATGATCTAAGTGAGATAATGATTTAAGCTACATGATTCTATGATATTGCTATGAAATAAGCTAAGATTTAAGCTAAAATTGGACATGATAACATTGCTAAAATGATAAACTAGAAGCTAGATGCCTATAGTAACAATGCATGAATGCAAATGAGATGAATCAATCGGGGGGTGTCCTTATTTCTCCAAAATGGGGTCTATTTATAGGATTTCCCAAGGTTAGGGGTGAGCTGGTAGGAATCAATGGTCAAGATTAAGTTTAAAGATATTGATGGTTAAATTGGAGGTGATTGGAAAAGAGGTTGGATTAAAGGGAACGATTGGAGGTTGGTAGGAGAAGGGGTTGGATAAAAGGGGACAATGTCATCTCTATGGTGACAAGTGTCAAGAGGCTTCTAGAAGACGTTGGATGAAAGGGGACAATTGTTAGGGTTTCAAGTAGATCTGAAGCAAATATGAACTAACAATTATATGCAGATTTAAATACAAAAGATAAAGAAATAAAATAGGACACAAATACCACCGAGATTTAACGTGGTTCACCCAGAATGGGTTACGTCCACCATACACAGCCCTCCAATCTTTCTTATTATCCAACAAAAATAGTACATCAACCTTACAATGCTTGAAGCATCCCAACCGCTTATAACATGCATTTTTAGGGCAACAAACAAAGTCGGCCTTTTTAGGGTTTTATTACAATGTCGGTCTAGGGTACGTGCCACATATCAACAATCTCCCACTTGGAGATTGTTCAGCCTCCACACCAAACAATCTCCCACTTGGAGACTGATACTAGATGACACCACTGTACTTGCAGCATCCGCTGGATAAAACACTTGGACTTCACTGGTATTGGTTAGAAGTTAGGATAATTTGAATTTACAAATTCAAATAATAGGAAAAGGATAATTAATTTCAACAACTCATTAAATGATTTATTTTAATTAATTGAAGGATTTAGAAGAAATGAATTTGATGGGGAAATTAATTAATTCGAATCAATTAATCAAAGGAGATTATTGAAATGAACCTATTAAATAAATCCTTAGATTTATTAATAGGTAGATGAAAAAGGGGGATTTAATCAAATTGTTGATGAATTCAATTAAATTGGGGAGGATGATTAATTAAATAATTGTTTGTTCAATTAATTATCTTCGGACAATTTTTAGGTGTATACATTTTGCCCCTCTTTGAAGCAAGGTGTGATGACGCATTGATTCAAAGAATAATCTCATTTTGATGATGATATCAGTTTGATAGGATGCCCCAGCTCTTGGTTGATAGATTGCGGTATGATGATGCCCCCTCGGGAGATTAATTGAGATTTGTAAGATTGATGTCCCGATTAGAATTGATTTGATTTCTATAATGTTGATTGATGAAAATGTGAGTTCTTTGATCTCGATGATACAATTCTAATTGATTGATAAATCTTGATTTGATATGATAAGATTGATTGAGATTTAGTCTTGTTTTAGGAAGGATACATCCTGTATAAGACAAAGTTGATCAGAGCGTCTTGTTTCAGGAAGGATACATCATGTATAAGACTAGATTAGAATGTATGGTTTCAGGAAGGATACATCCTGTATAAGATTAGATTTGAATGTCTGGTTTCAGGAAGGATACATCCTATATAAGACATAATCAGATAGATCAGATGTAATCGATTGACAAAATTGATAGGATTGATTAGATAAAGATTTGACAGTTTGTTGATATTAGGTGAAGGATGATTTAGATTTTCTGATGTTGATGGTAGTTCTATTGAGGGTCCATAACATAAGATTTGGGCTAGTTCGACAATATCTAAAGAGATATAAGTCATCATTCTGATTGTGTATACACTTGTGATGATGCTTCATTGATTCCTATGATATATTTAGCCTTGGATAAGATGAGCTTGTAGGATCCCCTGCAAGAATGAAATGCAAGCTAAATGCAAATGCAAATTCAATGCTATGATCGGACTAGTCACTGGATTATTTTGTTTTTTTTGTCATCATTGAGCTTTTTGAAATGTGGGGAGTGAGTGCAAACATCGATGGTATAATTAAACCATGATGACCTGAGTACTATTTTCCTGGATATTGATATAGAAAGTTAACACAAGCATCGAGCTATAATTAAACCAATAGGACCTGAGTGTTGTTTGCATAAAATAAGCAGTATTAATCATTGAAATATGCAAATCAAAAATTTCTTCAATGATACTCTGATGATCATGTCCTGAGACAAATTTCCACATATTAATGATTAATTTTTAGATAGGAGACAAGAAAAATATCATGTTTCTTCCTTGTTCCTCTAGTCAAAGACATCCTAGAGTCACTCAGAAATCATGATAGCGAAAATCAATTATAGAAAAGTTGAACAATCATGTTAAAATCATTATCCAAAATATACCATCCATTGAAAAGTGTGTGAATGTGCTTATACTGACTTTGTGATAGTTTGATGGTTGATAATTTGATCTCGTGTTCAACATTGGATGTGTTTCAGTTTTTGCTTGATAAGTGTTGTCTAACTGTTTGGTCTACCTATTTGATTAAGCTCGGAATTGATCCAAAGTTTTTGCCCCCAGCTAAGTGCAGGATTTTGCCCCAAACCTAGAAACAAATTCAGTACGATATACTCAATGATCCAAACTATGGTGAGCGAGCAACTGCGATGCTTGTGTATATACAAAAGCTTTATTATGCATATGGACAACGCAGATGGAAAATGAATGACTGCAAGTGGAAAGATGCATGAACTAATAGATGGAAGAGCTAGCTGACAGATAGTGCCTATTTTCCAATTTTTCACCATCTATTTTTATTGCACCTTTTTCTTATAGTTGATTTTTTTTATTTTTTATTTTTTTTGCTTTTTCATTGTTTTTGATTTTTTTGCTTTTTCACTATTTTTTGGATTTTTCTTCTTTTTCAGACATAAAAATTCTTCAGATGCATGCTATTGATAGGTTCCTCGAGCTGATCCCCATCTTGTGTTGATAGCTAATATGCTCCTGACCCAAATACTATTGTGACCACAAATGGACCTACCTAGTTTGGTTCAAACTTTCCTTTCTTTTCTCCATCTGCCTGGTTGCATGGATTCTTCAATGGTCGCCCATTATCAGTGATAATGGTCATGGGTATTCCATAGCGACATATTATATAATTCAAGATAAATGCAACAATTTTTTTTCCTATTATGTTTATGAGAGGTATGACCTCAATCCATTTTGTAAAATATTATGTAGCTACAAGGATGAATTTGTGTCCATTAGATGAAGAAGGGTTTATCTTTCCTACCAGATCTAGACCCCATTGACAAAAAGGCCAAGATGCTACTAAAGCATGAAGTTCTTGTGCTAGTGCATGAATCAAATTCCCATGGTTCTGACATTGTTTGCATGTTAGGGCTATCTGAAAAGAATCATGTTCCATAGTCAGCCAATAATAGCCCAAGCGTATGAGTTTTTTCGAAAGGGTAAGACCACTTGAATGAGTGCCACAAATGTCATTATGGACTTCATGTAAGGCCTTCTCAGATTCTTCTTGTTTGAGACATCTTAAGAGAGTATCATCTAGATCTCATTTAAAAAGGGTATTTGCGATGAGTGTAAAATGGGAGGATTGGTGAATAAAGTTTCTCTTTTAGTTCTTCGATAAGTCAAGAAGTAAGGTGTTATCTTTCAGGTATGTATAAGTTTGACCATAGCAGGAGGAATCATGCCCAAAAAGGTGACAGATAGTTTGGGAATCCGGACAATTATAGGTGGGGTAAAACAATTCTTCCACCAGGAATTCATAACGCTGTTGATTTTCCTATGTATGAAAGAGAGAAGCAAGCGTAGCCATGGCATCTACTGCTTTGTTGTCATTCCTTGGAATCTACTACAAAGTTATTTCTATGAAGTATTTCTTGATATCATCAACCATCTTTTTATAAGGCATTAATTTTTCGTCCTTTGTTTGATAGTCATCATTGATTTGATTAATGATGAGCTGAGAGTCTCCATTCTATAGCCATTTTGATACCTGTTACCAAAGCTTCATATTCTATTGGGTTGTTGGTGCATGGAAAGCTTAATTTGTATGCTTTTGGAATTGTATGACCTTGTGCTGTGATGAATAGAATGCCTGCTCCCGATCCGTGTTGTGTTCTATTATTGATGCCTACTCCTGGACTGATATTTGGGTGATGTATTGTAAGATATGGATTGAACCCTGGAATGTCTGTATATGAACAGGTAAAGTTGATATATGCCTTTCTTGATAAAATTCAGGTAAGGTGTCAAATCTCCCATCTTCTGGCGCCTCAAGGAGGTTTTCACCATTATATTTGTCCTTTATTTTTACTTTTTCTCAGTCTAATGTTGCCAATAAATGGTTTTTAGCATTATACCTAATATTGTTTTCTTGATTTTCACTTTTGCGACTAGGAGATTTAACACCCACTTGACTGGAAGATACGTTAGCGGAATTCCTGGTGAAAGTTGTTGTGGGTTTGATTTCATTGAGATATAAGGATATGGCATGGTCATTAGGAATGGTATCAATAGCAGTAGGTTCTTCATTTTCCCAGTCTATAGGTTCAGGATAGATTAATGGTAAAGGATCTTCAGGTTGAGATGTTTCAAATATATTAGGGGGCATGATAGAGATGACAGAGCTTTCGATATGTATGTCGATGTCTAGAACGATACTCTCATTAGAATGACCTCGCATAAGAAACTCCTGATCATTCTTGGTTAAGTCCATGTCAACTAAATGTGATTCTGATTCAAGTAGGCTAGTTCCTAATGTTTGTTCTGCATACGTGTGAACTACATCGACTTCTACATCTTCTTCTTCCCTTTCAATTTCAAGTTGCTCTAGTTTGTTTTTCCATGATAGAAAATATTCTCTGGTCCCTTGATCTCTTAGCTGTATTTTTTTTTCCATGTTTGACAAAATTGATGCAAATGATTGTTCCTTGGATTGTGTTCTTGAAGCAACTACCTCTCTATTATGTGAAACAATGACCTCTTGAGCTGATTTCAGATTATTACAACACTGCAATGGATTTGAGTTTGTTGATATTGTGATTTCCTGTCCATTGTATGGAAATTTTAAGCACTAATGACATGTTGATGTAATAGCTTGTATGTCCTGAATCCATGGTCTCCCCAAGAGTATATTGTATGGTAGGTCCATGTCTAGAACTTGGCATGATGTGTCCTTCTGTAAAGGTCCCACTCTGAGGGGTAATATCACCATTCATTTAGATGAATGCTCAGATTCTTTATTATGTGCTTTGATTTTTATCTTTTTCTGGGGATCAACTGCATCTTCTGAATAGCCTAGAGCACAGACAAGATTCATAGAGCAAATGTTCAAGTCAACTCCCCCATCTATTAGGACTCGTTTAACAAGCATTCTATGAATGAGGACTTCAATTTGCAAGAGAGCGTTATGGGGATTTTGCAATGAATCAATGCTTGGATATGAAGGAGATGAGATTTGAATAGGATCCTCTGAAATAGGTTTGATGGCAATTATGGATATCCCTTGGGGAACTTCATCTTTGGATGTATTCTTTGGTGATAATGTTATGGAAGATTCTTGCAAGCTTTTAGGAGGTGTAGGAAAAGATGCCTTTGGAGAGTCAATTTTTTTATAGGGGGATGAGCCATTGCTAGACATAGGTGCACGATTTTGATCTTCTTTAGCCAAGTCCTTTAGGGATCTTTTGAAGAGTTGCATAAAAGAGCCACCTTGCTTTTGAGATGTATTTGAATCCTTGTGAGGTTTTAACATAGTTGGATTTTGATTTTGAACTTGTTTGATTGCTCTGATATGTTGACTTGTTACTTGTATTTTGCTTTGGTATGTCATGTTGATATGGTTTTTCAGCTATTTCAAATGTTTCTATTTCCGTTTCAGGGGTTTGATTGTCTAAAAGTTGTTTTGATAAGTGATCAACGGTCAATGTCAAGGCAATAGAGTCATATGACACTAAAAGAGGATTCAAGAGTTTAAAAGTTTGCAAGTTTTTTGATCTTCGGTTTAGGAGTGTAATGATGATGATTTGATAAGAACCAAGTCCAGTAGGAATGATATATCCTACGTTGTGGGATGATATTATCATGACAAAATGTTTCAGTTTCATGATAAAGGATGATAGATCCTGATGAGAAACTATGTTTGAGTGATCAGTTTATCAAAGAGGGTGATAATGCACTTTGAGATGTTTATATTTTGAACTTGTTGAGGGTAACGGCTTGAAAACCTTGAGGTGTATATGTCTAGAATTTGATTTGATGGGTGATAACTTGATCAAGAAAACCAAGTAGACAATTTAAGCATTGAACGACATATAACAAATATTTATGATTATTGTAAACTGATCAAGCAAAATTACAGACCTGAAAAATTCATGCAAAGTAGCAGTTCTGGACTGGTAAACACAGAGTTTTGTATGACGGATTATGCATCTTAGAATGACAAGAGATATGAGCCCATACGACAAAGTAGAAGTTTTCATGTAAAAAGCAGAGACTCCTATGACAATATTTTCTGAACCATACGAAAAAATAGATATTTTGTACGACACATTTTGCTAGGCCATATGACAAAAGACTAATCCATACGACAAAGAACCTGAATCATACGAAAGAGAACCTAACTTGTATGACAAATAACAGAGCAGAGATAAAAATGTTTGTTTGTTCAAATTTTGATCTTTGAAGTCTGATGTTTTGCTTTTGTTTTCTAGTTTTAGCTGTCTGATTTTTCAATTTAGGGATGAATACATAGCAAACACATGATGTGATAAGTGAATTCAATCAAGCTAAACCCTACAGGAGTTGGCTGAGAATGAAAACCTTTTCTTGCTGACTTAGGTACACACCTGTAGCGTCCTAAAATTGCGACACTTGCAATTTCGACTGCATTTTGGTCTTCACGATGGCGACGCAACACGCAACCTGAATGGAGACCCTGAAACTTGCTCACGACACTGAAAACTGCATTTTTCAAGCACCCTGGCCCGAACCTCCTTGCACCCTACTGTCCCGGGAGGTGGGACCAGAGCGCGCAGCGCCCTGGTCCCCAGGACCATGGCGCCCAGCGCCTGGTCCCTGGGTCCTATTTTGGGCCCGGTCTCCTAAGGGGCTCGGGTCTTTTTGTTTGCAATTTGGAAATTAACTTTCCTGGTCGGCCTAAGGTCGGGAAAATTAGTCTATCAGCCCTAAATGACAAGTATATAAACTACATTTTCCTCTCTCATTTGGGTAGAGGGAAAAAAGGCGAAAGCAAGATTCAAATATTCAAGCATTCAAGCATTCAAGCATTCCTTCTAAGTCTCCATTCAAGGCTAAGTGTTGCATTCAAGACAAGGATTCAACCATTGAAGAGGAGATCACATATTACATGCTACATACAACATACAACATACAACATCTAAACCTTCGCACATAAGGATACAAACATCCTTAGAACAAGGTATTAGTACTTGTTTTATAGTCATTTACATTTACAGCTCTTGCTCATTTCTTGGTTAATTCCAAAACCGGGGTTTGACCTAAAGGCAAACCCCTAATCCCTAACCCCCCAATCGTCTTCGCTTTTCTGTGTGTAGGTTGCAAGTACGTGGCTGAAATTGAAGATCTGGAATCCTTGTCCAGAGACGAACAGATCCCCCTTCGTTTCGTGGATATTTCAGAGGACCGTGGCGCTGGGCGCCATCGTCCCGACAACTTTTGCTCAAATTTGTAGGACAGCGCCGTATCGACATTTTACTGCTAATTCCAGGTCCGCAGCTTCATCCTATATCCCTATCTCAGTTTATAAGCGAATCTTTATCACTTTCTATGCATGCTTAGCTTAATTCTTCTATCAACATTCTTTACAAAAGAGGGTAGCCTTGCTGTCTTAACCCTTGAAACACATTTAGCATCCAATCTTGCATTGCGTGGGATTGGATCTAGTGGGTTTCAACCCCTCTTTTGAATGTAAAGTCTCTCCCCTAAGTGAAAACCATCGAATCCTAGCGAACCTCCCTTCTCTCTCCTCGGAGTTGGAAGAGGGGAGAACAACTAGGGTTCGATCGCGATTTTCCGCTTTACATTTTGGTGAACCCGACGTGAACATCCTTTCTGATTTTTCATGCTTAGATCTGAAAAAATTGATTACATCTCCATGTTTGATCTTTTGCAAAATTTTAGAGGTGATTGCATAAAAACCCTAAATTTTCTTTTTAGTAATTGAACTTGCGAAATGTCTAAATGTTAATGCTTGTTTCAGATCTGCCCTTCTATTACAAATTATCAATTCATATCTATGCTTTAATTTTGAAAATTAAGTGGTTAAGTGTCAAAACCCTAATTTTTGAAACCCTCTTGATTCAACCTTTGTCCGACAATTTCACTAATCAAAACATCTCCAAATCAGCTGTAACTTTGGATTTCGCAATAAAATCACAATATCTTTCATCCCTGAAAATTTGGAAAAAAGTTGCAAGGACCGTGGCGCCGAGCGCCATCGTCCCGGACATTTTTTCTGAAATTTCGGGAGCAAGATCTTACTGTATTTTTCTGCTAAAATCCAGAATTTTGGCTGATTTTATCAATTTTAACACCTTCAAAATTACAGTCAAAGTTGGTCTTGTGATTGCTTGGATTAAGGCTTTTAAACATTCAAAAATCATTGAAATTGAAATTTTGTGTCAAAATTGTGTTCTTACTGTCCTAAATCTGAAAAGTGTGTTAACATTTATTAAAAATTTCAGTGCTTTATTCAAATTCTTGCATTTTGTGACTTTTGAAATTAAGTGCTTAATTACAACAACTTTAATTTCCGCTTTCAAAATTGAATTTTGCGTGAAATTGAGTCAATTTTTAAATTTCAAAATTTGCATTGCTCTTGACATTCCTTCTAAAAATCATAAAATTCAAAATTTCAGTTTCCCTCTCTTTTTCAAAATTCAAATTTTGCATTTTTCGACAAACTTGGTAGGGTTCAATTTCGAGATTACAACTTTAATTTGGCCTATCTACAGATCGTAAAATCACTCAATTTTTTCAGATTAGCTCTAAAATCATCATACCTTTCATCCCTGCAAATTTCGAAAAAAGTTGCAAGGACCGTGTTGCACTCCGGGTGCCACGGTCCCGGACATTTTTTCCGAAATTTCGGGAGACTGTCGTGATTGCATTTAACAGCTTAAATCCAGAAGATTGGCTGATTTTACTGAAAATTGCTACCTCTAAATTCAAAATCTTCTCTCTCTTTCTAGTGCATGAGTTTTACAACAATAAGTCCTACTTACACTATTCCCGTTAGACGAAGCCGTAGAATTAAGTCTTTCCGAAGTTTAACTACTGAGGAGATGGAACCTAATTTGAATAGCCTTTTTAACGAGGACATGGGTAATTCCTCTAATCCTCCTAATGATGAAGAAGCTCTCCATGAGGTTTCTGTAGAACAACTTTCGAAATTGGATAACCAATTTGACGATTTTCGACAATGGATGTCTCAAGAATACCCTGATAGTCAAGCTCTTCCTTTAATTGAGGGTCTAAAATGTATGCTTCAAAGTGATAAGAATGGAATTGATATTTTGCGTGGTATTGCACACATCGTGGATTCGAATGTGATGCCTATGAAGAGTTGTGCTGAAAATTTGGGTTATACACAACCTCTTACTCAAGTCAATCATTCTATTCCTTTGATGACTTCTATTGCTAGCATACCTACCTTTACATCAAACATAATGGCTACTTCTACACAAGACATTCCTCCTATGATCACAAGTCATGGGGGCAACCCTTCTTCTTCAATTAACCCTCTTCCTTCATTTAATCCGATTTCTTCATTCATTCCTCCAATGAGTGTTCCTATTACATCTCCACAAATGAACATGACGCAAGGGGGAAATTCATTTAACCATTCCATCCCTCCTTGTAGTGTTCCTCCTGCCCAATCATCTCCTATGACTAATTATCATAGAGTCCCACCACCTTACTCTTTACCCTCTTTCAATAACATAACACCTCCATCTCAATCTAACACATCCAATATGAATTCTTCGACTGAAGCGACCATTAACAATCTAGCACAAACTGTCTCTTCTTTACAGCAACAAATTGCCTCTATGAATCAATCTAAGTTTAGTGTGCCCACATTTGACGTTGCGAGCCCACTTTCTCTTGACATTGTTCAAGCTATCCCTCCTAAACATGTTGAAATCCCACATTTGGAACTTTATAATGGTAAAGGAGATCCTCTAACACATGTTAAGACTTTTCAAACAATTTGTACTGATTTTGCTTATGACCAAAGGTTGCTTGCAAAACTGTTTACTAGAACATTAAGAGACAAAGCCCTACAATGGTATTGCTCGTTGCCTTCCTATTCTATTACTTCTTTCGAACAACTTGCAAATGCTTTCATTCAACAATTTCAAAACAATATAAGTCCTAAGGTTACTTTGATTGATTTAATGCATTGTAAACAAGGTGTTAAAGAAAAAGTGACTGATCTCATTGGTAGATATAAGCATTTGTATGCTCAAATTTCTTTTCCAGTGCCTGACAATGATATTCAAAGAATCTTTATTTCTAATTTACAAAAAGATATTCGAGACAAACTTTTGTTTTCTGAGTTTACTTCTTTCCAACAGTTGTGTGCAACTCTTCACAATTATCAACTGACTGTGAGTCAAATGGAACAATCACATCCTATGGCTCCGAGTGATAAGGGTGATAGCAGTCAACAACCATTTGGAAAGTTTAAACCGAACAAAGATTCCATCAAATTTAATGAAAACATCATCAATAACAATGTGAATGCAGCATCAGGTGTGCCTCCTATTTATAAATTTTTCAAGAAAGAAAGAAAGTATACTCCTTTGAATGAATCATTGCATAGTATTATGAATAAGTTATTGGAACAAAATGTGCTTACTCTTCCTCCTATAAGGCAAATTGATCCTGCAAAGATTACTTCACCTTATTTTGATAACAAATCTTTTTGTCAATTTCACCGTCAGCCTGGGCATGATACTGAAAAATGTTTTTCTTTAAAGGGTAAAATTCAAGATTTGATTGATAACAATACTATCTCTGTTTCTGGAGTGAATGATAAAGGCAACACATCTGTAGCTCCTCCTAACCAAAATCTTCAAATTTTCACCGATCCATTGCCTTCTCATACCTCTAATGCAATTGAGGCTAATGATTCCTCTCTCTCATCTGATGGTCTTGTGTCTATGACTCCGAATGTGATTAACTTTGTAGAGCAGCAAGAAATCCCTAAAGAACCTTCCATCACATTTGATTCCAGTGAAACCATTAGGGCACCTGATGGTCCTTTATACATAGTTGCAAAAGTTAAGAATACACCTTGCCGTGGAGTGCTTATTGATCCTTCGTGCATGATTAATGTTATTACTGAAGAATTTCTTTTTACTTTGCAATTGAATCAAGTGATCTATGACAAAACAGATGTGATTGTGAAACTATTTGATGCATTTTCTTCTCCTGCAATTGGTTCTATTACATTGCCTATTGAGGTCCATAACAAATCTCTTGATGTGAACTTTGCTATTATTCCATCTTCCGAACAATTTCGTGTGAAGCTTGGCTATCCTTGGCTATCTTCCATGAAAGCTATTGCTTCTCCTATTCACAAGTGTTTGAAATTTCCCCATAATGGTGAAGTTGTTACTGTCAATCATAGTCTCTTTAAACCAGCTGAAAGAACTTCTAGCGTTCCTATTGATTACTTTTGGCCTAAACAATTCCAATCTCTTCCTCTGCGAAGTGATCATCTTTTCAAATCTTATCAAAAGTGGAAAACAGATATGATCTTATCTCTAAGTGAACCTAGAACACCTAAACTTGACATTCCTATCATTCTTGAGAAGGAAGTTCTTCCTTTGAAAGATAAAACTAATGTCTTTCCTCAAGAAGATTCCCAACCCATCCCTATGGATGTGACTATGTCTATGCCTAATAAACTTCCTAAGAGTAGACCTATACCTCCTCGTCATGATGGACTTGGTCTTCTCCCTAAACCAAATATTCTTCCCTTATATGGAGCAGTTCCTCCTCCTTCTTTTTATAGAGAGAAGAGACCTTCCTCTTCTCCTATTATTCAACCTAAGAGACCACAACCTAAACACCCAAGTGCTAAGGACAAGAACATTCCTCCTCCTCAATCTTCTCCACTTCCTACTAAGACTAGACGAAATCGTTCTGCACGTGAACGCCGGCGAAAGCGTCGTCTTAGAGCTCAAACTTTGCAATCTCCAAAAACACCTTCAACAAGCATTATTCCATTTTCTCCTCAGCCGAACATTGAGCCTAAATCTCCTAAACATAAGATGCATGATGGTCTTGATCCGGTGCGAGTTAAAGATCCTATTTTTATAAATCTTGATGATGATATGGATGAAAATGTTATTCATGATGAAAATGTTACTCCTCTTGCTTCTGATAGTGAATATGAACTTGTTGATGTTGATAACCATTTATCTAATGAATTTTCTAAAGCACTTATCCTAGCTCCTAGACAAGAACAATGTGGCTCGGAACATGAACATAGCCCTTGTTTGGATCTTGTGATAGCTCCATCTGCTATGTTGGATGTTCCTCCTCTAGCGTGTTCCTTGCCTTCCCGAAACATTGATCAGTAAGATCGGGGGGTAGATGACGTGCTAGACTAGTTACATTAGCATAGCAGATTCTTTCCTCCTCTCTTTCGTTACTTCTTCTATATGTTATTCTCATTCTTCTATTTGTTTTCCTTAGTGTTGTCTACTAGAGGACGATGCAAAGCATTGAGATCTCTCGATCTCTCTCATGTTGACTCAAAAGACACATGTGTTCCCTTCTTCTAGGTGACCTTCCTTGATTGGGGAATGAAGAACAATTATGCATACATACATATGATATATATACATGACTTATCATACAGCATACTGACCCCAAGGAAAGTGAAGTCACCTCGTGCTTTATGTTTTGTGTCTATTATCCTTGGGTTTATCTCACACTTGGGGGCTAAATCCCTGCGATAACGTGCTCCTTTCTCATTTCTTATGTGTATCACTACGTTAAAACAATCACCCCCGGTGAGGCGTGTGCGATCGCTTTAACGTAGGGGGGCATACATCCCGTTCATATCTTTTCAAGATACTTGAAAATTTCTTGACAAATTTAGCCTTGCCTTGAAAATTTTTGATATCTTTCTTGCATGACTCATAGTGAGGGAACCTTACTACTGACAGTCATGGTTCTCCCTCGTGATCTTCCCTTTTACTTTGTCAATCAAAGTCGTAAGATCCTTAGTCCACTGGGGGCTTGGTGTATCTTGCCTCCTTGACATGGTGAAAGTCTTTCAATATTGTTTCCTTGTACTTTACCGGAAGTATGAGCATACATACTCCTGCTAAAGTGGGGGCTAAATGTAGCGTCCTAAAATTGCGACACTTGCAATTTCGACTGCATTTTGGTCTTCACGATGGCGACGCAACACGCAACCTGAATGGAGACCCTGAAACTTGCTCACGACACTGAAAACTGCATTTTTCAAGCACCCTGGCCTGAACCTCCTTGCACCCTGCTGTCCCAGGAGGTGGGACCAGAGCGGCCAGTGCCCTGGTCCCCAGGACCATGGCGCCCAGCGCCCTGGTCCCTGGGTCCTATTTTGGGCCCGGTCTCCTAAGGGGCTCGGGTCTTTTTGTTTGCAATTTGGAAATTAACTTTCCTGGTCGGCCTAAGGTCGGGAAAATCAGTCTATCAGCCCTAAATGACAAGTATATAAACTACATTTTCCTCTCTCATTTGGGTAGAGGGAAAAAAGGCGAAAGCAAGATTCAAATATTCAAGCATTCAAGCATTCAAGCATTCCTTCTAAGTCTCCATTCAAGGCTAAGTGTTGCATTCAAGACAAGGATTCAACCATTGAAGAGGAGATCACATATTACATGCTACATACAACATACAACATACAACATCTAAACCTTCTCACATAAGGATACAAACATCCTTAGAACAAGGTATTAGTACTTGTTTTACAGTCATTTACATTTACAGCTCTTGCTCATTTCTTGGTTAATTCCAAAACCGGGGTTTGACCTAAAGGCAAACCCCTAATCCCTAACCCCCCAATCGTCTTCGCTTTTCTGTGTGTAGGTTGCAGGTACGTGGCTGAAATTGAAGATCTGGAATCCTTGTGCAGAGACGAACAGATCCCCCTTCGTTTCGCGGATTTTTCGAAGGACCGTGGCGCTGGGCGCCATCGTCCCGACAACTTTTGCTCAAATTTGCATGACAGCGCCGTATCGACATTTTACTGCTAATTCCAGGTCCGCAGCTTCATCCTATATCCCTATCTCAGTTTATAAGCGAATCTTTATCACTTTCTATGCATGCTTAGCTTAATTCTTCTATCAACATTCTTTACAAAAGAGGGTAGCCTTGCTGTCTTAACCCTTGAAACACATTTAGCATCCAATCTTGCATTGCGTGGGATTGGATCTAGTGGGTTTCAACCCCTCTTTTGAATGTAAAGTCTCTCCCCTAAGTGAAAACCATCGAATCCTAGCGAACCTCCCTTCTCTCTCCTCGGAGTTGGAAGAGGGGAGAACAACTAGGGTTCGATCGCGATTTTCCGCTTTACAACACCCAATAGCTAATCAGAATACGGCCGCTAAGCATCATGCAATGGATTCTCAACGGCGTATTATTCTACTCCAAATGCTAATGGGGGCACGATATGGCATGTGTCCTAGGAGAGTTACTATCTCTCTTGCACAAATATTATCATCCTTTCGGAGGTGAATCGGGTAGCTCCTATTTTAACCAGAACTAGTAAGGGATCCATTAGGTGCGTCGGGGTATAATACTTAATTAAGAGGTCTCCCAGCCTTGAAAACCAAGGTTTGATATACCAGAAAGTATGGAGGAGAGCTATTCTCGAGCACTGTCGTTGAATTGATTTTCATCAAATCACGTTTATTTTATAGTGGGTTGGATTTCTTGGTGTTAGTCGTTCCCACTTAGGTCGTTCCCCTCACACTGGCCATAATGGCTTTAAGAGTTTTTATCTCCTCGAGAGGGCAAGCCTACTAAAGATATGCACTAATGAAGGCAAAAGATGAGCCTAGCTTTCTCATCACCTAAGAAAGGTGAGAGCATACTCGCCTATCATCAAAAACACAACATACACGATTGTTCATTTTTAGCCAAAATCAAGTGTGCCTAAAAAAACTTTAAGGAATACACAAAGTTTTGTTGAATTCTTTTAGGCAACCTACAAAATAGATGCATTAGTAGTCATGATGTGTTTTTATGCAATAATCCTTTGACAAGCATAATCTTCGACAATCGTCCTGCAAAGAAAGAGTTAGGACAGGCATGAATTTGGATTACAAATGCATTAAATTTGTATTTGTGAGAACTAGACAAGATATTAGAAAGATATATGCGAGGCTCCAGCCCCACGGTGGGTGCCAAAATGTTGTGTATCTATGAAGTGTGTACCTGTTATACCTGCAGTTGCAACACAAAACACTCAATAAATTATTACAAGCAATAATTAGAAAATTAATCAATGAATGATAAAACCATAGCTAAACGATCTATTGCCTCCTAGTAAATGTGAGTATGAATTTTCCTCTCAGATCTGGTTATGCAAATTCTAGTGACTTGACTACACTTAAATGGAGGATTTAAATGATGAAGATGCATGATCTAGATGATATAATGATTTAAGCTACATGATTCTATTATATTGCTATGAAATAAGCTAAGATTTAAGCTAAAATTGAATATGATAACATTGCTAAAATGATAAACTAGAAGTTAGATGCTGATAGTAACAATGCATGAGTGAAAATGAGATGAATCAATCAGGGGGTGACCTTATTGCTCGAAAATGGGGTCTATTTATAGGATTTCCTAAGGCTCGGGGTGAGGTGGCAGGCATCAATGGTCAAGATTAAGTCTAAAGATATCAATGGTTAAATTGGAGGTGATTGGCAAAGAGGTTGGATTAAAGGGAACAATTGGAGGTTGGTAGGAGAAGGGGTTGGATAAAAGGGGACAATATCATTTCTATGGTGACAAGTGTCAAGAGGCTTCTAGAAGAGGTTGGATGAAAGGGGACAATGTCATCTCCT
The DNA here is from genome assembly GCF_030272615.1 of Cryptomeria japonica. Taxonomy (NCBI): domain Eukaryota; kingdom Viridiplantae; phylum Streptophyta; class Pinopsida; order Cupressales; family Cupressaceae; genus Cryptomeria; species Cryptomeria japonica. The sequence continues at coordinate 514,822,068 of NC_081415.1, forward strand.
TGGTGACAAGTGTCAAGAGGCTTCTAGAAGAGGTTGGATGAAAGGGAACATTTGTCATCTCTATGGTGACAAGTGTCAAGAGGCTTCTAGAAGAGGTTGGATGAAAGGGAACACTTAGTGACAAGTGTCACAAATCTTTTCTCATGAGAGGGCAAAGTGTTCAAGGAAAGGGGACATGGTGGTTAGGATTTGCAAGCTAGGATGGGGTTAGGGAAACCTAGGGTTAGATGGAATGGGTTAGGTTAAGTGGTTAGAAGTTAGGAGAATTTGAATTTAGAAATTCAAATAATAGGAAAAGGCTAATTAATTTCAACAACTCATTAAATGATTTGTTTTAATTAACTGAAGGATTTAGAAGAAATAACTTTGATGAGGGGAATTAATTAATTTGAATTAATTAATCAAAGGGGATTATTCAAATGAACCTATTAAATAAATCCTTAGATTTATTAATAGGTAGATGAAAAAGGGGGATTTAATCAAATTGTTGATGAATTCAATTAAATTGGGGAGGGGGATTAATTAAATAATTGCTTATTCAATTAATTATCTTCAGACCATTTTTTAGGTGTATACAGTTATAGCTCATCGCGCTGCATTCTTATCTTTAGATCGACTCGTTCTACCAATAGATTCAATGGCACTTGCAACAGTAGACATAGCATGCTTAACAGATTCATCTTTTTTTGATGGTTTCACATAGATGCCGATTTTTTTCATCACTTTTCTCATTTCCACATTCTCATCAATTGCATCATAAGTTGACATTGAATTGCAAGTTTTTTTCGATAAAAAAATTCTTTATATATTCTATTGGCATATGTTCTTATCTGTCTCCAACAAATCTTACGAGGAAGATTATCCAGAACCTTTTTTTCAATTCTTATAAAAAAGTTTCCCTGATCTTCAACAATTGGAGGATTTTCATTTTCACCATGTTCAAAAGGATTTTCACTTTCAACATTCAAAATAATTTCATCTTTACCAACATGAAGGTTTTCATTTTCATGGACAATTCTATCAATCTCAACATTGGTATATATAGCTTCTACTAAATCATCAATATGAATATCACTTATAATCACATTATCCATGTCTTCCAGAGAAGGATTTGAAGATGTATCTGGATAATTTGAAGATGTACTTGGATTTGAGGATGTTGTACTTGGAATATTCTTCATAATTGTTTCATTCACATCGACATCATCCATAATTACATCATCTACGCCCATCTGATGTGCCAAGGCATCATTTTGAATGTTTGTCTCTTCCATTGTTGTGCATCCAGAAGCATTAGGATTATCCATTTTTTGAATCCTCATTCTTCTATCCCTTTGACATTTCGCCTCCTTCTCTCTTTCTTCTTGAATTTCCTCAACGGTCAATTCCCTCCTTTGTTTCTTCTTCTGACATTGTTTAGACCCCATGACTAAAAAATTATGCCACCTTCAAAACAATGGATCTAAAATTGCAACAAAAGAGCATCCAAAGAACAACTAAATCATAATATATCATGTAATAACTCGCACATTTGAAGACATATTTTATTATGTTAAATGATCACTTATTTATATAATTCTGATTTATTTTTTTTAATGAAAAACAAAATAGGATCCCATGTTGTTTTTTATTTTTAAATAATTTGCAATTCAGAACGGGATCCCATTTTCGATACGGGATCCCGTTTTAGATTCGGGATCCCATTTGTAAAAAAGAGTTTTTGGGGCCCGCTTGTAGGTTCAGAATTAGGCTTGGAAAAGGGCTCGGAAAGCCGAACCTGAGGCTTGGAACTGGTTTGACTTGCAACTTCAAGCCCAAATCAAGCTTCATACAAAAAAATGACTTAAAAAATATATATGAACACCTTATTTTCAGAATTTTTTTAAACAACAAAAACCCATTATAGTACATACTGTCTAGATTCCAAATATATAATTTTTTAAGAGAATGGATCAATATTTTTAATTTTAAAATAATTTCTAATGAAAGAGATCCATAAACTTGAAATAACATGGTTTTAAAAATTTTAATAACTTTTTTTTTTAAAGTTTTTTGAAAAAAAAATTATATGGCATCAAACTACAGACAAATCTATACAGTTTTGACAAAAAAAATTAAAAAATGTTAAGTTTAGGTCAAATTATGCTTGTCATACACGCAAATTTTTCAAAATAGTGATTATGCCCAATTAAAAAATAACAAAAGTAATATATATAAGGAGAAAAATTACAAAAAAATATCCTCATCAAGGGTAAGTGAGTTATAGATCTTTTCCCTAAAGGATAAAGAAAATTACTTTCATTTAGGTCAAATTATGCTTGCTGTACACGGGCATGGTATGGTCCTAAAAGTGACTTTTAAACTATAGGTTTTACTAATTCCTATTCAAATTTCATTTTTTAGATCTGGGTATTAAAATAAATTACATATTTGGAAAGTAGACTTCGAGCACTACATTTTATATTAGTTAATTTTTTCAAGAATCATTCTTAAAGTGCCTCAAATATTTAGGTGAAACGGGACGAAATTAAAAAAAAAAAAAAAGGGAAAAAACTTCCACTTTTTGGCCAAAAAGTGGACACAACTTCTTGCAAGCACCCCTCTAAGGAGGACCCCATTGGGGAAAAGAAGGAAGAGGGTCCTAAAACTATGGGGGCCTTGATGGAGATGCTGATAATGTTAATATGACTAGGGACCCCATAGTCCCGACCACTGTTGGTGATGTTGACATGACTACCCCTGAAAGGAAAATCCAGGAACTCATTGATGATAAAGATACGACCCCTATGAACATGGACACTGAGGGTCTTATGGGTGTGGAAATCCTTGACAACAATGCTCTGGATCCTAGAAATTTGGATACGGATTTAAACTTGGCTAAACAGGTGATGCATTCTATCCCTCTGATGGACCTGGTTAAGGATACTGATAACTCCATTGTTGGTGGCGAGCCCAAAGAGAATATTGAAACTATTGATGACTTGGCTAGTGAGAACCCCCAGGAGGCCTCTACTCTGCAGCAAATGGAAAAGTTGAGCACGGATATGCTGGACATCATGCAAAAAATTGAAAACCTCGACCTTGTTCTCGATCTACAGTCTATAAAGGAGGAGGTCAAACAACCCAAGGACAAGATGGAGACTTGGGAAGCCCAAATGTTGGGCGTGAACAAATTCCATATGTAGGTGTTACACAACTCCACACTCACCCTCTCTCTATTGAGGGTACGCTATGCTGACACTGAGGAGGACAAACATGAGGCTAGGGACCTCTACAAATTCATGTCTAACGAATGGAGCAGTACTATGGAGGCCACTGGGGTGCGCAAGGCACCCCTATAGTTTTTTTTTTTCCTATTGTTGTTTTTTATTGTTAAAAAGACTTGGTTCTTTTTTTATGGTTGGTGTTGTTAATTGTTGTTATAGTGTTGTTTCTGCACTATGATTGATAGTTCTGCTATGTAAAGGGTCAGTGCCCTTGTTCTTACTTCTTTTCTAATAAAAAACATGCATAGCCATAAATGCCAATAAAATAGATTAATTGTTCTCAAGATTTACAGAGTTGGCAAATATTGTGTATTGCATGATATTTGTTGTCAATGTGCCAATGCATTCAAAATGTTGCTATCGACTTAAATATCAATGTGTTAGAAAATAAAAACTCGCAGTTGCACCCAAACAAGGTGCGATGCTTACACTAATAGTAAGATATATTTTTCTCATTTTTCTTAAGTTACACATATGGGAGGGTCTTCTTGTAATATTACTTCATCTTGGATATGTTTATATCCCAAATGTGATATTGATCATATTTAATAAGTTTACTTAGGATAATTAGAATATTTAATTATTTTCACCTAAGAACCAATAGATGCCGAGTTTTGATCAACAAAAGACAACAGTACCAGTTGTACTTCAGCCAAGTTATAGTGCAACAATAGATGCCTCACTACCATCCATTATACCTAGAAAGCCTAGACGGCTCACTTAGACATTGTTGGTCATGCAAGAATTAAATATTTACCTTTTCCTACACACACAACAAAATGTTCGAAAGCTTTGAAATTATGGAAAAATCAATTTGTTCCAAATGTGAACTTTGAATGAGCTCACCTCTGCAATTGACTAGGGAAGATCTTTCACTCCCAAAACCAATCTTCATTGTAGGGTTTTTATAGTGAAACTCTAATCCACTTCACAACTAGGCTTTCTAGAAAATATCCAATGCCAAAATGTCCAGATGAATCCCTTTGTCCTTTTTTTTTAACCTTCACTAGAACTTTTTAATAAAAGTTGCTTTTAGATAATAATTAATAATTATTTTCCCTCCACATTAATGACTTCATAATTTTTCACCAAAACCTTCACATATCTACTTAAAGGCTCATTTTCCACCCAAAACTTCATATATCCCTTTTTGAAACTGCTCTAGGGATGTGGAAAACCACTCTCTATGAAATAAATCTCCATTGTAAAAATCCCAAACCCAAGACAATAAGTGTGATTCTAAAATAAAATAATCTTAAGACCCTCCTTCACCATAGCATTCCATACATCAGAGTCTATGCTCATCATATGTCTTTAGAAGAAACAAAAGGTTCCCCTCCGAGAAATCCCACCATACTAACTTTCTACCCCCACTAAGGTCATTGTAGAAGCCATTCATAAATGGATATTTTTTACATGTTGATCTTGAATTGGATCAGAATTCAATAGATATATTCAAAAGGGGTCACTCATGTCACGTATAAATTTAAACCAAGGTAACAAGATGAACACAAGTAAACTTTTAAGCTCGGGTACCAATACATATGAGTCTGCAACCTCAAAGTAAATATTGGAAGTTGAAATAAGAAATAAATCTCAAAAGTGAATAGGGCATCATCAAAAGTCTTCAATGATAAAAAGTTAAGTTGCTGAACATTGAATATTTTGCGACAAATTGGACCAATTTATAAATTGTCATTTTTGCAAGGGGTTGCATAGTACAACGATAGTGGGTGACATTTATAATTCTAACAGAACCCTTGTTCAAAAATCCATGAGTTGGTGTAATGATAATAAAGTATGTTGAGATTCTAGTGTAATGATAATGTGGTATTTAATCGTTACCCATGTTTACAAAGCTTAATAATGTAATCCATGCACATCCAAACAGTATTAACGACAACCTATGTTAAGGTATTAAAACCAAGAAGTTGTTTTTAGTAAAAAATGTTGTTGCTACACTCCAATAGGTAGATGCACCTAAACAATAGAAAGTTTGAACCCTATCACTAAGGCAATTTGAAACTTGGCAATTATTTATTCATATTTATAAAGAAAAGAAAAGAAAAAGTAAACATCTTGTAGTCAAGCACATTAGACATCAAAGCATTATGAAACAAAAGTGTGTTATTGTGACATATAATGTGAATATCCAAAACATTTCATAAAACAAAGTAAAAGTCAAAGAGATAATGTCCTATTCAAATTATTTCAACATAATCTGACATCAAATAAATATATCATCAAAGAGAAATTGATTTACATGGGCACCATAAACATGTATCATAGGGCTTCGCTCATTTTCTTTGAAATCAATTTTTGTTTCACTAAGTAGTGGGTGACACATTATCTTTGTACACGATAAGAAGTTCTGCAATTTCTTTTTGGAGAAACAGATCTAGTCTCTTTCAAAATAACTCTACATTTAGTATAATGGAATTTTGTTCCCTGGAATCTAGAATAAATAAACATGTTTTGTAGAGCACAAGGTTTAGCTTCTATCAACATACTTCAAACTTCAGGTTGCAAGAAAGCTATTGTCAACAGAAAACAAATGTAAAGGGGCAAGGATAATGTGCTCTTCCTCGTACCCACATATTATGTGGCTATGTTTACATAAAAATAGTTATGCCCTTATTCTCTTAATTAGCCTAATTTTAAATGGTGTCCCTATTGCATAGCCCTCGCCGTACATCTCAAGGTAACTAAGCTTAAAAAACCAACTAAAATCAAGTATTGAAAACAACCAACTGTCAAATCAATGGGAGGAGAAAAGAGAAATTAATCCCATAGCCAAGCAAACACAACACATGCCAAATTAGATATGCCAAAAGGAAAACTACCTGAAATTTCAAAGCAGTCTGCAGAAAATTATTTACTAAAATGAATAGAGCATGTTAACAATCCTCCTCCAGTGAGATAAAAACTTAAAAAACAATCACGCCAAAGCCAGGCTGGGTCGCTTGTTGCCTGTATAACATAATGAATTTTCTGAAAACCTTGTGGTCATTGTACTCATGAGATAACATAACTTTTAGGCATTTTGACAAACAATTTACATGCAACGTTTATGCTTCCATAGTTTACCTCCAGCTCGCACTTCCTCGCGGACTTTGTCTATGCTTATACACTTGCATATCATCTGTGTTGTTATGCTTCGAGAGATGTTTATACTTGTTTCCAAAGCTTTCATCTCGGCGCAAGCATTTGAGAAATCTCGTCAAACAAGTCAAGAATGTTGTCATTGACTCCATATTTTTCTGACATATCTAATAGAGAATTTACAATTTTAATATCCGACAAAAGCCCATTTTATACAACTCCTTTTAGTCTTAGTAGCTTGAGAAAATCACATTGCAACCCCTCCTCCAAACTAAAATGCTAATTATTTGAGGTTTCAACAGATATCATCAGCAAGTTTAAATAATAAACATAATTAGATCCCTTGAGCTCGCAATACCTAAAATGAGCTCCAATAGCACACCAATAACAGCGTGACCCAGATTCAAATCGACCCCATCGCAATAAGCTAGCACAAAAAACTTGCAAAAAATTGTTCCAAGCTTACACCTCCTTAAGAGATCACCATGATTGCTAACCTTGACCAAAATTTGAACGAAGAAGAAAAGAAAAAATAAAACAGAAAACAAAATAATTCTATTGACTGATACTTCAAAACCGATTACATTGCATTGCATTCCTTTAATAAGGGATTTAATAGCACGAAGACTCAAATAAAACTAATAAAAAACTAACAGTTGCATAGAGCGGATCTATCCACTGCTTTACTAGTAGAAAATTAACTGTCGTCTGTGAAATATATGCTAACAGTTTAAACTTCTTATCTATCGCTGAATGCACATATGGTGGAGTTGACATACGATCAATTTAATTGTAAATCTCCTGTTCAGTTATATCTTCTTGCATGGAGGATCTGGCTGCTTGCATGGAGGATATGATTGCTTGCATGGAGGAGAACGATCTTAGTGATCAGGAGAAATTATTCCTTCCAACAAAATTTACCCTCAAAACCAAATTGATCAGAAAATCTAGTGAAAATCTTTTAAACCTAGTCCATATCAAAATCTCAACAAGTTACCAAGTACCACCACAAATTAACACAAGGGCCTCCCACTCAATGTATGTCATCTTCTTCCACAGAACACCATAAGTTAAATTATGAAAAAAACAATCTTCAGTCCAACCTACATGCCCAATTCAAAACAGCAAAATTACAATCCTTCCAAATTGAATGATATAGGTCACTTCCAACAATAGGAACCAAATGCAAAGCAAAACAAAAACAAAAAACACAATCGGTGCAATGACAAGAGTTTGAATCCAACCCAAATAGAGAAAACGGAAAAGCCCAAAATTGCTTCATGTTCTGTGAAACAGAGTGCAGGAGTGCGTGAATAGATCTTTTCTTCACGAATTGACCAATAAATGCTTGAAGAAATCATCCTCGCATTAGTCTAGCATAAAAGCATGGGCGAGGGCTCCTTTGGAAAGTGCATCCTCCTCTTCCTGGCTCGACTTAAAATCATAAAAATCAGAATATAAAAATTCTCTGTCAGGAGTTCATCAAGATAAGAAAAAACCAAACATAAACATGTTATTGCTTTGTTCAAAATATGGCAGACAACTCGTAAAGATTGCTTACAGAAATCATCCACAGGCAAGAGAATCCTTAACCATACATTTGTTTTAAAATTACCATAACTTAATCTTATTGGTAAAGCCATTAAACTTGACCAAACCTTAGGCAACTTAAAAGAGAGTTAAGAAGGAATTGCAGAAAACCCTAATATAAGAGGGCATTTAAAGCTTACTGAAAACCTAGATAACAGGCTTCGGGATGGTGCGGACGTCCATCCCGTATATGACTTGCCCAAAGATGACATGGTACTAGATAACATCTTTGCCTGGATTAACATACAAGTCCAGTCCTTTGTTCTTCTCAGAATATCCTGCATCAGGAGGCTTTATTATTCTTTCTGTCCAGGGCAATTTTATTTCAAGGCACCTTGATCAGCATCTTCCATCTGAGTTGGCGGAGCTGTGTAAAACCGTTGTCACGACCCCATTATTTGAATCGCGCTAGCAACTTATTGGCGGTCTCACTTGTATTGGCCAATGAACTTGCTGGGCCTCTTTTGATGGGGTGAGAGATCAATGCCAGAACACAATGAATGCTCCAGAAATGAGAACTAGCCAGTAACTTTCCTGTACCAGTTTTGTTTTATCGGCATTTTTTAAGTGTTGGAGTTTATGATATTAACCAGCCCATGTATTATCTACTTCAAGGGTTTCTTCCGATTGTTTGGCACTTCTAAGCATGTTCGGCAGAGCCTATTCACTTTGGGATCCAGAATCTTAAGTGCTCGAAGTCAATTCTGTTCGCTTGATCACTAGATCAGATTGTATACAGTTTGTGATGTCGATCTTAAATTTGTTGGAGAGAGTAAATTAATTATACTCTAACTAGCTGCCGGCAAAGACCAGGAGGACCCTCGCGCCATCTTTATCCGACCAATGGTAGACTTGTGCATCTCATGCTAATCACGTTGCTTTTCTCACCTACTTGTTATAATATAGTTTCTTCAGAATTAATTGTGAGTCTATCTATAAAAATAATCCATGAGATTATAATCTCAGCGCTCAAGCTTTGTAGAGTTGCTCAGTCACTGGCAGATGTATTTGTAGTTACAATTGCATTTATATTGGCATCATTATAAATATGTTTATTATGGCTTAGCATACATTTGTTCTCTGTTCTGTTTTTTAATCATGGTCTCTGTTTTTGTTCTCTGATTATGTCTTCAGCAAATACGTATGTTCTGTCTAATGTCCATTAGTGGTATCAGAGACAATGGGAAATCAAGCCAGATGAATCAGAGGTGGTGTCGTGCTGCATGAGTTACCCATGATCTGATTAGCAGATTTCTGTAATGTGTTCTGTATTATGTTCTGTAACATCTGTGAAGATTTGTTGGTGAAGATTTGTTGCTGTTCAGTTTGGTGCTGCTACAAAGATGATAGAAGCTGATGGTTTGTGGAAGGATTGTATGAGCTGATCAAAGTCAAAGCCACAATGGATGCTGCCACTTGTTTGGAAGGATCAGAAAAATTGAGGAGCTCTCCAAACATAAAAGTTTAGATAGTTGGAGTATTCATGGAGAGTATTTTGTGAGGATGCATTCCAACCAGATGTGTGAGCTATTATTTGGGGTGTTTTTGAAGGTCACCGAACCAGCCAAAAGAGACTATTTTCTGTAGGAAAGGCTGGTTGCTGGTAGAATGGAAATTTGGTAAAAGTTGCTGGAAAAATAAAATGGTTTATTTTAGGAGAAGAGACCACTGCATAGTCCCTGAAGTACGCCAAAAGGAGACTGGTAAAAGCTGTCAATTAAATGTTTGAAGAAAGCCGCTTTCAAGGATTACAGATATTGAAGCCACCGAAGATCGCAGCCAATCAAAGGTTTGCCGAAGATGCCAAAGGAGCGCAAAGTGAAGGAGAGATTGGAGCTGAGGCTGAAACTGTTCGGGAGATGCAAATCATTGAAAACTCGTCGCTACGTAAACAGTTGAAAGAGATCAGTGGCCTGTGGGGTGCCTTCATGGGCATGTTGCAACTAGTTGCAGTAAGTTTTGATTTTTATGTTTAAAAGTGTTAAAACATTCAGAATTTATTAATATTTTTTAAACTTAACATGTTGTTTAACGTGTGAGATTTAAGATTGGCATAGTGATAGTGGGTGCCTTGTGAAATAAGGGCAGGTTAATTGTTTTAGATATTCGCCAAGTCAAAGCTGACCTTTGTTTGTTGATAAAAGACATTGTTCTTTTCATAAAAGATATTAAAACAGTAAAATGTTTGTGAAAATATTTTTGATTAAAACGGTGAAGAATGATACGTATAGAGTCACAGTATTTAAAGTTTGCTATTGTCAAAAGCCATATTATGTCATGTTTAATCATTTTATAAAGAAAACAGGGGGTTGTGTATTTCTAAGAGATTGCATGTGTTAAGAAGTTGTTGAGGGTGTGATTGAGCTACACTTAATGAGAGATTGGTTAATATAGTGACAAAAGAAATCATGGAAGAGTGAAGATAAGTTGTCCTATTCAAATCATAACAGCCGGTCTATCAAGGTAAGTTAAAATCTTTTGTTTCGATGGGAAAGATAGGAAAGAGGGTGAAGAAAGAAAATGGAAAATTTAATTAGTAAGATGGAACTTTTAAAAAAGGAATTAATAGAAATGAAGAAATCCAAAGACAAGCTGAAAAATGTAAACTTCTAGATGAAATTTGTGATCTTGGGCAAAAGTTGAACAAAGTTGAAGAGAAAAATGAAGAGCTAGAGAAAAAGCTAAAATTGTTTGATGAGATTAAGAAAAGCAAAAGAGAAGTTTAGAACAAAAAGTGAAGTTGTTTGATGATTTAGAAGAAAAACTAAAGAGAGAAGAAGAGGAGAATACTTTATACAAGAAGGAAACATCAAAATTGAATGAAGTTAATGAATGTCTAAAGTAAAAACCATTGGTCTTTGATGCTTCATGTAGTATAGAACATTTGTGTTCATCATTTGATAAGTATAATTATACCAAAGTTGTTTTTTATAATGATAAGTGTGTTAATGAGTCTAAAAATCTTGTTAGATGTAATGAATTTGTAAATGTTGCTAGATATTTTGATGACAATGTTGATTCGAAAATTATGAAGAAAATGGATTAAAAAGCTAAAGGATTGGGAAAATATGAACAACAAATTAGAGAGCCTATTGAGCCAATAATGAGGCAAAAGTATAAGGGCCTTGGATATGTTATAGATAACTTAGGAAATGATGCTACCAGTTTAAGAAAATTAGGTTAAGAAAGACATTACATTAAGTTTTCTCATTGTAATAGAGAAGGACATAGAAAAGGCATGTGTTGGAATCAACATCTTTGTAATTTATGTGGATTGAGTAACCATTTTGAAAATGTGTTGGAACAAACCATGAAAGAATGAGTCTAAGACAGGATGAATGCAAATTGATTGTGAATAGATTTATGGATCATGTCGGCAAACAGTTATGGGTACGATAAAAAACTTGTTCAAGTATAAATGTTCATAAGTTGATAAAAACCATCAAAGGCCTGAATATTCAAGAAGGAAATGTTTTTATTCAAAGGAAATTGTCATCTAGCAAATTATGGACAAAGGCATGGGAAGAATGGTCCGGTAAAGAAGATTGATATCAATATAGAAAAGGAGAAGATACAAAAGATGTGAGTGAAGGAACCAAAAGTAAAGATGGTGGAAAAATGTGAGAATACATCTACACCCTCCATTGGCGCTAATTCTTCTAGAAACTGAGCAAATATGCATGGTCCAAGGGGGAGAACTAAATACAGATCTTTTGTGCCCCTTATGGTTCAGATTTTGAATTTCTTTTAGCATGGTAGAGGTTAGGAAGTCAATTCCAATGGCTACTAAATGGTTTCATTGGTTTGGAATATTGATTGAGGTTTCTAATGAGATAAAATATTTGTTATTTGTAGTAACGCTAAAGTATATTTATGGTTGGTAGAAAGTTATGTTGTTTAGAAAAGAAAAAGGTGGCTTGTATAAGTACGGATCTGGAAGATTACAAAAGATTGATTAAGCAGATAAAGAAGTAGTTAAGATTGCAAAAGAGGTTATAAAGACTGTGTCAAGATTGGAGCTCCTGGATAAAGTAGTGTTGAAGTAGGTTAAAAAATGAATGTTTTCAGTATAGATAAGTTAGCAATGAAGATAGCGATATGCAAACTCTTCCAGATATGAAATCTAATCAATGGAAGATGTTGAAGAGTTCATAGGGAAGACTTGGATAAGAACAAATAGATTCAATGAAAGAACAAGAGGAATAGAAGTTGCAGTACCTGTAAAGATTTAAGGTTTATCATTATCTCCTAGACTGATGTTATGGTTTCTCTCAACGAGAGTAGTGATGGATGTGGTGTTCTAGTTATGGAAGTTGTCCCTATCAGGGGGAGTGTTGTAATGATCTAATTTATTTCAGGAAGAAGGAAGAGAGATTCATGGCATAAAAAAAAAAAAATGTTTTCTGAAATTACCATTGTTGTGCCCTTTGTCCTTGATGTCAAAGGGGGAGATAGTTTAGTAGGAGATCAGTGCAATATGTATTGGAAGTATGTGTTTTTGTGGTTGTCATTGATGTCAAACTTGTTGTTACGGATTGGTCTGGAATGTCTATGGTGCAAACTTATCTTGCTATGTTGATGTTGTAGTTGTTTTATTGGTTGTCCCAAAAGTGTTTAGATTCAAAAAGTGTTGTTGATATTTTTTATTATGGTTATTTTGTTGGATATAGTTTTGGTATCATGTATATGATAGTTTTGTGGCTTCAAAATATCTTTGTGTTCTTGGGGTGTTGTGGCATTGTTCATTGCTAGTCATTATATTCTATGTTAGACCTATCCTTAGGTCTAGATATGATTTGTGGGAGATTTTGTAATGTGTTATGGGTCTTGTCGTAGTATGTAGAGATCTGGATTCAAGTTATTTGCATTGGAGAGTATGTTTTGGCCATTAATTGCTTATATGGAGGCATAGCATGTGGACATGTTGTTGGTTATGTTTCAATGATTGTGGATCATTGAATTGATCTTTGGAAGATGTGTTTTGGTCCCCTCTTTCTCCTAGAGTGGATTAGTGTATGTGGTTTTGGTCTGGGAAGTATATTTTGATTGAGGTTGACCTGGTTCAATCTTTAATGATCTATCTTGTATATAAGGATGAGTGTCATTGAGTTACATATATGATGATGAGGTGTGGAGTGTAGATGTATGATGTAAAGATAATCAGTGAGGTTTAGTGAAGAGAAGTGAAGAAGAATTGTGTTCGAATGATATGCAAGTTGTGTTGAGACTATGGCAAAGATTTGGGATAGATTGTTATAAATTAAGGTCTAAGTTGTGTGACCTGATGTTGGTCACTTGATGCGGAGTTCAAGGACAACTTTATGACTAGGAGATCCATCTTTTCATATCATTTTTGTATCTTGCCTTGTTGTAGTTAGCTTCAAGTTTGCAAGTTGTCTTTTGTATCTTGCCCCATGAGCAGTTAGCATTGGTTTACACGTCTAGAGCAATGAACTCTTTCTGTAATATGATATACATAGTGTATATATTTCTTGTGGGCAAGTGCTCGCCATGGTTTTTCCATGTTTGGGTTTTTCACATAGAAAATATTGGTGTTTATATTTTGGATGTGTGTTGATGTTTAATTGTTTATGTGCTAAATTAATTTTTTTTTTAGATTGATTCACTCCCCCTCTCAATCCTTCCTTGGGTTCAACAATATATTCCTTGCTATTGGTAGCATTTTCCATCAATGACAAAGGAGGAAAATGTTGGAAACTCGGAGAATGCTGTCATTGTTGTCAAACCTCACTCAATGTAGTATGTTCCTTGTTGTTGGTGGAACAAGTTCTGTCATCAATGGCAAAAAGGGAGAATATTGAAACTTGGAGAATGTTGTCATTGATGTCAAACTTGTATTGGGAGAATGTTTGGAAAATGGTTTCAGTGATCTATTATGTTGTCACTGATGTCAAACTTATTTTTCTAAATGGAGTCTGGTCTAGATGTGATCTTATAATAATGCAGGTTTCTCTGTCTGGTGTTGTTATTGGGTTTGATGTTGGTTTCTCTATCTAGTGTTTCTCTTAAGTGTGATGCATGTTATCTAGTGTTACTATTGAATTTGTGTTATTTTTTATTTTAATATAGGAATTGGTGTTTAGCAGTGTATACCATTCATATGTTTAAATAGTACTTGAAGAATATGTATACAATTGTGGCAAGTTCAATATGTAGGAAAGAGTTTAATATCCAATGAAAGAATGATTTACATTCCTTTAGATTGTGAATAATATGGTGTGTAGATTTGGATATAATGTTAATGTTATGTGAGTGGTGTATTATCATATTTATAGGTCCTTTGATTTCTCATATGATGAGATTTGTTGTTGTTTCTTTTTGAAAGGAAGAGTATTTGTTAGATTGGTCTAAAATATGCTTAGCGACTTTCAAATATGTGAAGTCAAGTGTTGCACTATTGATGATAGGCTTATTTGGTTCGTCGAGTATTCCAGTTCAATTCTCTAGTGGTGCTTATGTTTCGTAAGTAAGTTATGTTTGTTTATGTTTGGTATGTGCAGTTGTGCTATTGTTTTCAATGTGCTCTGTTGGATTATCTTGTTTGGATCATACATTTTGATTTGGATAATGTATTGGAGGTTGGATTAGAATATTGTTATGGTTCTCAGCATAGTGTGTAGAGATCCATGTTAAGTAATTTGTATTAGAAGATGTTTGGGTCGACTGGTTGCTGAGTATTATTGTTTATCTGATAATATGATGAATCAATAAGGATTCGGTCAAATACTGAGAGGGGGGGCTGAATCAGTAGATAGATAACAAACTAAACTTTCACCAAACTTAATCCCAACTCATAAACCATTCACTGAACTAACTGGTTTAAACATTGTAAAACTGATACTGCACTATCAAGCTTACCGATTGAATAAAACATCAATGATACAATGTAACAGATCTAAAACTCACATACCATTTAACCAAAACATTAAACCAGATTACTAAAATCAGTAATAACTCATTTCAGATCACTTCCGGTCATCTAATTATATCTAAGTGGCTCTACCAGTTAATCATATCAACCATATCAAAACATATAACCACAAAATCATTCACCACTTGACACAATGATTTTTGACGTGGAAACCCAAATGGGAAAAACCATGGCGGGGATGAATACCCACAAGTATTCTGAACTCTTCTGAAGTTTGCCCTGTTAGGAGTGAAGCCTTGTTAGAAGCTTTACAAAAATGTCCTATTAGGAACAGATCCGGATAAGGACCACTGAGTTAAGGGATTGACTACAATACCCTCTTAAAGGTAATACCCTGTTAGGAGTAAGCTTGATAGAGGATTTAAAATCCAAGCTAATGGATCACCTGGTTAGAGGATTTAGACAGCACCAAGACTATTTAAGCTTACCTGGTTAAGGGATTTAACTGTTGTAATTGTTAGAGAACAATAGGGTCTTGATGATCTGGTAATAGCACTATCTTGCTTAGTCAGATCCTTTTATGCTCCTATCTGCCTTCAAAATATTATATAGATACTCCTTCTGGGTCGACAATCAATCACACTACCACACTTAACCAAATTGCCAAAAAAATTACAAATAAGTCATCGACCTTATAAGAAAATACAATAGGTCGGTAACACATAACAAAACCTAAGATCTCACAAAGATTACAAACATATTAGTTCCAACATGACCATTGGATTACATATCAATGAGATGCACATTGTTCAAGACAACTTCGATCGCTCTTGGATCACCGCACATTGGATCATGTAACTTATCACGTGTTATCACTTCATGCTATTCATTTATTCATTTCTAAGATAAAACAATTATCTCTATGCACCAAAACCACTTTAGAACTCATCACATGCATCATGCATATGTGGCATAATCATCTCCGATCAACATTCGATCATAGATCAACTTAACCGATTCACCAAGCTCCATCGGTTAGGGTTTGGCATATCAATTAGTTTGGGTTACCGGTTGATCACTCTGCTTGAAATACCAATACTGATTCCCTTCACTGATCTACTACTGATTGCATTACTGCATCACTACCAGTTGCAATACACCTTCATTACCAGTTATTATTGACATCAATGGCAACACTATACTTCATTAATATAATCTTCATGCAATGCCAACAATCTCCCTCTTTCGTATTGATGGAAATACAAATATCAATACCCTTTTGATTGTGATGATTGAGAGTAATGCACATACATAGGTATAGGAATCCTAGTTTACATTTTTCATGTACTCTCCTTCAACTGAGTCTCCATGTCTTCAGCTGGTAACTGGCTATCAATCATATACAGTTCTTCTCCTCATCAACATATAGTTCTTCTCCCCGTTTTACAACAATGCCAAAGTGAATATCAATATCAACTGGTTAACCATTCCATGCTTCACCGATCTACAACAATGATCTGCAACTTGTTTCTCCCCCTACGGAATAGCTCCACTTTACATCACTCTTGCTTCAAGATCTTTAATAAGCTTCAAGACTGATGTCTTCCACATCTCCTTAATTGACCTCATGTAGGGGTACAACCCCTAACTTAACTCTAAGATACTCAAAAGTAGCCTTCGGTAAAGGTTTAGTAAAGATATCCGCTAGTTGTTCCTTAGTAGATACATCCTCCAATGACACATCTTTACTCTACACTTTCTCTCTCAAGAAATGATACTTCAACTCAACATGTTTGGTTCTAACATGCAACACCAAGTTCTTAGAAATGTTTATTGCACTGGTGTTATCACAGAAAATCCTTACCGATTTTGTAATCTTCAACTTCAAACCTTCTAGAATGTGTTTCATCTAGATTTCTTGGGTACAATTCATATACGCTGCAACATATTCAACTTCTACAGTTGATTGTGATATACAACTTTGTTTCTTGTTGCTCCAAGACACTAGCCTTCCTCCAAGAAAGAAAGCTCCTTTGGTTGTACTCTTCCTGTCATCAGCATTTCCTGCCCAGACTACATCTGTATAGACTTTCAAATCAAAGTTATCTACATATGGATACCATAATCAATAATCAATTTTGCCTTTCAGATATGTGAAAATTCTTTTAGGTGCTACCATGTGTGTCTCCTTAGGACTCTTCTAAAATCTGGCAACTAATTCAACTACATGAGCAATGTCTGGTCTGTTGTGGACAACATAATGTAGTTTACCTATCATTGACTTGTACTCCTTTTCATCCACTAATATAGAATCATCCTCCTTAGACATTTTATAGCTTGTAACCATTGGCGTTCCAACTGGTTTACAGTCTCCCATTCCAAATGTCTTCAATACCTCTTTCACATACTTGGACTGTGTGATAAAAATACCTTCCTTCATCTGTTGGATTTGCAGACCTGTGAAGAATTTTATTTCACCTACCAGTGATATCTCAAACTTATTTTTCATCTCATCAGCAAAATTATGGCACATATCATAATTTCCTCCAAATTGATAGCATCAACAAATACCTCACTAACTAGTATCTTATCTCCTTCAGTCTTGAGATATATATTGTTGTCTTCACTAATTCTTTGAAAACCAATCTTAACTAAGTGAGAATGTAACCTTTCATACCATGCCCTAGGTGCTTGCTTCAAACCATATAGTGCCTTGTGAAGTTCTCACACCATATCCTTTCCTTCAGTCAAAGCATAACCATCTAGTTGTTCAATGTAGACTTCCTCTTCCAATATTCCATTTAGAAATGTTGACTTCACATCCATCTGATATACTTTGAATCCTCTATATGGTGTAAATGCAAGTAGAGTCCTAACTCCTTCCGATCTTGCAACTGGTGCAAATTTCTCACCACAGTCTTCACCTTCTTCTTGTGCATAACCTTTGCATACCAGTCTGGCTTTATTTCTGACCAGTACTCCATCTTCATTTAGTTTATTTCTAAATACCCATTTAGTACCTATTACATTCTTGTTCTCCGGTCTGGGTACTAGTTTCCATGTATTGTTCTTCTCAATCTGGTCAAGTTCTTCTTCCATCGCCTTGATCAAGTGATCATCTCCAAAAGTTTCCTTTGTTGTTCTAGGCTCAATAGTGGAGATCATACAAGAATTCTCTCTTATTCTTCTTCTCGTTAACACACCAACATCTTTATCTCCAATAATCTGATCAGGATTATGATTGATTCTAACATATCTTGGAATAACATGATCATGTTCTTCAAGTTCTTCTTCTTCACTGTCTTCATCTTCTGCAGAATCTACCTTTTCAAGTTGAACTAGTGCTGCAGTATTTATTTCACCAACTTCTGGCTTCACTGGTTCTGGTTCCAAAACTAGAATTTAAGGTTCATCTTCCTCCATCTCCTTTGTGATTTCTCCTTAATCTTCAAGAAATTCATCCACTCGGACATTAGCACTTTCAATGATCTACTTTGTCTAGTTGTTGTAACATTTGTAGGCTTTTCTCTTTGTGGAGTAACCAAGAAACATGTCTTCATCCCTCTTAGAATCAAACTTACCAACATAGTCAACTCTCTTGATAAAACATCTTCTACCAAAAATCTTAAAGTAACTGACATTAGGTGATCTACCATACCAGTATTTGTAAGGATTTTTATCCTTACCTCTTTTAACTAGTATCTGGTTCATTGTGTAGATAGTTGTGCTAACAAATTCTCTCCAGAATGTCTTAGCTACACCTCCTTGTATTAGCATAGCTCTTGCAGATTCAACAACTGATCGGTTGTTCCTCTCTGCAATATCATTCTGTTGTGGTGTCCTAGGTGTAGAAAGTTGCCTCTTAATTCCATTGTCTTCACAGTATCTAGTGAATTCCTCTGAAGTAAATTCACCGCCTTGATCAATTCTTAAGCACTTAAACTTTCTTCCACTTTCTTTTTCAACTAAGACTCTAAATGCCTTAAACTTACTAAAGGCTTTTGTTTTTTCCTTCAAGAATGTGACCCACATCATTCTTGAGCAATCATCAGTAAAGATCATAAAATACCGATCACCTTGAATACTCCTAGTCCTTATTGGTCCACAAAGGTCAGTATGAACTAAATCTAGAAAATGTTTTGCTGAGAAAGATTTGCTCTTGAAAGTTGAGGATCTCATCTTCCCTAATTGACATTCCTTACATAGAGAATTCACCAGTTTGTCTAACTAAGGCAAACCTCTTACTGATTTGGAATTACTAACTTTTACAATGTTATCAAAATTTAGATGATAGAATATCCAATGCCAAAGCCAACTACCTTCTACTTTTACAATTAAACAATTGTTGACTTTAGAACTTAAATGAAACAAGTTACCTTTTGTTTTCTTTCTGGTTGCAATCAGTTCACCTTTGCTTCCATAGATTTTGCACATCCCATTCTTAAATTCTAGTGGGTAACCTTTGTCATTGAGCTGAGCTACACTCAAAAGATTGTGTTTCAGTCCTTCAACCCAGTAGACATCATCTGCACATCTCTTTCCATTCAAAGTGGTGATTCCCTTTCATTTTACCATGTAGGCTGAGGCAATCTCAAATCTCATAACAACTCCATCAAATTCCTTCAATGTAAGAAACTTACTCCAGTCACCGGTCATGTGGTGTGAACAACCACTGTCTATAATCCAATCATTAGAACTATCCATATGAGAGACTAATGCCTTCTGATCTGATGTCTCTTCTTTAATAGCAACAAATACAATTTCCTCATTTGCATCTTCTTCAAATTCCTCATTTGTAATTCCTCCATCTACTACAATGAGGCAATCTCTTTTGCCTTTGTCTTTGTACTTCTTATACTTCTCGCATTTCTGCTTATTATCTCCATTTGGACAGTTAGCAACAATATGTCAATCTAGTTACATGCAAAACACTTCAAAGGTAATTAACCTCTGTACTTACCAGTACCTCTGGGTAACCGCTTGCCCAACAATGCTTCAAGCTCAATCAAACTATCTTCATCATCAACTTCTCTGTTGGATCTAGACTCATGACTATAACTAGCTTCTCTGCTTTTCCTTACTAGTGGATTTGAAACTAAAGCTCTAAATTTAGACTCTGATCTCTGAACACTTCCATCAAAACCATTTAATTCAAATGTAGCTAATTTACCAATGATGGATTCAAGAGTTACCTTTGATTTATCAATAGACTTGAGTTCTTGAATTGCTGCAACTTCGATAGCGTAGACCGGTAGAAGGGTTCTCAACACCTTGCTAACCACTATGGTATCCTCCACTATACCACCAACACTTTTGATCTCACTGACTATCTCCTTGATCCTCTTACCATACTGTTGAATGTTCACTTCTTCAACCATCCGCATATCATCAAATTTACCTCTTAGACTCTCTTCTTTGGCAATATTAACATGCTCATCACCACTATATATATCCTCCAATTTCTTCCATACATCAAATGTAGTCTCCAATCCATGGATATCAACATACTCTGAATCAGACAAGGAACTGATAATGGCCTCCAATGCTTGATTATTCTCCTGTTGCTCCTTCTTTTGATCATTTGACAAAATCCCACTAGGAAAGTTATATTTAGTAACAACATGTTCCCAATACTGACTTCCTAAGCTTTTGATATAGATCTTCATCCTATCACTCCAGATTTTGTAGTTTTACCTATTGAACTTCAAACCTTCTTTCTTCATCATGTTCTCCTAGATCTTTACCTCAAGCTATTAGGCTTAAGCACAAGAGGACCTAAAATGCTCTGATACAAATTGATAATATGATGAATCAATAAGGATCCGATCAAATACTGAGAGGGGGGGTGAATCAGTAGATAGAAAACAAACTAAACACTCACTAAACTTAATCCCAACTCATAAACCATTCACTGAACTAATCGGTTTAAACACTATAACAAAAACTAATACTAAACTGTCAAGCTTACCAGTTTACTAAATCATCAATGATACAATGTAACAGATCTGAAACTGACATACCATTTAACAAAAACATTAAACCACTTTACTAACATCAGTAATAACTCATTTCAGATCACTTCCGATCATCTAATCATATCTAAGTGGCTTTACCAGTTAATCATATCAACCATATCAAAACATATAACCACAAAATAATTCACCACTTGACACAATGATTTTTGACATGGAAACCCAAATGGGAAAAACCACGGTGTGGATGAATACTCAGAAGTATTATGAAGTTTTCCCTATTAGAAGCCAAGCCTTGTTAGAAGATTTACAAAAATATTATGTTAGGAACATATCCGGTTAAGGACCACCCGGTTAAGGGATTGACTACAATACCCTATTAAAGGCAATGCCCTATTAGGAGTAACCTCGATAGAGGATTTCAAATCCAAGCTAATGGATCACCTGGTTAGAGGACTTAGACAACACCAATCCTGCTAAATCTTACCCGGTTAAGGGATTTAACTGTTATAATTGTTAGAGAACAGCAGGGTCTTGATGGTTTGGTAATATCACTATCTTGCTTAGTCAGATCCTTTTATGCTCCTATCTTCCTTCAAAACTTTCTGCAGATACTCCTTCTAGTCAGCAATCAATCACACTACCACACTTAGCTAAATTGGCAACACAATTACAAATAACTTGTCAACCTTATAAAAAATACAATAGGTCGGTAACACATCACAAAACCTAAGATCTCATAGATATTACAAACATATCATTTCAAACATCATCATTGGATTACATATCAATTAGTTGCACATTATTCAAGACAACTTCAACCACTCCTGGATCACTGCACATTGGATCTTGTAATTCATCACGTGTTATCACTTCATGATATGCATTTTTTCATTCTGAAGATAAAACATTTATCTCTACGTGCCAAAACCACTTTGAAACTCATCATGTGCATCATGCATACATGGCATAACCATCTCTGATCACCATTCGATCATAGATCAACATAACCGATTCACCAAGCTCCATCAGTTAGGGTTTGTCATATCAACTGGTTGGCATTACCGGTTGATCACTCTGCTTGAAATACCAATACCAATTTCCTTCACTACTCTACTACCGGTTGCATTACTGCATCACTACCAGTTGCAATAAAATTCCATTACCGGTTATTATTGATATCAATGACAACACTATACTTCATTAATGCAATCTTCATGTAATGCCAACATTACCTACGTGTTAGATTTAGTGCCAAATTTGGAGGATGTGTTAGTGTGTGAGATTCATTGGATTTGACTTAGACGGGTGTGTTGTAATGGATTTGGGTCACCTCTATCTCCAGGAGTGGACTCAATTGGGTATTTTTAATCTAGGTGGCTTATTTCATGTAATATTGTATACTTTGTCTTTGCCTGACCCTCAACTAGGATTTTTTTTATCTAACTTGTTTTTAAGGAGTGTGGATGTATGAGTTGTGTGAAAGAAGGTGTCTAAATTGATGTGAAGTAAAAAGAGAATTATGTGCAAGCAAATTTGGTATTGCAAATGAAAGTCAATTTGTAAATACCTTTGATGATTATATATTTAGTGTGACAGTGCTTTAAGATAGTGGTTGATGTTAGTTGTGTTTTCCATGATATTGGTCACTTGACACAATGGTTCAAGGATAATTTCATTTCAATTCTCATATTCTTTCAATTGTCAGAAGGCAATGAGTCTCTTGGCAGCTCTTTATATCTTGCCCCGAAGCAGTGACTTTCAGTTGTGCAAGTAATTGTATCTTGTCGTAAGGTTGTGCACCTTAGCCTTGCAAGTCCATCAGGTGCGTATTGTTCCTTGTCAGTGATCCTGAAACATTGTAACCTATTTTATTTATATTGTGATTAGATAAAAGTGGAGATGGGGATAGATGGGAGAAGTAGAAGGGGGTAAAAAAGATAGATAGATACAAAAAGGTGGAGGGATATATTAAAATAAAGAGATAAAGATAAAGAGATAGATAGATAGAGATGAAGAGGTAGAGAGAGAGAGAGAGAGAGAGAGAGAGAGAGAGAGAGAGAGAGAGAGAGAGAGAGAGAGAGAGAGAGAGAGAGAGAGAGAGAGAGAGAGAGAGAGAGAGAGAGAGAGAGAGATAAGGAGAGAGGGAGAGAGAGAGAGAGAGAGAGAGAGAGAGAGAGAGAGAGAGATGGAGAGAGATGTGGCACTATGATAGAGTGATAGAGAGATAAACATATAAGAAGATAGAGAGAGGGGGAGAGGCAGAGTTTGAGAGATAGGCATATAAATAGAGAGAGAGAAGACAAGGAGAGGAGAGATACAGGTAGAGAGGTGAGAGAAAATTAATTAACAACAATAGCATGAATATAACAATAAAATTGAAAATAACAATACAATAGAATGATAGTTCATTACATCATTATATCAATGCTAACTATTATAATATAGGTAAAAATAATAAGGCATACACCTTACAATGAATAAAAAATAAGGAGAAAGCATATTTGGAAACCTCCATGTGAACATAAAGCATATAGAGGAGTTGGGATAAATTAAGAGTAAATGTAGTAATTCCATGTTGGTCTGCAATGGGTATGCCAAAGAGCTATGAGAGGTCATATAGGAAAATTGCTTTTCTATATTTCCATACATTTATTTAGTACATGAGGTCAATTGGTAGGCCATTTAGCAAATAATTTTTTTGTATGTAAGAAACGTCTAAATCGAGAAGTGATAGCTTCAAATCAATTATGCATCAACTTATAGGAATCTAAACATGAGTGGAAAAGCCTCTTAATTGAGAAAATAATTGGGCTTCATTACAAATAGTCCCATGTTACGTTTGCAATAGGGATAGATAGAAGGAAGGGGAATGAAAGAGAGGGAGGTAAGGATGTAGAGTTAGAGAGGAAAATACAAATGGAAATAGAGATGTAGAGACAATGAGAGAGTGTAGAGAGGGATAGATAGAGCTGGACTTTTTAGATGCTAACTTTGACTATAGTTGACTTTTTGAGTGGATATTAGTGGATACATTATATGGTGATGTTTTATTAAGATATTATGATATGTTGTGTAATACATTGTTTTGAGTTTTAGTGTATGTTGTTTACGCATTATTTCCTCATTGATGGTTACATGTTATTTTATTAGATTACTGACCATGGACTAACCAATTTATGCTATGCGTGAGATGCTTTATGTATATGTTATCATGTTTGTGTGGAAGTGTATGGGGTGCAAGGAGATGATTTTCCTTCACTCACTTCAGTGAGACAGGGAACATCATGATTCTCCTTCATCGGTGTGTCTATCATGTTTGAATATATGTATGTATACGTGGTTTGTTGATTCAGGAATTGAAAGTACAAAGTACTGACTTCACCTGGTCTCACAGGTCTGAGTGTACCTAAATAATCCGATGGAATTGGAGGAGATAGTATTAAAGCCCTAAGTTTCACTCTTACCCTTGCTCGATAAAGAGCATTGTCAGTCATCTTTCAACCTTTCCTTTGTTTATCTATGAGTCACGTCTTTAGTCTACTGTTTGATTGGGTTTGCGTGTTATGAGTTTCCTGGTGGAATGTTACAATTGGTATTAGAGCCCAAGTTTCAACACTGGGTACTCTAGTTTTAAATTGAGCCCATTCAACTAGATCTAATGCTAAGTCTTAGTGCTTGTGATTCCCTTGTTATTATTCTTGTTGTAGATCTAAACTTTTGATCTTGTGTTGTTGTTAGGATTATGGTTGGGAAAGGTAAAGGTAGTGGTTGCAGTCATGATTGTAGTAGAGGTAGGGGTCATGGGCGTAATGCAGGCCATAAGAGTCCTTCACCGCAACCTACTCATGAGAGTGTTGAGTAGGGTCAGTCCATTCACCAGAGTGAGCACAGGGAGTTTATCCAACATAGTGAGCAACATACTATACAACAGGTCCTTGAAAGGGAGGAGCTGCGAAAGATGTTCTAGGAGCTATTGGCTTGAGTAGGTCCTAGATCTAAGGCTGAGTAGCAAGGCAATGGTCAGTTTGGAGAGTCACACCTTGAGGATCATGTGCAGAGAGAGAGAGAGAGGTCTCCTAGGAGGCAGTAGTCATTGGTCATATGAGGGAGTTGCTGAGATTGCATCCTCCTACTTTTGATGGTTCAGGTAGCGGACTTGAGGCCGAGACTTGGATCATTGACCTAGATAGATGTTTCGCCATGCATCCATATGGTAGTAACAACAAGGCGAGGTGCACTATTATGCATCTCAGGAATTTTTCTTCTACTTGGTGGAGGTTGGAGGAGTAGAGGATTAGTGTGGACATTGGTACAATTTCATGGGAGTTATTCCTAGAGAGGTTTAGAGCTTAATTTCTCTCAGTATAGTGGAGACAACATCGCATGGATGATTTTCATGAGTTATGCCAGTTGGGTATGACTGTTGACCAGTATGAACACAAATTCTATGAGCTCAAACAGTATGTCAATATTGGTAATGATGAGGCGATGTTGGTACAACATTTGATGAGAGATCATAATGGCAACATCAGTGGGGGAGTATGAGTATTTGAACCTACATCAGTTGAGTTAGTCATGGCGAAAGCCAAGCTAGTAGAGGATAATATTTCACATGCACATGGTGGTCAGCCAGGGGTACAGATTGGCAGTGCAACTTTCAGTGGATTTGGGACTAGGGGTAATCAGTCTCAGGTTGTCGCACCATATAGGAGTTTTCAAACACCCGCTAAGGGTGGTCAGCAGTAGCAGCATCAAAAATTTGAGTCTACGCCGAAACAATTTTAGGGTCAACGTGGGGTAAATCCACAGTTTAGGAAGGACAGGAACTAGCAGAGTGCTAGACAAAGTTTTTCAGGATAGTCCTCATAGAGTGCTTCTCAGGCCTTGAGTAGGGGAACTTTCCAGTAGTCCAGTGGGTCGATTGGAGGTAGAGGACCTGACAGGGGAGCTTGTTTCTCCTATGCTCAGTACATGGCCATATAGCTGCACATTGTCCACAACATTCACAACAGGCTGGTAGTCAGAGACCGACAACATCGAAGCCTACAATTGGGGATGTAGGCCATTCCCATAGAGTTTTTGTAGCTATTGATAACCGTCAAGCAGAGCACCATGATCGAGACTACATGTGTATTTGGTGGTGTATCTATCTCAGTACTGTTTGATTTAGTTGCTTCTGATTCCTTTATATCTTTCTCCATTGTGGAGCAATGTGGGCTCACGTCTACTAGACAAGCAGATAGGTGGCAAGTAGAGTTGGCTACTATTTTTCGTGTGGTCGTAGATTCCTTCATTCCCAGATGTGAGTTGGACCTAGGACCCTTTGCTACCATAGTTTATCTTCGAGCCATTTCATTGGGGTCATACGGAGTTGTATTGGGGATGGATTGGTTAGCATCACACAATGCAAGTGTGGATTATCGTCAAAAGACAGTGCAGTGTTTAGATGACCATGGCGGGGAAGTTGAGATAGTTGGTATTCCCAGACCTATATCACTTTATATGATCTCTGCTATGTAGCTTAAGCAGTGTATGCGTCAGGGGTGCTATCTTTTTGTAGTTTCTCTTTAGGACATGGATGAGGAGAGAAGTAGGAAAGATGCTCTTGATAGTCACCCTCTTCTTCGGGAGTATGTTGATGTGTTCCCTAGGGGCATTCTTGGTATGCCTCCAAAGCGAGACATAGAATATCATATTTACTTGGTTCTAGGAGCAAAACCTATTTTGAGGGAAACATATCGGATGACCACTTAGGAGTTGAGTGAGTTGAAGTTGCAAATTGAGGAATTGTTGGCCAATGGGTTCATTTGTCCTAGTGCTTCTCCTTGGGGTGCGCCTGTTATCTTCGTGAAGAAGAAGGATGGTTCTCTTCGGTTGTGAACTGACTATCGACAATTGAATAAGGTAACCATCAGGAATCAATATCCATTGCCTCGTATAGATGATCTCTTTGATCAGATAAAGGGAGCCAAGGTGTTTTGTAAGATTGATCTAAAATCTAGGTATCATCAGTTGCATATTCATGATGCAGACATTCATAAGATGACTTTTCGTACCCATTATGGTCACCATGAGTTCAGAGTGGTGCTATTTGGGTTGACGAGCACGCCTTCTATTTTCATGAGCCTCATGAATCAGGTTTTCCACACTACCTTGATCATTTCATCCTTGTGTTCTTGGATGATATTTTGTTTTATCCTAGAACTATGGAAGAGCATGAGGGCCACTTGCGATAGGTATTGCAATGCTTGAGGGAGAATTAGCTTTGCCAACTTGGCTAAGTGTGATTACTTCCAATCTGAGGTGAACTATCTTGGTCATGTGGTTTTAGGAGAAGGTGTATCTATGGACCCTTCTAAGATCCAAGCCATTGTAGATTGGCCAACATTGAATAATGTTTCTGAGGTTTGAAGTTTTATGGGCTTAGCCAGATATTACCGCTGCTTTGTTCACAGTTTTTCTCGAATAGGTCATCCAATCACTTCACTTTAGAAGAAAGGGAAGAAGTTTGACTGGTCGGTGCAGTGTGAGGCATCTTTTCGTACTTTGAAGGAACTCCTTGTTAGTGCACCAATTTTGGCAGTTCCTAATCCATCCAGAGATTTCATTGTTTGTACAGATGCCTCTTTAGAAGGAATAGGAGTAGTACTTATGCATGATGGTCATGTGGTAGCCTATGAGTCTTGCAAACTCAAGGACCACGAGCTGAACTATCCAGTTCATGACTTAGAGTTGGCAGGTGGTGACATTTTCTGTTAGGGCAACAATTTGAGCTACACAGTGATCACCGTAGCTTCCAGTACATTTTCATGCACCCAAACTTGAATGCTCTATAGAAAAGATGGATGGAATTCCTCCGTGAGTATGATTTTGAGGTTCAATATATTCAAGGGAAAGAGAATGTAATCACAGATGCTTTGAGCTGTAGACAGCGTGAGGTTGCAGCACTATCTCTTGGGGTGGATTTTAGAGAGAGAACCCTTAGGATTCTTCCTCAGGACACCTAGTATCAGGAGGTTAGAGCCATGACTGAGACTGGAAGACCATTAGAGGGTAGATATTCCAGGTATAACCTTGAGGTAGATGGTCTTCTTTGACACCTTGGGCATATCTATGTACCTCCTTTGGATGGACTTTGTACTTTGATCATGACTAATGCCCATCATGCACCTTACTCGACACATCCTGGTGCCAAGAAGATGCACGTAGATCTAAGACAAATATATCATTGGGCTGGCATGAAACCTGACATTGTTGATTTTGTGTCAAAGTGTTTGTAGTGTTAGCAAGTTAAGACTGAGCATTAGCACCCTACACGGCTTTTACAACCAAATTTGGTGCCGAATTGGAAATGGGACATCATTTCCATGGATATCATAGTTGGGTTGCCAGTTTCTTCACATTGTCATGATGCCATCATGGTCATTGTTGACAAATTGACTAAATTTTCTCATTTTGTTCCTATTCGATCTTCTTATATAGCAATAGTGGTGACACGAGTGTTCATGGAATATGTGGTAAGGCTACATGGGATTCCTACGCGGTTCATTTCATATAGAGATCATGTCTTTACTTCAACATTGTGGACCTCACTTCAACATGCTTTAGGGACCTAGTTGAACTTTAGTTCAGCTTATCACCTAGAGATCGATGGTCAGACCGAGTGTGTGAATCAGGTTTTGGAGGACATGCTTTGCATGTATGTTATCGACCCACATTCGCATTGACATGAATATCTTTATCTTGTGGAGTTTGTTTATAACAATGGATATCATAGCTCCATAGGTATGTCTCCCTTCCAGGCATTGTATGGTTGTCCTTGTCATACTCCTTTGAGTTGGGATTGGTTAGAGGACAGGGTGCGTATAGGACCAGGTATGCTTCGAGAGACGGAGTAGTAGGTTTAGCAGATTCATGGGCATTTTGTAGCAGCACAAGATAGGCAAAAGAAGTATGTCGATGCTCACAAAGTAGATTGTCAGTTTTCTATTAGTGACCGTGTATTCTTGAGAGTGCATCCACGAAAGAGTCTGATCCATTGTGGAAAGGGTTCTACATTGGTGCCTCACTTTGTTGGCCCTTTTGAGATCCTTGAGAGGATAGGACCTGTTGCCTATCGTCTTGCCTTGCCACTGATCCTATCTTGCATCCATGATGTATTTCATGTTTTTGTTCTTAGACTTTATCATCCTGATGTGACCCATGTTCCTGATTGGAACACATTGCAGGTCGAGGACGGGTTGCTTTCCATGGAGCCTATGCACATTCTGCACCATCGAAGTTTGAACCTCAAGGCTCATACCATCGCCCAGGTAAGGGTCTTATGGGACCCAAATGATGATACCTCGACTACATGGGAGGATTTAGCAAAGATGAGAGACTTATACCCTTATCTAATTTAGGCTTCCAAGAGTAAGCCTAGTTTTTGGGGGGGGAATATAGTACCCCTCCCTCGATCAGAATTTTTAGATACTTATTTTGATTATAGTTGACTTTTTCAATGGATATTAGTGGATACATTATATGGTGATGTTTAACTCGGATATTATGCTATGTTGTGTTATACTTTGATTTTAGTTTTAGTGTATGCTGTTTATGCATTATTTCCTCATTGATGGTTAGATGTTATTTTATTGGATGAGTGACCATGGACTAACACATTTATGTTATGCGTGAGATGCGCTATGTATATGTTATCATGTTTGTGTGAAAGTGTATGGGGTGTGAGGAGATGATTTTCCTTCACTCACTTTGGTGAGATAGGGAACATCGCGATTCTCTTTCATTGGTGTGTCTACCATGTTTGAATATATGTATGTATGTGTAGTTTGGTGATGCAGATACAAGGTACTGACTTCACCTGGTCCCACAGGAATGAGCGTACCTAAATAATTTGATGGAAGTGGAGTAGATAGTTTTTAAGTCCCTACGTTTCACCCTTAGCCTTGCTCGATAGAGAGCATTGGCAGTCGTCTGTCAACCTTTCTTGTGTTGTTCTACAAGTCGCGTCTTCATTTTGTTGTTTAGTTGGGTTTGCATGTTATGGGTTTCTTGGCGAGGTGTTATATATATATATATATATCTACTATATAAATGAACTTAATAATTTATTTATATAGTTCATCATTTCTAATTCTTCCCACCTTTATTCATTTCTTCTATTTTCCTAATTAAATAGGCAAATTTAATTAATTTGTTTATTTAATTATTCATCATCATTAAATTTGAATTACATGTGTTAGGTAACCTTTAACCACCTAACCTAATCTCTCTCTAACCTATCCCACTAATATAACCATGGGTTTAACTAACCATATCTCCTCCAACTTCCTCATCCTAACCTCTTGTGAGTTGGTTATCTTCTCTTGAGGACACATCCCATCTTTGACACTTGTCCTTCTAGGGATGACAAATGTCCTATCCTTCAAACTGCTCCCTAAATTCTTCATTTTAGACCATTGATATCTCCAGATCAAATCTTCACCATTGAATCCTGCCACCTTAGCTTTGGCTTCGAAAATTCTATAAATAGCTCTCTTTTCAACCATGAGAACCCCCTTAGCAACCCTTAGCATTTTCTTAGCAATCTTAGCATCACTAGTAGCTCATTCCTAAAATCATGGTTTTAGCATCATAATCTAGCATATCAATAGTATCATTGCATTTTTAGCATAGCAATCATGATAATTTAGAATTGCACATCACCATTTATATCTTAGAATTGTATCATTTTACTCTCATTTCTTAGATAGTCATCTTTTGATCATGAAGCTAAGAGCCAACCCCTAAATCCACGAGGTCCTTGAGAATAGAGAACAATGAGATGAATTGAGGGAGTTTTCTAATTTATTTATTTGTTTTAATCTCTCTCTTGTAATGTTTCATTTAATGTTGTGTTTAATTGTTAAATGGATTGATACATATATTTTACACACACACATAAACACGCATGTGGTGCATGTGTGTGTGTGTGTGTGTGTGTGTGTATATGTATGTATATTAATATGTGTGTGTGTGTGTGTGTGTATGTATATATATGTATGTATGTATGTACACACACACACATATCTATATGTGTGTGTGCGTGTGTGTGTGTCCATGTATGTATATGTATATGTATATGTATATGTATATATGTATATATGTATATAGCTGTATATATGTATGTATATATGTATATCGATGTATATATGTATGTATATACACATACACATACACATACACATACACATACACACATACACGTACACACACACACACATATACACATACATATACACATAGCTACACACACACACACATATATATACATATACATACACATACACAAAAATACATACATACACACACACACACACACACACATATATATATACATACATACATATCTAAATATATATATATATAAACAATTTAAGTAAAATTGTTAACCTTTGGAAAATGATGGCGAGCGAAGAAGGGAAGGTGAGAAAAGAAGGGCAGGCGAGCGAGGAAAGGAAGGCTCAGTGCAATTTTTGAACAGTGCAAAGCAAATTTCAAAAGGGTGCGGCAAAGATCGATCACCAGGAGTTCAGACTTTGAAACCCGATCAAATGGAAAATATTAGAGGTTGAAAATGACAAAAATGGCTTCCCATGGGTTCATCAAAAAAAGACAAATAAGGTTTCGACAGACTCCATCCCTGAACCAATTTTAAGCGAATAAAACTAGGGTAAATGTTGTGATTGTATTGAAATCAACCTTTCTGAAGACATGGAAGATGATCGAGACATATGGGAAAACCAGGCCATTATTGAAAGGGTTGTTGGCCCAAAATTTCCACAAAAAACCCTTCGATCCTGGGTTGATGAAAATTGGGAAAATCATGTATTAGTCAAATTCATTCCAATGGGATTATTCATTGCGATCTTCACAAATTCTAGCGAAAGGAATCATACAATGAATTTTAAAAACTAGTTCTTCTAAGACCATCCCTTGTATATTCAGTCATGGTCACCCAATTTTGACCCCTCCAATATTGTTGTTTATGAGAAACCTGTTTGGATATGATTATATTCCTTGCCTATTGAATATTGGAGTGATGCATGCTTGGAAAAAATTGGCAGAACTCTGGGCACGCTTATTGATCTTGATGAAGGTATCATTGAAAATGATCTTTATACATATGCTCGGATGAGAATCGCTGCTGTCAAAGAAATCCCCTCATCGATGACTCTGCTATCTGCAGATGGTGAATGGACATAACCGATTGAAGTTGAAAAAGAGTTTAAGGTTTGCATATGATGTGGGAACAGAAGGCATATGGCGGATAAATGCAGGATTTTTGTCAGAAAGGCATATCATAGACCTCCCAAAAACACAAGCAAAGTATGGAAAAAGAAAGAGGAATCCTCCCTGCCAAAGACACTGCTTCTTTAAGGACTAGAACCAAAGGAGGTCAATCCAATCAATCCCTCCTCTTTGGACTCTGCTCCACAAATGGTAGATCCTGAGAACTTTAAACCTATTCATGACACTTTAGTAAAATAGGAGATCGCGAGATAGAGGCATAACCCCGAAATTGCTAACAATACTAAGATTGTCATCATTCTGGATCATGGAAATATTGAATCTACTGATGACATGAACATAAACACTTTTTCGGGGTCCTCTAGGGATGCAAAGGAAGAGGATGATCTAGCAGCTTTGGACCCTAGGTGTATTAGCCAATCTGCTAATACTATCCTATGATGCTCGAAAGGAACTAGGGGGAGGAAAAGCAATAGAACTGTTAGGGAACAGAGAGTGAAAGAGAAAGGTATTGTAAGTGTATTGGATTATCTGAATAATTCCAAGGGAGGAAAACCCTCCCTTGGGGGAAAATGAGGATCACCTCATGGAATGTCAGGGGCTTATCTACCCCTGACAAAAGAGGCTTGGTCAAAAGGACTTTGCCTAAGTTGGAAGCAAATATTGTCATTCTTCAATAAACCAAGTTGAATGATGAGAAGGCTTTGGATTTTGTGAAATATTGTTCAAGTTTGGATGGATACTTTTAGACTGCAAGGGGCTCGGCTGGTGGGTTGGGTATTATGTGGAATCTTTCAAATGTATCTATGGCTCCCATCATCTCCAATGAGTTTTGGATGGCATGCTCTATCAGTGACATTGGCTTGAATCTATGCTTTCCTCTATTTAACATCTATGGGCCGACTAAAACCATGGACAAATTTAGATTTTGGTATGAGGTTACTAATCAAGTTGCCCAATTGGAGTTGGAGAAAGTCATCATTGCTGGGGATTTTAATGCCTTATTGGACATTGAAGAAAAGGAGGGTGATTTAAGGAAATCCACAAAAGTTATGGATGATTTCAGAGATTTTGTGTCAAACTGCAAACTTGTGGACATCATTCCCAAAAATGGGGAATTCATTTGGACTAACAGAAGGCTCAATTTCTCAAAAAACTCGGAATGATTGGATCAGTTTTTTGTTGGCGAGTGGTGGATGGGAGGCGACCACTCTCTAGTGTCTACAATAAATCTGCATGTTGGGTCTGATCATTTTCCTCTCTCACTATCTTTTGCACAGGATAGTTATTGCCAGAAAAATTATTTCAAGATTTTAAGTATGTGGTGGCGTGATCCTAATTTTATAGAAAACATTCGTTCTTGGTGGAATGAGGGGAATATTTACTTTGGTTCACCTAGTTTCAAATTCACTAGAAGAATGCATTATCTAAAACATAAAATCAAGATCTAGAATAAAATGTCCTTCAAAAACATATTCGCTGAGAAATCAAGAATTGAGGAGGAACTGGAGGCACTATGTAACAAGGTGATGCTCACAGGTATGACAAACAAAGAATATACTCTTGAAATGCTACTAAAAGAACAATATTCTAAAATCCTAAAAAGAGAGGAATTGTATTGGAAAGATAAGTCCCAAGAATTATGGATTACGGATAGGGATCTGAATACCAAATATTTTCATGCTTCCTCCAAATCAAGATGAATTAATAACAAAATCTTCTCTGTCAAGGATAAGAACAGAGCTACAAAAGTCTGGCAGGATGACATCGAGAGAATAGAAATTGAATATTTTCATGATGTATTGGGTAATTTTAAAAACTGGGTTCCTTCTTCTCTCCCAATGGTTGATGAAGTCATTGAACCACTTGTTTCGGCGGCTAATTGTGAGATGCTATTAGACCCGTATAGCTTAGAGAAAGTCAAATGTGCCACCTTTGAATTACAACCTCATAAGGCACCAGGACCTAACGGCGTGATGGCTGAACAATTTCAGAAGAGTTGGGAATTTATGGGCAAGGACATTTGGTTGGTTGTGGAAGAATTCCGGAATAAAAAGTGTTTTGTAAAAGAAATTAATCACACCACAATCACTCTCATTCCCAAAAACTCTTATTGTGATTCTATGTCGGATTACTGACCTGTCTCACTTTGCAACACACTTTACAAAATTATTGCTAAGGTATTGGCTCGAAGATTGAAGAAACTCCTTCCAAAAATAATCTTTGAAAATCAAAATGGTTCCACTCCCGGTCATGAGATTGCAGATAGCATTATTCTAGTTGCTGAGGTAATTCACTCCCTTCACAAAGACAAATTGAGTGGCGTGCTCCTTAAACTTGATGTCTCCAAAGCATATGATAGAATAGTATGGGATTTTCTTTTGCCTATTTTAAAAAGATTCGGATTCCCTAAAAAATGGCTTGAATTTATCAAATTTTGTTTCTCAACTATGAATTTCTCTATCCTTGTTAATGGAAACATGAGTGGTTTTTTCGAAGCCACAAATGGTCTATGACAGGGTGATCCCTTATCCCCTTCCCTGTTTGTTTTGATGGCAGATTTTTTGGGTTAATTAATTAGAAAAAGGAATAACGATGGCATTTGGAATGGGATCCGGCTTCATGAATAGTTTGAACCAATTACTCATTCCCAATTCGCTGACAACACCATTGTCTTTGGAGAAGCAACTATAGCTAAAGCCAGGGGAATTGTGAAAACATTGGAAGATTACTCTTCGATGTCTGGTCAATTGATGAACAATGACATATCTTAGTTGCTCTTCTTTAACACCAATAAGAAGACACAACTTAATATCTCACAAGTGTTGGGTATTAAAATTGTTGAGTTACTTATTAAGTATCTGGGGGTAAGGTTGGATGAAGGATGCAGACAATCTCAGATATGGGAGGATGTGATGCAGTCATGCATTTCCAAATCAGAATCTTGGAAAACAGATGGCTCTCTCAAGTTGGATGACTAACTATGATCAAATCGGTACTCTCTGCAATTCTTATCTATAGCATGTCATGCTTTAAAATGCCTTCTACTGCTAGGAAAAAATTGGACAATATTCTGAAGAAATTCATTTGGGAAGGTGCAAAAGACAATAAAAAAATCCCTCATAAATTGGGATACAATGTGTCTACATAAAATGGACAGTGGTGCTGGTTTTAGGAAAATGCCATTGCAAAACTTGGCTCTTGGTGCTAAACTCTCATGGAAAATGTATACTGAACCCCAGAAACTATGGTGCAGGTTATTCTGCTACAAATACCTTGATTCTAATGATCCTAAGTGTATTCTTACTATGTCAAATATCGTACGTGGATCTGCTACTTGTAATTTCCTATGGGAAAGCAAAAATATTATTACTGAACACATGTCTTGGCAGATTAGCAATTGAAAATCTACACTCTTTTGGCAGGACTCTTGGGATGGCCATCCGACCCTTATGGACTCTTTTGATGATCATATTTGGATTAACATGGTGGAATCCTACATTGGTATCTATGTTCATGACTACTTTGAGGATTGTGCGGATATTGATGGTTTGCGAATTTGGAAAAAACTAAACATTGGCACTTTATCCCTATGTAAGCTGTTATGGAAAACAATTAATTGTAGAAAGATTCCCTTTTCCAATAATGAAGATACCATATTCTGGTGTACTTCCAAGTGTGGGAAATATACTATTAAACTTGGATATGAGGTCCAAAGACAAAATGACAACTATGGTAAATGGGCACACAAATTATGCTGGAACAACAGGCTCCTCCCAAAGGCAGGGGTATTCCTATGGATTGCTGCTCATGGCATAATCCTTATAGGAAATAGGTTTCAAACCATCGACATCTCTAACCCAAGCAGATGTGTCATGTGTCTGTCAAATGAAGAAATTGTCAATCATCTCCTATTTTGGTGCCCAATTTATGAAAAGTGTTGGAATTCATTTCTGAATATGGTCAATATGATTACTGAAAAAAATACAACAATAAAATATTTCCTTATTTCCTGGCCCACAAATTGAAAATCCAGGTGGAGTGATCTCTTGCTGATTGGACCCTCCATGATCGCTTGGCATCTTTGGAAAGAGCATAATAGGAGAATTTTTAAGGAATCATCTCTTCCCACAAACCGGTTGATTGACAAAATTAAAAGGGCAATAGAAGAAGTCATAAATGGGAAAATATCCAAGGATGCACGGATGACATATAATGATTGCGATAACAGAATGGAGCAAATTTGGTCTTTAAAAGATAAAGAACACTACCAAAAACACAAAATGAAGAAGGACTAGACTACCGTTAAATGGGAAGCACCCCTTAAGGATTGGGTAAAACTGAATTTTGACAGAGTCTGTCAAGGGAACCCTGGGGCATCTGGAATCGATGCTATTATACGTGATGAGCAGGGAAGTATTTTGCATGGGGATTATGGTGGTCGGGGTCTTGCCACCAACAATGAGGCTGAGGTTCGTACTCTCAAAATGGGACTACATCTATGCACACAAAATAAATTGTCCAAAGTTATAATCAAAGAAGATTCACAAGTAATCATAAATGGAATCATCAAATCAAAATTCCAGAATTGGAAGTTAAATAAATGGGTGCCACTGATCAGAAAGCATTTATAGGACATAGGAATGTATGAATTCACAAATGTCTATAGAGAGGGAAATCAAGTGGCTGACAACTTGGCCAACCTGGGTGTCGATTTGAAAGAGGGATCGGTTTTAATCACCTTTCAATACCTACAAGCATATCAGATCAAATCCAAAATGAGATATGCATATCAGTTCGTGAAGGCATCAGATAGGATTGGGGCATGCATAAGGATTTGCACTCGATTTCGGGTATAGGTAGCATTAGATCAAACTGGTTCCCTGGACATTCGGTACTACTAGAAATTGCAAATGTCATTTCATCCCTACCTAGACCCAAGGCCTCAATTATCTACTATGTGGGCTGTCATATCTCCGCTAAACTTTTAATCATCTGTCACTCGATCCGTATAAATCATACTCTGTATTGGGATCATGCTACCGATGCATCTAGAACCCTAAGATCTATAAATTAATTCATTTTTACTATCCCTCATATCTATTCGAATAGTCATGATGCCTCCCTTCCCTGAGTTGTGTTAATTGTTAATTGGCAAAATTGGCTGTATGGAAACGAAAGAAGAAATTTGTCTCCTCTACCTAGCGGTCCTTTTGTCATGATGCATAGAATGGGGATCTCTCGGCATTTAAACAACTCAGGGATGTGGATGATGGGTGGCTCCGTGCTCTCTCTACTAAAAGGCTATTTGGCCTTGGAGATTCTGTCGCCCAACTTCTTCAGTTTCTTAACCACAATAAGTAGAGTGCTTGGTATACATGTTCTCTATGTTTTTATTTTCTATGTATGTCTGACATATGCTATATGTTGCCCCCATTTTGACTCGGACGGGGGATACCTTATATGTAGCTATGATTTTGAAATTAATAGAGGGCGTTATCCCCACAATTGATAGCACTTACCATTAAATATATATATATATACAAATATACATACATACATACATACATACATGTATATCTATACACACACACACATAGATATATATATATATATACATACATATATATGTATGTATATATATATATATATACAGATATATGTATGTATATATATATATATATGTGTGTGTGTGTGTATGTATGTATGTATGTATGTATGCATATATATGTATGTATTGAAGAGGGGAAAACAAATTTGAAGGTCAAATGATCAAAACATAACGAAATAAACATGCAGAATGCTAAAATATCATTAAAAGACCATTTCACCTTGCTATTTTACCTTCTCCTTCGGATTGAGCTTGATGAAGTGAAGGCGCCCCTTGATAATGCTCCACTTGATGTGCTCCTTTGATTGCTGGATGTGGATGGCTCTCCAATGTTGTGCACAAATGAATGGATTTGAAAAATGATAAGGATGAGATGATCAAGTTGCCAAGATGATTTCCTGGGCTCAAAAGGGCAGCATAAGCTTACTGGATTTCAAGATGTTTTGAATGAAGGGATGGAGCCCTATTTTATAGGAAGAGGAGAGGAAAGTGAATGGCTAGGATGAATTCGAGATGAAGGGCTAAGATTTACTTGTGAGCTCACACAAGGTCCAAGAGAGGGTGTGGAGACCAAGAAATATGCCTTAAAGGCATTTCGTATCTCCACACTCCACAAGATGCATTGGAGGAATTAAAAATTCTCCAAAAAAGGATATCATGGGGATTGGAGGAATAAAAAGGAATTAAAAATTCCTTGGGAGAGGGGGATGCCTAGAGGAATGTGTGATTTCGAAAATCTTACATTCACCTAGGAAAAGAGCATTTAAAGCTAGTGGCTAGATGAAAAGGACAAAGAGTGACTTTGTGGCTAATCATGATGATTAACCATTAACGACTCATTAGGAGGGGGATTAGAAGAAATGTTAGGTGGGATTAATATTTGTAGGAGAATTTGGCTAGGAGAGAGAATGAGTGGAGGGAATAAAAAATCAGAAGAATAATGTTAAGTGAGTTTAGGGAGTTTCTAGAAGAATGAATTAAGAAGATGATTTGTAGGAATCATGTAGGTTAACTAATTAATTGAAATTAATTAGCTAAGAGGAAGATTTGTGAGGATTTGATTTTTTTTAGAAGAATACAGAAAGGGATTGATTTATTAAATAAATCAATCATATGCTATAGTGACAACATTAATTATATTTAATTAATATTGAGAAGAATTTGAATTAATATAATTAATTAATTAATTATGCGAGGAATAATGAAAATAATTATTTTTAAGTGTCTACATGTATATATATGTATGTATATATATGTGTGTGTGTATATATATGTATGTATGTATGTATGTAAATATATATATAAATACATACATATACATATACATATATGTATATGCATATATATGTATATGTATATGTATGTATATTTATGTATATACATACATATGTATGTATATATATACATAAATATACATACATATACATATACATATATATACATACACACACATATATATATATATACATATATACATGTCTATACATATATACACATGTATACATGTATATATATATATATATACATACATATATATATATACACATACATATATATATAGAGAGAGAGAGATATACATACATACATACGTGTGTGTGTGTGTGTGTGTGAGTGAGAGAGAGAGGGGAAGAAAAGTATGAAACGATGGAGATAGAGAGAGGAAAGAAGATATATATATATATAGTGAGATTTTGCCAAGATCAAGAGATCAATGAAAAGTACAATAGAGACAAAATATAAGACAAGAATAAGTTGTATTCTCATCAATAGAAATTGATCAATAATATCCAATTACATACAATGTAGATGAGCCTGCTTATATAGGCAAGGCTAGGGATATGTGAGCACACAAACATGACACGTGGCTCAATAAGAAACAAGGGTAGGTAGGAAATAGGTGTGGGTAGGTAGGAGAAATAATATAATAGTCCACATGAGGTGGATCACCCACTGAATGTGGAGTGTAACAACAAGATCAACACCATAAAAGGTGGAATTTCTCCTACACACACTATCCCAATGTGGCACAAACACCCAAGTGTCTCATACCCAAACTACTATGAAATGCATTTCCTAAGTAAACTTAAGTAAGTGTAATAATATCCAAGATGAATAATTATTTACACCAACACCCCCCCTTAAGTGCAACTTAGGGGAATGCACTTAAGTCTGCAATGCAACTAAGCAATGCAAGATGGGTCCCTGCTACTAGGCCATGTTAGGTACCCATGTACAAATGCAAATGCATGCAAACCAATGCAATGAAATCTCTCACAAAGTGGGGAAAGAGAGAAAAACCCAATGGGAAAAAACCCTCCCCCAAAAGAGAGATGAAAAAATAGATACAAAGAACTCTCATAGAAGTATGTGAAGGACAAAACCCCATGTGAGGAAAAAGTCCCCCCCATATGAGAGAAGAAGAGAAGCTAGGAAGCCCCCCCTCAATGTGGAATCTGCACCAATGATAGAAGCTCGATGTATGAAGAAACTCCTCCATGAACGTCGAACAACATTCCTCCCCTTAGGAAGAAACAAAACCAAAGGTGTATCCATGAAGTCTCCCCAATCATGAAGGGAAGATGTCTGAAGAAAACTCATGATGAATGGAATCTCTGAAAACTGCTCAAGTGTCCCCATGTCGATGCTGAAAGATACCCCCTCCAAAGGTGGTAAACTGTGCCACACTGCTGAAAAAGGCACTCCAAGATCAGATGGAGATGGATGCAGAACATGTCCCAAAGACTCACATGTCTCCTCAAAAAATAAAGAGACCTCCCCCAACTGTTGTACACAAGTATCCACAATTATGTCAACCTCTAAAGATTGATCATGTAGAGAATGCACAAGAGGGTTAGAGTGTTCCCTCACAACAATCGAAGAAGGATCATCTTCATCAAAGAGAAGATGAATGTCATCAATGATGTCTCCCAAATCTGCAATGTAGGATTCCGCAAACAAACCTGCAATGTCTGTCAAGTAATCATCCCATGAATCTGAAGCTAGAAGACAATGAATATCCTGCTGCACTAAATCACATGAAGGCAAAACTGTCGCACTATCTGCATCATCAGGTGCAATAGGTGATGTGATATCAATATGAAGAGATGGAATACAAGGCTCAATAATGGGGTCACATGTGAGAATCCCCATGTTCAAGTGTCCAAAGTTCTCCTCAAAAACTGAACCATCACAAGAAGTGTGATTATCATGTGTAGAATCATCAAATGTGAAATCATCATCATCAACAAAATCTAAAAAGGAGTATAACTGAGATGCATGATCAACCACCCCAGTCGTAATGATAGCTCAAGTCTCCAAGTCTCTAATGAAAACTGACTCAAGTGTGAACTCCACAACTCTCTTAGTTGCGCCATGTGTGATTTGATAGATAGAAAGGAGGTTGTTTGTCAAGTGGGGTACACACAACACAACATTGAAGGAGTTATCCCCAATGTCAATAGATCCTTTCCCAATAACATCCATGTATGTATGATTGCCCATCAAAATCCGTGGCATGGTGCAAGGCTCAAATGTAGAGAACATAGACTGTGAAGATGCCATATGATGAGAAGCCCCTGAATCTAGAAGCCATCTCTCTAAATCATGACTGATAGTAGCACATAGAGCTTTTCCTTTTCTTGTCCCAAAAGAGTGAGTCTTCCCACTTGTAGAAGCCATGAATGCTTACCCTTTTCCTTTTGAATGTGAGCAAGTGGAAGTTGATGAATCATCCTTCTTGTAGACTTTAGGCAAATCAATGTTATGCTTTTTGATGATATGTGTGAGCTCATCAATCTTCTTAGAATGGCGACAATGCTCCTCATGACTAATCTTTTTACA
Organism: Cryptomeria japonica; assembly: GCF_030272615.1. Taxonomy (NCBI): domain Eukaryota; kingdom Viridiplantae; phylum Streptophyta; class Pinopsida; order Cupressales; family Cupressaceae; genus Cryptomeria; species Cryptomeria japonica. Next base: position 514,863,633 of record NC_081415.1, read on the forward strand.
ATAAGCACAAGTAGTTCTCTCCTTCTTTGGTGAATTATCTCTCTTGGAAGAGGATGAATCTCCTTGTTGTGGAGAAGATGGTGCTTTTTCCTTAGGCTTTGATTGCCATTTCTTCTTGTTTGAGTTGTCCTTTCCTTGATTTCCTTTGTTCCCTTGATTTGCCACTAATGCTTGAGACTTAGAAGCCTTAAGAATGCCCATGCTTATCAACTTAGTTTGTTCCATCATCAACATTTCATTGAAAGCATCAAATGTAGGCAGTGTGTAGTTTGAACCCATTGTCATCCTATGGGTTTGGAAACTAGAAACAAATGTTGCATATTCGTGTGGAAGCTTGCCTATCAAGTTGAATATCAATTGAGTATCCTTCTTATCAATGCCACAATCTTTGAGTTGTGCCCTCAACTCATTTGCCTTAGTGACATAATCTTGTATAGTATCAAAGTTCTTGGGATCTAACATGGTGAGATCACTATCAATTTGATATCCCCTAATCTCATCAACTTGACCATACAAGTCTTGAAACTTTTGCCAAGCATCCTTGATTAGAGTACACTTCTCAATATGAAAAATGAAATCCTTTGATACATACTTTCTTAAGGTACCAATTGCCATGATATTTTTAGTGAGCCAATCCAAGTGACCAACTGGATCAACCTTAGGATTAGTGGGAGCAACAATAGTTCCATCAATGTAATGAGTGAATCCTTTTTCCATAAGTTTACTCCATGCATCAATTTTCCAAGTAGCATAATTATGTGGAGTTAAGAGAGGAAATTTAGAAGAACCCATAGCAAAAAAAAGGAAGGAACACAAGAGCACAAAAGCAAAAGAGACACCCCCCCCAATTCACTCAATCAAAGTACCCCCCCCAAAATGATGATTTTGGCACTTTATATGTAGTGCGTGTACAATAGGCCACTTGCAAACAATGGAAAGGTGGACTTCTGATTTTGTTTTACAACTGCCCTAATAGGTTGAGAACTACAAAGCAAAAGATCAAAAGATAGATCTATGCAATACAAATGCCAAATTGGCCAAATAAGACCATATGATGAAAGTACAATTTCTACCCACAATTGCTGCAAAATGATAGCATATTCTGAGAGTAGACAAAAAATAACGCACTTTCAAAAAAAATGGCACCTGAAAAGAAGTTCGTATGAGCCTGAACGAAGACCTGGAAGTTGCAGAAACGGGGATTGAACATGTATAGTCACCAAAAATTGAAAATTATGAAAAATTTGTCCATCAAAATTAGAAAATAATTCCACCACATGAAAGTACATAAAATTCTAGCCCATTTCAAAAAAAATTGCACCCAAAAAGGAGCAAAAATGAGCAAGTTATGGCCATTTGAAGTTGAACTACAAAATCAAAAAGCTCAATGAGAGGGGCCTGCAAATTTTTGAAAAATGATGACGTCAGCAAATTGCGGGGTTAAATTTGACGGCCGTATGATTGTCATCAAAACTTCACAGCTGACTAGGCGTTGACGTGGTGCGATCTGATTGGCCAAAAAATAGCTGACTGTGCAGGCTGATTTGGCAGTCTAATTTGGCAGGTGACTGGGCTCAGTCTGCTGACGTGGCGCTCAGGTGGGTCCCGGTGTTCGTGTGGCAGTTGCCGGAGTGGCTGGAAAACTGATGGCGGCTACTGGAAAGTCGAGACCTAGCGGGAGGGGGAGCCGACGGTGGCGAGCAAGGGCGGCGCAGGGCTGGCGGCGGGAGGCTTCTATGCGGGGGCTGTAGCACGGGAGGCTGAGGTGCTTGAGAGATTGCGGCGGCTGCAGCGCGAAGGGCTGCGGGTGGCACTGGACAGTGCCGCAACGGGGGAGCTGAGAGATGTCGTGCGGGGGAGCTGGTAGGGCTGGAGGGGTCGGCGGGAGCGTCGGCGGCGCCGGAGGGGCCGGAAGGAGAGCGGCGGCTGTGGCTTCCGGCTGAGCTGCGGGCTGTGGACTGCGGCTGCGGCGAGGGAGCTGCCGGTGGGCGGTGAAGGAGGAGCCACCAGTGTTGGAGGAGCCCTGCAGACTTGCGGGTTAGGGGGGGGTCTTCGGATCCCCAAAATATTTTTTTTTGAATTTTTTTTTTTTTTTTTTTTAAATTAATTTTTTTCCTAATTTTTTTTTTTTTTGAAAATTTTGACAAAAAATTTTCCGAAATTTTTTTGCAAATATTTTTTTTTTGAAATTTTTTTTCGAAATTCGTACAATAATAGCAAAATTGGCGAAAAAAATTTTCTCACCAAAATAGGCCGACTTTATAACCAAAATTCATGGAAATGGCCTTCTGGACGCAATGGCGGGGTCGGATCTGGTCTAGGACACCTCCAAAATATGCTTCTCCTCAGATCTACCTCTTGACATCGCAATAATGTCTCTTCAAGACGAATCAATGAAGCCCCAATGACTCTGATACCATGTGAGATTTTGCCAAGATCAAGAGCTCAATGAAAAGTACAATAGAGACAAAATATAGGACAAGAATAAGCTGTATTCTCATCAACAGAAAATGATCAATAATATCCAATTACATACAATGTAGATGAGCCTGCTTATATAGGCAAGGCTAGGGATATGTGAGCACACAAACATGACATGTGGCTCAATAAAAAACAAGGGTAGGTAGGAAATAGGTGTGGGTAGGTAGGAGAAATAATATAATAGTCCACATGAGGTGGATCACCCACTGAATGTGGAGTGTAACAACAAGATCAACACCATAAAAGGTGGAATTTCTCCTACACACACAATCCCAATGTGGCACAAACACCCAAGTGTCTCATACCCAAACTACTATGAAATGCATTTCCTAAGAAAACTTAAGTAAGTGTAATAATATCCAAGATGAATAATTGTTTACACCAACATATATATATATGAGAGCGGGGGCAGGGGGGGGGGGGGGGGTGAATCATAAAAACTCACAATTCAATATATTCACTAGATTCAACCTCAGTAGCCTTTACTGATATGCAACTATGACTGTAAATCATTCAATACTCATAAACAAATACACTTAAAACATCATAACACATTTAACACCAGATTTAATGTGGAAACCCAAATAGGAAAAAACCACTGTGGGATTTCGGACCCACTAAGAAATATACCCTTCTAGAGTATGTTCAGTTAAAAGCTAATCCAGTTATAGATTACAAAAATAGATTGCTAGATGTGACCCGGTTAAGGGATTTCCCTAAGACTTGTTAGAGTTTTGCACTTTGTTAGAAGTGACCTTTGTCAAAGAATTTGAAACATTCATTTAGAATGTTACCTTGCTAGAGGGTTTACAAATAAGACTGTTAAGTCCACTCGGTTAAGAGATTTCCTATCACTTACAAAATAAATAACAGTAATAAAATATATCTGCAACTTCACATCTGAAATGCTAAAGCAGATTCTATATGCTCAAAACAATCTTGTCATAAGACTTATCTTACATCTTGTTGGGCTTCTCAATATGTTCTTCAATCAGATCTTCAATCTTCTGTGCTCGGTGATCACTACTGTCGTGTCACTGTTCTTCTATTTTTGTTTGCATCCATTGTTCATCAACAATTTCTTATTTATGAACAATACCTAACCACTTAATCTCCTTGATCACATTTCCCATGATCAATCTTAGCCATCAGATCTTAAAACATGACTAGGTTCATTGTATCCTTCGATCTGAAAATGTTTTACCTTGCCTTGGAACTTGTGCTAGGTTATGACCATTCAATCTGTGTTGTAGATCTTTTCTCTTATATTTTCGATGTCGTAGATCCTCAACAAACTTCTTGCACGACATACCAATCATCTGATCAACTCCAACTCATTGGTATTCTACATTTAATAATGTATTTATCCATCCAATGCATTTTGTTATTACTCAGTTGTTACTCGGTAAATACTGAACTTCACTTGGTAGATATTCTGCCTTCTTTAACCGATAGTGATAACCTTAGGGTTTACCGACTAGCATCTTACTCGGTAACATAGAATAGTATCAAGCCTTAACTAATTCTATAGCTTGAAATCTTTTCTCCTTCTTGTTCAGTCTTTGAATACTCATATATAGGATATCAAAATCAATCAAAATAACATAATCTCATCACTGTCTAACTCGGCAATAGTTGCCCATTGAATAACTTATTATTCCCCTTTTATTTTCACATTCATTTTGTGTGTCTTACCAACATCTTTATACTTATCAAAACTTACTCATTAAGATATGGCAACATCATACTGAATCAGAAAATCAATTGCTTGACATCAATGACAAAATAATGTTATTAAGATAGTAATCATCCTTTCTCAATTATATCAACAATCTCCAACAACCTTCTCAATATCCTCATACCAACAAACTTACTGAGATGCTAACAATCTCCTTTTATGAAAATGCTAACAATATATATATATATATATATATATATATATATATATATATATATATATATATATATATATATATATATATATATATATATATATATATATATATATTGGAAGAGTGAGAGGAAGATAAGGATCCATAGAGAGATGTATACATGCCTAGAGATAAAGGAGGAGAGAAGAATATGAAGTTAGAGATGAAGTTAGAAAGATAGAGGAAGAGAGAGACAAATAGATAAACGTATAAATTTATTGAAATCCAAATATTTATTAAACTAATAACTTGAAAAATTAATAATATACAGTAAATTTATTAAGCTAATATAGTTAAATTTTAAAAAACAATTTTTTGTAATTTATTAGAGTTGAAATATTAATAAAATGTGTATCTAACAATATAATTAATATAATACAAACAATATTCATATTAATTGAAATATAAAGCCAATATTAAAAATAAACGTTATAAAGTCGAACCTTCTTCAAACAAAATACTAAAAATAAAATGAAATTATATTCAAAATCTTAAAGCTAAACTTTTAATTTTTTTATTAAAAGCAACAAATAAAACCAAAGTTAAAAAGTTAAAAGTAAATGAAACTTTTCAAAATCAAACTGTAAATTCTATTATTTTAAAATTTAAGATTTGTTAAAAAAATATTTATTGTCATTTTTTTTCTCTATTTTAATGATAATTATAAAAAATTATCCAATCATTAATACTACAAATTATTCTATAATTAGACTTAAAAATACTTTAATATTTATCAATCTTTTAATTATAATTGCATTGCATTGCATAAATTGAATTGTTGCTACATTACTTTCCTAAAGTTAAATAAATATTATGTTCTTAACTTGTATTTATTTACTTATTCTTTAATTTAATATAAATGTAAATTTTTATATAATAGATATTTATATTATTATACTTAATATTAATATGATAAAAATAAAAATATTTTCATTTTAAAAATTAGCAAATTTACATATATAAAAGCAAATCAAATTCTATACCGCTTCAATCCCTGTTTTTTTAACAAGATCAAACAAAAAAAAAAAGTAAAAAAAAATATATATATATTTTTAATTTATTCTATTATATATTATATGAAAAATGTTATAATATTATTTATTAATATTTCGTATTTATTATCTTATAATTAAAAGAAAAAATTGATATTGACAAGTATATCACGTCAAAATAAATTATATATATTTTCCAGCACGTTTCGACGCGTGGAATGGGCTATTGTTGACCAAAATATTATTGGTATTATTATTGACTAATTGTACAACAGTAGTAAATGACGAAGTTGTTAAAGACTTGCCCCGAATTTCTTCATGCAATTAATCTTTGATTTGAATAATATATTAAATGAATTAAAATATACCAAATTGAATTTGGTAAAACTAATTAAGAAAAAATCACAATTTTAAATTCTTCAAAATAAAAATTAAATATAGATATTAAGATTTTTTTTTTTAAATTTAATTCTTTTTCATAATTAGTTAAATTAGTAGAAATATAAAATTCATTTCTATTAATGTAATCATTTTTTCATTATATTATTATAAGACTTTTGTAACTAAAATCATAGAGGAATAGTTCTTCAATTTGTATGTCTTCTAGAATTGTTATTGCTAAGGAAAATTGAAGAATGAATTATCCTTGTCTCAGTGTTATCAGGATGGATTAAATCACACACACTAAGCTTTGACTTCTAGGTTTAAAAGTGTCAAACACTCATAATTGACTCACATTCTCTAGGCTTAAATGTTGCTTAATACATGTGGTTTAACGTTGGCACTCTTACTAGTTGGTTTACAAGTCTAATCCAGAGGATGCAAGACTTTGCTAATCCAGTGACAATACTGGAAAGACACCTTACACATATTTCCTTTGTTGTTCTCTCCAACAATAGAAATGTTTGAATGAGAGAACTAGACTAGGAAAAACTGATCAATAGAAACGTTTGAATGAGAGTATTGAACAAGTAAAATCAAATTTTTAAATTTTTAAATAAAATATATAATCTATAAAAACCTAATTTTTTTTTCATAATTTTAAATAATGTTGATTTGATTTGATTTAATTTAATTTAATATTAATTTTTTTAACAATAAATTTTACGTGATTTAGTTCAGAACATATGAAATAAAAAATAATTTGCATATATAAAAACTAATTAAATATTATAAAATACTTATAAAAATTTAAGAAATTTTTTTAAATATATTTTTTTATAATATTCGCTTTATTGCTTTTAATTTAAATATCTATTTTTGAAGATATTCAATCAATGCAAAGATAAAAGTCTCCCTCATGACAAGGAGTCAAAGATTTAAAAACAATTTACTTTTTATGAGGCCAGGAAATCTTGTTAAATAAAGTATATCACGTCAAAATAAATTATATATTTTTTCCAAAGGGGCGATCTGCTATTATTGACCAAAATAAATATTATTGCTACTTGTGTTTCGAATGACGTCAAGGCTATCACACAAACATTAATCAAATAGTTTTTGCCATTTATCTTTATTTAAAATCCCAATTTAAATTCCATGACTGCCATCTGTTAGCTGGTATTGCAATAGCAGACTCATTGGACAACAGCAGTCAATGCGCAAATGAAAATTATGTAATTAATCTTTCATTTCATGTAATATATTGAATGAATTATAATATGTAATAATTTTATTAAAATTAATCAAAGAAGTGAAAATGATATTTTTAAAATATTTCAATAAAAATTAAATATAGATGTTAAGATTTTTGGTAAAAAATATTATTTTTTTAATATATATAGTTGTTGATGATGATCACTTTTCATAAGACTTTTGTAACTATGCAAGGCTTTTGCTAATCCACAACAATAGTGGAAGATACAATACCTACTGGAAGATACATAAGAAGTTTTTTTTCTTTGTTATTCATTCCAGCAATAGAAACGTGTGACGGTGTGAATGAGAGTATTGGACCACAAAAATCTGGTCAATCAAGAGAATGGTAGCCCTTTCAGCTACCCGCAATAGGCATACGTAATTTTGCTCTTTTTTTAAAAAAAAAAAAAAAAAAAGTTTTGACTGATAAAAATCTGGTCAATTAATGAGAAAAGCGTGCAAAGAAAAATTGGTGACGGCACAATATTTGATGGACGACTTTTTATCAAGATTTCTTTCAATCTCCACGCATATATGTAATTTATCTCATAAGTGAGCTCCTATCAACTGAAAAATCTAAATGAACAGGCATGGTAACAGCTGAGATCAATGCGAGCAAGCCTCAGAGCTGCAGTGATAACAGCTGTGTAATTCAAGTGGGTTATGATCTTACCATGAATGAAACGGATATACCCGATCTAAGCTCTGGTCGGATCTTCCGAGTGCCAAGGCTACCGCCATACTCCAAAGATGGTTTGTACAGTCCACATCTTGTTTCCATTGGCCCTTTTCATTATGGAAAGGAGGAGCTGCAAGGTATGGAGAAGTCCAAATCTGAGGCAGTTAGAAGGATGTTAAAGAGGATCCAGAAGAGTTCTCCACACGTTTCTATGAAATCAATTGTTGAACAGCACATACTGGTTCAGGAGAAGAAGATAAGGAAGTTCTACGGTGAATATATTCCCCTTACTTCTATAGAACTAGCATGGATGGTCACCAGGGATGCATGTTTTGTTTATGAATTTATTGTTAATTATATAAAAGTTAACAGGAATGCACAGCATTCATATGAAACCGAAGGATGTCAATTTGAGTATGTTCAATGTTTTTATGAAGAGGAAGTGGGTGCATTCAAGTGGAAGTATGATGCTGTGTTTGATGCCGATGTTCAAAATCCCATGAGAGAAAGACTAATGACTGATATACTTCAATTTGAAAACCAGATACCTCTCTGGATTTTGAAAGATCTCCTTAAATTCCAGATGGGTTCTGCTGAAGCTGCAAAACAAAAGGTAGAAAACTTAATGAATATGCTGCTTTGGAGAGCGGGTAGACATGAATTTTTCATGTGGAAACCTAAAATTTCTTACGACATGTATTGTAAGAGTCATGTTCTCGAAGTAGTCTACCGCTCAATGGTGGGCAGCGATTTTAGCTCTTTCGCCGATGCTGAGCTGCTAGACTTGCCGCCTTCGTCTCAAAATCACAGGCGGATCTGCTATGGGAAATCCATTTCTGGACGTTTGTGTAATCCTTCTTTGTTCTTTTCCTCCTCAAATAAGATCCCTTGCAACGCTGCCGATATGGTTTACCTGAAGCTCCCAACAGCATCGGAACTCGTGCGCGGAGGAGTGAAGATTAAGGCAGTGCTCTTCAAAGATATAAAAAGTGCAGTCGGGCAAGATCGAACAAGATCGCTCGAATATTGTTCAGCCATTCGATGGATAAGGTTTGATGAGAAAACATCAACATTGTACTTACCACAATTCAAGGTAACGCTAGAGTTATATTCAGTCGTGGGTAGCATCATTGCCATGGAAGTGGGTGTTAGAGGGTACGGTACGAAACCAATGACTCAGTTTGCGTTGCTTATGGATGAGCTGATAGACAACGAGGAGGATGTTGCAGTGCTCAGAAACGCAGAGGTGATTAATAATTTCGTTGGAGGCAACCAACAACTGGCTGCTCTTTTCAATTTGGGGAAAGGGGTTGCCCATGTGAGGGGTTGCAAAGCAATTGATGAGGTCAGAATAGGGCTGCATAAGTATACTAGAAGAAAGTACAAAAAGCTGTGGAGTGAGTTCGTAAATGCCTATTTTTCCAAGCCATGGCTGGTTGCTGGTTCCATGGCTGCCGTGCTTCTAATTGTAATGACAGTGGCGCAAGATTTGTGTCTATTTGTCAGTTGCAACCCCTATTCCCATTGAGTTCCACATTTCTTCCCCTTCTCCGTTTCGTTAGGAGAAAAATTTGATTGACAGTTGAGAATTGTCAATGATTCATTTGTCATCATTGTTTACTTTGTAACCGGCGGCTAGTTTCAAGTCAAAGTAAGTTTTGTTGCTTATAAAGTGTGGTATTTAATTATAATGGCTTAATTATATAAAAGACTAAGTAAGAATGTGAATACATGTGCAACCTAAATTCTTTGGCTCGTTGATTTGATATGAAGATTAAATATAGATTATAAGGTTATAATTAAATATTTTATTTTTATATTATGATTTTCTATAAAAGTCAAAGATATTGTATTGAACATGTATTCACATTTTTATCTTCTATGTAGGCTAAAAAAGATTGAAAACTATTATGTGAATCAATAATCAAGTCAAATTTGAATGAAATTAAATCAATAATTGACACATCCAAAATAAAAGAAAATGAAATAATCTTGTAAAAAGTCAACAAATATCTATATAATGCTATGATAAATTTGACTTTTAATGTTCTGGATAAAAATATATTATACAAAATCTTATTAATAATAGCAATAGAAACTTAGATAATAAAATTTATATTAATTCATATAATATTTTTAAACAAATACATTTTCTAGATATTCCACAATCACTTAAGTTCAAGACAACAATCAAACAGATAATATGTCCTGTAAATTTGATTCTCTATTTTTTATAATATAATTTTGTCATCAATATATTGTGACTTGAAATTGAAGCCAGCCCAACTGCTTTCATAAACGTGGTTCTTTTGCTTTTTACATTCATTAATAATTCCTCCACTTTCTCAAATATGGCTATGGGCTGAGCTCTCCTTGGTATAATGCTAAAATGTTTTAATAAACTCAAGTGCAGTTTTAAGCTTTCACAATGAGGAAGTCACAGTCTAGAATAATGATTGTCTTGGTTGTGACCTTTTGTAATGCAATGGAATTTCAATCTGTTGACATTGATCTTAAGCTTATATACATTTCAACAGAAGAAGAACATAATATTAAGTTCAATAATTGTGGCCTCATTCAAGGAGCAAGCAAGTCACAATCTGATGTTACTATAAGAAAAGGCAAACCCATGATTTATATTTATATTTCATATTCATCATTATATATTAAGACATATACAATATTTAAAGAAAATCTTACCTTACAGTTTCAAGCATTCAAATAATAAAATATTTGTTTTGCTATTTAAACATAATTAGAGGCTATGGTGACTAGTGGTGTTTAATGGGACATGCATTGGAGTTTGGGTTTTAATGAACAATGGTAGCAATTAGTAGATGCTATAAATTTTTAAAAGAATTGGTAATATTTTCAAAATTGGACCTAGATTTTTTTGTAAAGCCATCTAGAGTAAAGTAGGCATAGAAGCATAATCTATCTATGGGTGACAATATTGATTTCTATTGGTCGAAATTAAAGTGGTCAAATGTTGGCTTTTCTTTATTCAGTCATATACATTAATTTACTTCTATTTTGTCATAATTGATATAATTTCTTAAGGTTCATAGAAATATATTAAATCTTAAGGGACATTATAGAGCAGAAGGGAGCTTTCTTCTCAAATATTGGAGTTGAATAGATTATAAGTTTTGAGATGGTGACATAGATAAGATCCCTTATATTATTATAGTTTTTTTTCTCCATTTGCTCATGGATCTATTTATTTGATTGTTTTAGGTTAATGGATCAAGTCATACAAAGTATTAGAATCCAATGGTATTGGGCAAATGTTACAAGATGGAAATTAGGTTATGTTGATAATTGCATCTACATTATAAAAATAAATTAAAAAAACCTAAAGTTACAATTTTTTAGAGTATTCATTTTCTTTTAAAGATTTTCCAAAGAATATGACTTTGATTTAATTATGGTTTATTTATAGATGGTATATTTATGAATTATACATGTTTAATGCATTCTTGACACTCTATGAAACATGAATTTTGTTGGGCTAATCTCAAGTTTTGAATGCTTCTTGCATGTCATGACTATTCAATGGATTAGTTGTTTATTTATATGTCAGATATTGGTCCCTAGTATTTTTTCATTTTTCTTCTTGCGATTCAATCAAAAATATGTTATCCTATACCATACAATGACTAGTCCACTTTCCTAACTCCATCCAATGGAACTTTTGTTCAACAATGAGTTTTAGGCTCTAATTAAATAGGAGTAGAGTTATTTTTCTTTTCTAGTGATGTCATTCTTTCCTTCCCCAATTCAATCCTTTGGATTTATTATACATGTTGCCAAGAATGAATTTTTTAGTGTTCAGAGACTCAAATTAGTGAAATGCTATAAATTATTTTGGTAATGTTTAGTAAATATTAGAAAAAACATGTAATACCCTATACAAAGTACCAAGGAAACACCTAATACAACAAATTTAGTTTTTGCATCAGAACAATTAAAATACTAGAGACATGATGTAGCATGTCTTACTAGCACTACAACATGCACACATTTATTATTTGGAACATAATGACATGGAGGCAATGCCAGCAAGGAAGTCTCATCGCTACATAAAAAAGGAGGTATGAGAGAGGAATAAACAATCATGAGGCAATCCACCACATAATAAACTTACAAGAGACAAAACAAAACCCAACATCGATTGACACTAACCCATGAGCATGTTCTCTCATAATACCACATGGGGATAGGACGAGGGAAACATAATCCTCCTTTCCACATCCAACACACACTTACACAAAACTTAGGACTAACCCTAATGATGCAATGACAAGGAGGCAATACTTCCCAATCAGACATCAACTTTGCCAATTTCTAAGATAATGAGTAGGATAAGGAACATCCTCGTCAAATCCACTCAGTAATAACCAAGATCTCCTCAAAGACATGGCCAACATACACTAGAGGTTTCCTCGACACTTGGTAGTCAAGGGTTCAACATAACTCTTTCCCCAAGAATGTCAATTGTCATGTAGAAGGCCCAACCTCCAACCTCTGACAAGCTATCAACAATTAGTGTGTCAAAATTATGCCTTCATCCTTCTCTCCAACACTATGAGGTATCAGGGGCAGGCTTTTAGTCTTACCCCTAATCTTGTGGGGTATTGGGAGTAGGCCTTCAACCTTATCACGAATGCAACAAGGGTATCATATTCTATGGCTTGGACTTTCAAGTTATCTCATTGCCCCAGAAAACATAACAATTAAACTTAAACCCTAAGGTCCAAAGTTGGATGAACTTGAGGACTACAGAACCTAGATCAAGATTTATTAGGGATCAAAATTAGGGTTTCAACTTACCTCATTCAAAAATCCATTGATGTTTGTAAGGTGAAAGCTTGATTCCTAAGGCCCGCTAAACTTAAATAGAAAAGGCCTTTAAGGAAAACTTTAGGGATTGGGGTTCAGTGAGAAGAACTTACTCATAGCAAGAAGAGGCTTAATTGTTAAAGTAAAATCTTAAGGACCAAATCCTAACAACCCTTGGAAAAGTTCTACTAATGAACCATGGGTGATTGGTGTTCAGTGATAAGAATTACCCCTTTCAAAAAGTTAGAGAAGACTTTATAGAAAAGGACTTAAAAGGGAAGCCCAAAACACTTAGAAAAATTTGCAAAATTGGAAGAAATCTACAAGGTTTAGAAATAGGGTCTCCCTCCTACTAAAGGGCAAGATGGTGCAACACTTTAACAACTTTTACAAGCATTAACACAAGATTTCAAATGTCTTCAAATAACCCAACACTCAAAGCAAAAACATCTATAAGTGAAACGAACACACAATGAGCTCATAACACCATTAAAGACTCTGCCAATATATAATTACATTCATTTTAAGCCAAAAGAAAATTCTCCTACATTCATTTTACCTTAACAAACTTTAAGCATCAAAGAACATCATGATGCATTCATACTTGGATCCCTCACCGAATCATGTAATCCAAGTCTAGACCACTATACACTTTTCATTTTGAATTAAAATATTTGATGGACGACATTTTATTAAAATTTCTTTCAATCTCCACGCATATATCTAATTTATTTGATAAGTGAGCTCCTATCAACTGAAGAGTCTAAATGAACAGTCATGGCAACAGCTGAGATCAATTCGAGCAACCATCAGAGCTTCAGTGATAACAGCTGTGTAATTCAAGTGGGTTATGATCTCACGATGAATGAAACGGATATACCCGATGTAAGATATAAAAAGTGCAGTCGGGCAAGATCGAACAAGATCGCTCGAATATTGTTCAGCCATTCGATGGATAAGGTTTGATGAGAAAACATCAACATTGTACTTACCACAATTCAAGGTAACGCTAGAGTTATATTCAGTCGTGGGTAGCATCATTGCCATGGAAGTGGGTGTTAGAGGGTACGGTACGAAACCAATGACTCAGTTTGCGTTGCTTATGGATGAGCTGATAGACAACGAGGAGTATGTTGCAATGCTCAGAAACGCAGAGGTGATTAATAATTTCGTTGGAGCCAACCAACAACTGGCTGCTCTTTTCAATTTGGGTAAAGGTGTTGCCCATGTGAGGGGTTGCAAAGCAATTGATGAGGTCAGAATAGGGTTGCATAAGTATACGAGAGGAAAGTACAAGAAGCTGTGGAGTGAGTTCGTAAATGCTCAACATTGAACTCCATCCTTCTTCCCCTTCTCTGTTTGTGTAGGAGAAACATTTCAAATTGTCAATTATTCATTGCTCATCATTGTTTACCGCCGGCTAGTCTTAAGTCAATATTTCATTCATGGTTATTTTATAAAAGATTTGGACTTTTTTTTAAGTTAAAGTGGAAAGTGAGATTGTGTCTGTATGTGTTCAATGCAATTTCTTTGACTTGTTTATTTGAAAGAAAATTAAATATAAATTATAAGGTAATGATTAAATATTTTAATTTTATATTATGATTTTTTAAAAAAGTCCAAAGAAATTGTATTGAATGTGTATTCATATTTCTATTTTTTATATAGAATAGAAAGGATCCATAACTATAATGTGAATCAATAATCAAGTCAAATTTGAATGACATTTAATCAATAGTAGACACATGTGAAAAGAAAATGAAAAAACTTTTAAAAAAGTCAACAAATATTAATACAATGCTATGACAAATACAACTTTGTATGTTGTGGACAAAATATATATTATACAAATCTTATTAATAACAATACAAAATCAGATAATAAAATTTACATTATTATTTTTCTTTGCATTAATGTGATCATTAAATTACCATATTAATTCATATAGTATTTTCAAACAAATACACTTCCTACATATCCTGTGATCACTAAAATTCAAGAGAACAATGAAACAGATAACCAAGGATTTTTATATTTGATACTCAAACTTTGATAAAACAATTTTGCCTTCAATATATTGTGTGACCTGAAATTCAAGCCAACCCAACTTCTTTCATAAATGTGGTTCTTTTGCTTTTAATGTTCATTAATAATTCCTCCGCTCTCTCAAATATGGCTATGGGTTGAGCTCTCCTTGGTATAATGTTATAACGTTAATAAACTCAAGTACAGTTTTAATCTTTCACAATGGTGGTCTCACGGTCTAAAATGACAATTGCCTTGGTTGTTACCTATAAAATGATACTTTGTTAATGATTTCCTTTTCATTCCACAATACCTGAACGATGCTATCAAAATTAAGTTTTTCTAAGGTAGGCTATGGACGTTATCTGTTATAGAATTTCAATCTATTCATATTGATTGTCAGCTCGAATACTTTTCAATAGAAGAAGAATAGAATACTAAGTTCAATAGTCGTGGCGTGATTCAAGGAGCATGCAAGTCATAATCTGTTGCTGCTATGAGAAAAGGAAAACCCATAATTTATATGTAGATTTTGAAATTACTATGAAAATTACTAATATATGGTAGTGCTGGCAGGGTAAAATCCGTTGCTACCTTTTTTCTGGTGTACTTCCTTTAATCATCTATTACAAATTATGTACTTTTTTACTTCATTTAGCAATGGACCTGTGAAATCCTTGGCAATTGGAGTCTTAAACCCCATCTATATATGAAAATTAGTAATATTTTTAAAATTGGGAGTAGAAGTTCTTGTAAATCTATTGAGAGGAAAGTGGAGGTAGACCCATCATCTATCTATGGGTGAGAATATTGATTTCTATTGTTCAATTATAATAGGCTGAAATTAAAATGGTCAAATGTTTGACTTTTCTCCATTCAATCATACACATTATCATAATTGATATATGTTTTCGAGGTTCATAGAAATCTATTGAATGTTGAAGGATACTGTAGAGAAGGGAACTTTCTTCATTAAATATGGGAGTCCAGTAGATTATAAATTAAATTGAGATGGTTATATCGATAGTTCTCTTAATTTATTATACTCTTTTTTCTAGATTTTGCTCATGGATCTATTTATTTGATTGTTTGAGGTTAATGGATCAATTCATATGAAGGATTACAATCTAATGATATTGGGTATTTAGGTGATGATTGTATATTTTTGTTATAAGAGGACACAACATAACATGTCATACTAGCACTACAACATGCATACAAGTGTCATTTAGAACTATTATCACTAAGATTTACACCCTAGCTAAGCCTAAACTCAACTAACTTATGAAACATGGTGTTAGTGTAAACAAGGTTATTATCAAACTAGTTAAAACTAGGTTTGACCTTTGAACACACTTAGCTTAAGTTTACTTAGGCTAGTTTAGTTAATTATCTCACCTCGTGTGGTGTAGACATGTGTCCTCCCTTGTGTAGATACCTTGTGCATGCACACTTACCGCTTGCTCATACACGTGTCAAGTGAGGTACAAGATTTGCATGCTTGAAGGGTTAGGTAGTGGTTGTGTCCAACCATCTCACCTCCTTCTTCTTTCCTACTTATGCAAGGATATGCTAATAAAATTAATGAGCAATCTTCATACACTAGATTGACTTAATTCATTTCATGGGTGCATGCCCACCAATCTGCCAAAACTTTTAAGCATGGCTGCAGACAATGTGCTTGTGTGAGTGCAACGGGGGAGCCAAGAATGCTGAGTAAAGTCGTAGGTCGAGGGTGTTGCTAATGGAAAAGGTGAGGTTGTAGGTTGATGCCATGTGTATGGAGGACATGCACAAACAACAGATGGAGCACGACTTTGATAGCAACCAAATATTTCGCAAGGTATGTTCAATTTAAAAAATTAGGCTAAACTACCTTTAAATGACACAAATACCATGAAATGATTTTCTAAAATCTAAGAAATAAACAACAAGCACAAATGAATGAAGGCAATCTAGTCTATTAAGAATCTTGCTCTGTCTATTTCATCTTATATATTGTGACTGGTTCTGCAGTTCCTTACGAGTCTTCATATCAGTCTCTGTCATCATCCAATTTAACACCTTCTACAAGAGTATTAGATTCACATTGGTCTATCTTTCTCCTACATCTATGGTCCCTGTTCTTGAATCCGATACAACTTTCACCTACATGTATGGTCCTTGTTCTTGAATCTTCGTCACACGACAACATTGGTTTGGGGATTGCTGAGCACTCTTGGAAGACATCATTTATCTTTTGGAGGGGAGTTTTATTTCCCATGAGGTTTTCTCCTTTTCTCCACTTTTGGGAAATTTGTACATGGGTACATAACATGGCCTAGTAGCTGGGACCCGTTATCTTTTGTTTCACTTCTCCCTAAGTTTCACTTAAGGGGGGGTGTTAGTGTAAACAAAGTTATTATCAAACTAGTTAAGACTAGGTTTGACCTTTTCACACTTAGCTTAAGTTTAATTAGGCTAGTTGAGTTAGTTGTATCACCTCGTGTAACACGTGTCCTCCTTTGTGGAAACACAGTTGGCAACAACAATGAAAGAAAACTGAGAGTGGGGTGTGAATCAGTTTTCACTGGATTAAGAAAATTAACCACAAATACAAATTTGATAAACTATAGCAACAACAAAGATAAGCAAATTGATAGAACAACACACAACATCAAGATTTTGATGTGGAAAACTCGGTTAAGGGAAAAACCACAGTGGGAACCTACCCATGATAAGATGATACTCTATAGTAGTATGTGAAAATAATTACAATGGGAAATGCACCAGCATTCAGGAACACTTCCTAGAGCTCACTACTCAAGATACAATAACTTGAAAGGCTACAACCCTAAGGGAAGTCTCACTGACTTACAACAAGATCCAGACTACAATCTAAAAAGAATGAACTGCAATGATAGCATGTACAAATGCCTGAAGATAGTTTTGGTTAAGCACATATGTCTTCCCTACACCAATGTTTGTTCAATACACCATACCGAATGATAAATTTTTTTAAGCACCAAATATACCACTCTCTAGTAATGTAGACACAAAATCAACCTATTTATACAATTCATCAACCTTGACAATAAGGTGGGCCAAACGTGCATCTCACAATTACAAAATTACATTACACAATACAAAGATCGACCACTAGACCAATATAATGATATACATGATATAACATGGACCTAAATCAAATTTCCAAACACTCATTACCATTGGAAATTATGCCAAGATCAACCACCACATGCAACACCACCAATAAAATCGCATAACATAAAGAATATCACTGTTTCAGCAAAATCACCAAAAACTTACATAACAATCAATGCAGACCATCAAAAAAAGAACATAATTAGGAAACACCAGCAAGCACATTAGAATCATCTGTAATAGCTACACCAACACCATTTATCAAATCTTCATCAATCCACATCTGAAACTCAAGAGCACTCAACCAACAGCAACTGTCACGAAGAAAGATAACTTGTGGAGCACCAAATCATGAACCATCTAAAATGAAAATACACATGGTCCCAAACACTCTCTCAAAACCACAAGTCAAGATCGGATCACACTGAAATATATTGGAGGAAATACTGAACTCTACAAAGCACTGATCAGAAAAACCAAACTGCAAATCAGATCATATGATATGATCAATTAATTTTCTTGATCACTGAAACCAATATAGAAAGATATAATGATGTTAGAAATACTCAATACACTGAACAATGATCGCAATAAAAAAATCTACAATCACTTGAGCAATAAATCACAGGAATATGTTGACATCAATGACAACAACATATCCTAGCAGCAACAATGTCCAACAATCCCCCCCTTTGGCATTGATGGCAACATATGGATGTGAAAAACAATCAATGCAAAGAAAGAAAACATCTTCAACAAACTTCCCCTAAGATTAAGCATATAAAACAGTTTTTCACATGCTTCTCTCCCCCTTTGACAACAATGTCAAATATTTTCAAAACAGAAAACCAAACTTTCCGCCTTAGATAAATAAATCATGATTCTCGCCCCTTAAACACACTGACTACTCCAGCAGAGTAGCAACACCAACTCATCAATCCAGACAAAAAGATAAATCTGTGAAGTCCATTGGATTTATGCAACTCAATGCATCTAGTTCCCATCAAGAGGGGTGGATACCCCTAACTTGTCTCTCAAATAGACAAATGCATATATAGGAAAAGGCTTAGTGAAAATATCAGCAATTTGTTCCTTTGTAGACACATACTCCGACTTTACTTCCTCTTCACTGATTTTTTCTCTCAAGAAATGATACTTGATTGATACATGTTTAGTCTTTGAATGTTGCACCAAATTCTTTGACATATTAATAGCATTTGAATTATCACAATATATGACAGTAGGCTCATCATACATAACTCTGATATCTTTCAACATTTGTTTCATTCAAACTACCTGAGTGTAGTTACTAGCAACAACAATGTACTCAGTTTTAGTAGTAGATAAGAAAACTGAATCCTATTTCTTACTAGCTCATGAATCCAATTTCTTACCCAAAAACAATGCACCATTGGAGGTACTCTTCCGATCATCAACATCACCATCCCAATTAGCATCAATGTAAGAACATAACATGAAATCATCATTCCTCGGATACCACAAATCATAATCCACAGTTCCTTTCAGATATTTGAATATCCTCTTAACAACACTGTCATAACTCTCTTTCAGATTAACTTGATATCTAGCAGCCATGCACACAACATGCATAATGTTAGGTCTAGTTTGAGTTAGGTATAGCTATCCACCAACCATTGATCTGTACAAGGTTTGATTAGCTTTTGGAGATTTATCATTTTTAGATAATTTGCAGCCAGTCACCATAGGAGTTCCAACTGGTTTAGAGTCTTCTAACCCAAACTTATTCATTAATTCCCTCACATATTTAGCTTGAGATATAAAAATACCTTTTCCAATCTATAAAATATGCAAACCTAAGAAAAATTTCATCTCTCCTATCATAGACATCTCAAATTGTTTCTTCATATCTCCGACAAACTTCATACTCAAGTTATCATCTCCTTCAAAGATACTGTTATCAACAAACACTTCAAATCAAGATGTTATCATTATCAATTTTGAAATATAGATTACTATCAACAGTACCTTTATTAAATCCTAATTTCAACAAATACTTATCCAATCTAGCATACCAGGCTCTAGGGGCTTGTTTCAATCCATAAAGAGTTTTCTTCAATTTGCATAGCATGTCTCCATCATCTGATAATGAAAATCCATTAGGTTGCTCAATGTATACTTCTTCCTCAAGATCACCATTCAAAAAGGCTGACTTGACATCCATTTGATATACCTTGAAATCCTTATAGGAAACATTGTTGGCAATTTTGTGGAATTGATTATGTGTTGCATTGATGTCAACACTAGCTGTTTTGGTTGCTTTATCAGTATCCTTCTGATCCCGGTAGGTTGTTTGGTTTTTGGTTGGATTAGATCATGGTGATTTGGTATGCTTCGATATGTTTGGCTTATGGAATTGGCTTACTCATGCTACTCTGATTCATGCTCAGTCATTTGGTTTTGATTTGGTGATCAGATGCTTTCCTGTATGCTGGCAAGCTTGGTTTGTTATTCCAGCGAGGGTTTCACCGGTAGAGCTTTATTGAAGATTTTTGATATTATGCATAAGTGGTGTTGGTGCAGCTTGTAGTGAAGTTTCGGGATGTTGATGTTGATCGTGTTCAAGACTTGGTTGATTGAGATCATTTCCTTAGCATGTATGAACCTAAATTGGGTCCCGGTTTATCTAGGTTATGGACCGGCTTAATGTAAAGTGTGGGTTGGTCCTCTTGATGTGTTTCCGAGATGTTTTATGTGTTGGATATTATTTGCTTGGTCGAAGGCCGACATGTTCTGTAATTATGTAATTGGTTTATTGTCTGGTGGCTGACCTAATTGTTTATGGACGAGGGTTTGTATATATAGATGTAAGATATCATTGTAGATCATATATGGGTTATGGGTTTATGAGATTGTCTGTGTGAATAATGTAATAATCATTCAGGAAGAGGATTTGGTCAATCATTGCAGATCGAGTTGGGTTTATGTAGGAGGATTTAGTCCTCTGGTATTGAGCTTAACCAGAACTGTACTCAAGCATAGGAAATGTTATCATTGTAGTTCATTCATTCTTCTCGATTGTTGTCTAGATTCTTATGTAGTTGGTGAGGCTCCTTTTGTGATGAGCAGTGTGCTCTAGGTTGTTGGCCTTACTACAAGTGGAGGACCCTCAATTGTAATCACATACTTACTACAGAAGTATTATCTGATTGTGGGTAGGCTTCCCACTATGGTTTTTCCCTTTATTGGGTTTTCCACGTATAAATCTTTGTGTCATGTGTATGGTATTTATTTTGTGATTATTGTTTATGCTTAATTGGTTTAACTGCTATTCTTGTATTTGGTTTAAGCATTCTAGTATTAATGTTTTCGGCTCCCATATTAAAGTTTTAATTGCTAAATATTCTGGTCCTGTGACAACTAATTCACCCCCCCTCTTAGTTGTCTTCCCGTTATATAAACTGTCTAACGATATGCAAGTAATAGTCTAATATCTCAAGTCTAGCTACCAGAACAAAATTCTCCTCATAATCAATCCCTTCCTTTTGTGAATATCCTTTGCATACCAGTCTTTCTTTATTTCTAACAACTTCATTGGCTTCATTAAATTTGTTCCTAAATACCCATTTAGTACCAATCACATTCTTATCTTTAGGTCTAGGCACAAGCTCCCATTTATTATTACTTTCAATCTAATTCAATTCTTCTTCCATAGCCCTTATCCTATTTTCATCTTTGCAAGCCTCAATAACATCTTTAGGTTCAATTTTAGAAATCAAACATACGTCTTCAACAACTAGCCTTCTTATAGTCATCACACCTTTATTTTTATCACCAATAATCTAATTTTTAGAATGAATCAATCTTACATCCCCCAAAGTCTTCTAATTATTTTGATTTTTTAGGTTCTGCACCACTCCACAAGTAGTAGCAACATTCAGGTTAGCTGTCTCTATTGGATTATTCTGCTTCAATTCTTTTGTCTGAATAGGTGTTAGAACAAAATGCTGACCATCATCATATTTGCATGCTCTGATTTATTTTCCATAGTTCTCATCAAATTTCACATTTTCATTTTCCACTATCTTTCTTAGTCTCTTATTGTGGCACCGGTAGACCTTTCTCTTTGTTGAATATCCCAAGAAAATTCTTTCATCACTTCTCACATCAAACTTTCCTATATCCTCATCTCTCTTGATATAACACTTACTTCTAAAAATTCTAAAATATCCCACACTAGGAGCATGACCAAACCATAACTCATAAGGAGTCTTACTGGTATCACCTTTTATATGTACTAAGTTGAATGTGTAAACATATGTGCTAACAACTTCTTTCCAATAGATATTTGGAACATTCCCTTCAATCAACATAGTTCTTGTAGCACCCAAGATAGTTTTGTTCTTCCTTTCAACAAATCCATTCTAATGTGGGTTCAAGGAGCAAATAATTGTCTTCTAATCCCATGCTTCTCACAGAAAGAATCAAACTCACCAGAACAAAATTCTCCTCCTCTGTTAGATCTCATAAATTTCACCTTCAGTCCCATCTCAGTCTCAACCTTTGCTTTGAATATCTTAAATTTGTCCAATGCTTATGATTTTTCCTTGAAAAAGACAACCCTCATCATTATGGAATAATCATCAATCAATAACATATCTGTCACCCTGCACACTTCTAATGTTTGTAGGTCCACATAGGTCGTGATTCACAAGATTTATAAATCCTTTAGTTGTATAATGCTTACTCTTGAAAGAAATTCTTGTTTGTTTACCCATTTGACATTCCTTACATGTCAGATTACTAAGCTTAACAATTTTAGGCAAATCTCGAACAGCTTGAGTGGAATTGATCTTAATCATTGAGTCAAAATTAACATGACACATTCTCCTATGCCATAATCAACTTTCATCTATCTGATCAGTCAAGCAACTTTTCTCACCAGCATTCAAATGAAAGATATTCCCTTCAGTCTTAGTTCCAGATGCAATCTCTATATTGAAGGCATTTAGGATCTTGCATTTTCCATTCTTGAATTGTAAATCATAACCTAATGTTAGCCATCTATCCAACACTTAAAATATTATGATTCAAACCTTCAACATACAAGACATCATTAGTGTTATGCTTACAATCAAAAGAAATAGAAACTCCACCACAAATCACATAGGCTTTGTCATCTCCAAATCTTACTATTCCACCATCATACCTCTCCATGCTCACAAATTTTCTTTTATCACCAATAATATGATGTGAACAACCACTGTCAATCACCCATTCATCTTTCTCTCCAACTTTACCAGCTAAAGCTTTCTCCTCAATAATGCAGCTTGTGGAATCAATAGGTACCGATCCATCTTCTTCGATAGTAATAAATACGACTTCATCTCCTTCTGATTCTTTATCTATAGTACCTTCATCAATAACATAATAATAGCTCTTTTGATGCTTGTACTTCTGGTTAGACTTGTAAGGTTTATCATACTTTTGATGCTTCTAATATCTATCATACTTATCATACTTATCAAATTTATCATGCCTATCATATTTAGACATTCTCTCTGGGCATCTAGAAGAAAAATGTCCTATCTTATTGCAAGAGAAACATTTCAGATGCAATTTTCCATCATACTTACCAGCTCCTTTAGGCAATCTCTGGGCAATCAATGCTTCAAGCTCTTCCAATTCTCTTTCTTTCTCTTCCATCTCTCTTCTCTCTCTTTCATATCTAGATATTATGCATTCATCGGGATCATACTTTTTCTTTTTAGACACAGATGCTCTAAATGTCTCAAACTTTCCATGTGATTTACCAAACTTAGTTCAAATGCAACAATCTTTCTAACTAGCACATCTCTTGTCATAGTAGTCACACTTTGGATCTCATCAATAGCAACTACCTTATGTTTGTAAGGAGTAATGATCTCAACACCTTAGCAATGATTTTATCTTCTTTAAGGGTTACATCTACACATCTGATACCAAGAACAAGTTCATTCACTTTAACCATAAAAGATTTTATGTTCTCATCTTCTTCCATCTTCAACATCTCATACTTCCTTTGAAACTTTGCAACTTAGCAACTTTGAATTGTTTATTTTCTTCACACAGGGTCTCAGGATTCTCCCAAATCTCATGTGCAATCTGAAGTCCCATCACATTAGTCATTTATGAATCAGTTAGGGTGCTCAACAATGCTTCCTTAGCTTTATTGTTATTTTCAACATCCTTGATCTCAGCAGCACTATCCAGTCCATTCTAAGGAACAAAAGATGCATCCTTTGTAATCTTCCAGTAATCTTCTCCAAGACATCTCAAGTGCACCTCCGTTCGATTTTTCCATAGACATAGTTAACTCCATCAAATCTTGAACTGTCTTTCTTAAAGATAACACTTGTAGTTGCCATCTGGAATCTCCTCAAGTGGTTAAGCTTCTTCTAGAGGATCTATCTCTGATACCAATTGTTGGAAATAACAATGAAGGAAAATTGAGAAGGGATGGGGAGTGAATCATTTTTCACTAGATTAACAAACATAATTACAAATACAAATATGATAAATTGCAGCAACGAAAAAGATAAGAAAATTGATAGCACAACACATGACACCGAGATTTCAACGTGCAAAACCTAGTTAAGAGAAAAACCATGGTCGTAAACTACCCATAATAAGACAATACTCTATAGTAGTATGTGAAAATAATTATAATGGGAATGTGCTAGGATTCAGGCACACTACCTAGAGCTCACTACTCATGATACAATAACCCAAAATTATACAACCCTTAGGGAAGTCTCACTGAATTACAAAAAGATTTAGACTACAATCTGGAAGGAATGAACTACAATGATAGCATCTGTAAATGCCTGACGATAGTTCTGGTTAAGAACATATGTCTACCCTACACCAATATCTGTTCAATACACCATACCAAAGGATAAAATCACTTAAGAACCATATATACCACTCTCTAATAATGCAAACACAACATCGACTCTCAAATTACATGACTATACCACCTATTTATACAATTCATTAACGTTTACAACAAGGTCGACCAAACCTTCATGTCACAATTATAAATTTACATTACAAGATACAAAGATCGACCACCAGAACAATATAATAATATACATGATATAAAATGGACCTAAATCAAATTTCCAAATACTCATCACCACCATAGATCACACTAAGATTAATCACAACACGCTACACCACCAAGAAAACCGCATAAAATGAAGAATATCATCGGTTCAACAAAATCACCAAAAAATCGCAAAACGATCAATGTAGACCATAAAAACAAATAGGAAATAATTAGGAAAAACCAAAAAGCATGTTAGAATCATTTGTAATAGCTGGACCAACACCACTTATCAAATCTTCATCGATCAACATCTAAAACTCGAGAGCACTCAACCGGAAAGAACTATCACGAAGAAAGATAACTTGTGGAGCACCAAATCACAAACCATCTAAAATAAAGATACACATGAAAATCCCAAACACTCTCCCAGAACCACAAGTCAAGATCTAATTACACTGAAATATACCAAAGGAAATACTGCTCTTCAAAGCACTGATTAGAGAAACCAAACTACAAACTAGATCATATGATATGATCAATTAAGTTTCTGGATCACTAAATCCAATACAAAAAGATATAATGATACTAGAAATAATCCATACACTGAACCATGATCCCAATAAATAAATCTGCAATCACCGAAGCAATAAATCCCAGCAATATGTTGACATCAATGAGAACAACATATCCTAGGAGCAACAATGTCCAACAGACACCTTGTGCATGCACACTTGTGACTTTCTCATACACTTTTCAAGTGAGATACAAGTGTTGCATGCTTGGAGGGTTAGTTAGTGGTTGTGTCCAACCATCTCACCTCCTTCTCCTTTCCTACTTATGCAAGGATTTATCTCAAGATTATTGAGAAATCTTAATACACTAGATTGACTTCATTAATTTGTGCTTGTTGTTTATTTCTTAGATTCTTGAAATTATTTCACATGACACTACTTTCAGGTTGTGGGTATCCCATGATGAAAGTATATCTCTAGATGAAGAGTCGGTTCCCTTTATCTACACCTCCTAAAACTACTAATTCTGATAGGGAAAAGGGAAGAAAAGATGTTTTGAAAACAAAAACCTACAACTAATCTGGAGGTGGTGCACCAATATCTAAAAATGTAAATGATTGTTGGATGCCTACAACTTGACTCAATTCAAACCCTTTTATGTTCACAGCTTAGTTTAGACTATGAAGGTCATAAACATTTCATGTGAAGGTTTTGTTTTCCCAGTCTTTGTTTGAAGGTAAGTAATATTACACATTTGCAAATAACTGAAATGCAAATGAACACAACACATAACCTAATCTAAGCATGTCATTGCTTGCTTGATATTGTGAAGATGAAAAGAAAGAATGGGATTTAAGCTTAATCACAATTAATCTTAAAAGTTACATACAATCCACAATGAAACAATGAGAAACATGAGCAGGAGTAGTGGATCTTTATTGATTTCCAAGAAGAGGTTGATTACAATGCATGAGAAATTACAGATAAAACTCAAAAGGTTTGAGTTACAAAACAAAATTTGTTGTTGTGTATACAAAGAACAAAGAAAGAAATAACTTTAAAAGAAGGTGAAGCTGCCTTTTTAATGAAAGAAGCTCCATAATTTGAATCTGAAAACTTGGCTTTCTTTGGACTCTATGCCTCAACTATATAACTTAACTAAAAGTGGTAGTCTTGAGCGAATTGAAGATGTGGGTGTGTTGGCTAAAAAGTCTCCTTTAAATTAGGTACCAGTTGATCTTGAATTTGAATTAAAAACTTGGATGGGAAAGAAAACTTGAAAACCCCACACAAATAGGGCTAGAACTGAAGTTGTGGTGTTGATTTTTCTTTCAAAATTCCCCTTGATATGTGTCTCAACCATGTGGGGTGTCAAACCAGGTGTATGACTGCCATGTGCATGTGCCATAAAATCCCTTTATTTTAGGTCTCTAGCTAATTTTTGAAAAGCTTCTTTACCCTTTCAAATCAGGTCACATTTATGATATGATATTTTAACTAGTACTCTTATCTTATTGCTCTGACTGTATTTTCCATTTCAACAAAATCAAAGATTTTGACAGTTCCATGATTTTGGGGTCCTTGTTCTTTCTGTGATTGTCTTTTCTTTGATGTTTAGAACCCTTATGGTGTTTTTTGATTAAATTCTATGTGGTAGTTATACCATTCTCATTATTCATTTTTGACTCAAAAGCCTCCTTATAATACATGCAACATCTTGCTAACTGTCACCAACCTAACACACATATCTCAGTGTTTTGATTGTGACCTATTCCTTTTCTTCATCTTGAACATTTGCACATCACCATTTTTATGCTTGTGTTGCAATGTCTTGAAGCTTAAAATCTTTATCTTTAAGGACTTTGAGGTTGTTATTACTATTTATATATACATGACTTTTATCTCATGATTCTCTATTCTCTAATAGCCTTTGTGATTTTTATTTACATTCACTATCTTTTGCATAAAAAACCTATCTAATTACCTTATCACTATCTTAAAAGATCAATTCATTCATCTACCTATTATGATATTTGACCTTGGTCTTGGCATTGTTATAGCCTTTCCCTATTAAAATGATGACCAAGGGATGCTCTTAAACTCTTTGATCTTCGATCCTATTCTTGAAGTTTATTGTTCATCATTTGTGAGTTTGATTATTTATGATGAATTTGTTCCCAGCGTTCAAACCCTTCTAAAGGTTCCCCTAACTCTGTCAAGCTACAAGACATTACCCTTTTTATCAGTCCTATTGATGTATATCCATTGTGCATCAACCTTATTGTCTTGTCACTACATTATAATGTAGTATTGATCCCTTACAATCCTCATTATCATCTTACTATTCTCAATCATGAAGAAAAATTAT
The DNA here is from genome assembly GCF_030272615.1 of Cryptomeria japonica. Taxonomy (NCBI): domain Eukaryota; kingdom Viridiplantae; phylum Streptophyta; class Pinopsida; order Cupressales; family Cupressaceae; genus Cryptomeria; species Cryptomeria japonica. The sequence goes on from NC_081415.1 coordinate 514,891,311, forward strand.
CTTTTGAGATATCTATTATCTCTATTTTGGGCTTGATGACTATACATCTAGTCACACTAGAGCAATGAAGATGATCACTATCTTTGCATCCTCTATGATTGATATGGTTTCATTAGTCTCTATTATGTCTTGTGCCTTTCTTTATTTGATTGCCTTGGTCTTAGGGCTATCCTATGGTTGTGAATTGTTGCACTAGGTTGTTCTATGGGCTAAGACCTCTTCTTTTGTATGATATTTTACCTTCTAGGAGATGTTGTTATAGACTGAGATATGAAGACTGCTAAAAGGAATTGCACATTGTCCTCACTGTCCTTTTGTAGGCATTGTTCATGCTTTGTGAATACCTAACCTAATCTTAATCTTTGACTTCGTGTTACTATGTTTTTTGTGACTGATTATAAGAATAATGGACCGTGTTCTTAGAATGCCCTCATATTATTTTATTTTCCATGACTCAATATTGGTGCAAAGGAATGCTTGTTCTTCTAATAAATGTTCACCTCATATGGGACTATTTTATTACTATCTTGATAGTGAAAGAATAACAATATAAACCTTTGTCTTTCTTTGCATAATATATTTAACAACTATCCTTCTATGAACTATTCATTACTGTCCCAAGGCTATGATTCACTGCTCAATCTGTCCTAACTCTGCAACATGCTTTGTTTGTATATGAATTGACTTGCATTTTCCTTATACCTAATTGGACTCATATTTATCTTTTATAACAAAGTAACAAGGACTTTCATAGTGTTTTGATGCCTCTGTCATTGTGACCACATGATAGCTCTGAGATCTATTTTGACTGTCTTTGTGTTGTTCCCTAGGGTATGAACCCTTGCATGGATAGTGAATCTTATGATGGCATTGTCAACCATTGTAGAGTTTCCACTATTGCACATCATTGTCTTATATTTCTCTTGATATCCATTTTCTCTATCAATTATTCTTGGCATAGACTATCTTACAAGAGCTATGATTGTCTTCTTTTGAATATGACTGGCGCTCTTTATAACTTTACCTTTGTAATGGTATCATCAAATAATGACTACTCTTTTCACTTTTGATATGGAGCTTTTGTTACTATTTTTCATGATTCATCATGAAGATCCAGTTTCTTGTGAGCATCTACCATTGCTAATCTTAGAGACTCTCTAGAGATGGTTCTCTATCAAATGTTTCAAAGCTCTACTTGAAGCTTGAAGATTCTACTACTATTTTGAATCTTATCATGTCATTACCTTTTAACAAAACACAACTTCCATTTTTCTAAAGTAGAACATGACTGAAAAGGAAAATATTTGTAAAATTAAACTACGGTAAGGGTTTTGTATTCCCTAATCCGTGAGAAATAGATTGAGTCTTCAAGAGCTTTTCTTCAATTCTCTATGTTCTAGACTATATGAATCTTCCATCTTCCTATAGACAAGGCTTCCTTCAACACACATGTAAGACTTTTATAGTGTGACCATGGAACTTTCCTATGTCGTTAACTCACAAAAAACTAACCTTTGTGTTAAATAATGGGACAAAAAAATTACTCTACATAGTAATTAAAGGAAACATTTATCATGCAACGTGGAGACTTTTACAATTATTTAAACCCTTTGAATCCCTCCATGCAAAGTGGAGTTGACTTAAACTCAAACATTGTGGAAAGCTTCTTCGAAAAGTTTTCGAACCCTTTCTAAATAAGAAATAAAAATATTTTTTATCTTTTTCTTTCTTGGACAAAATAAAACAAGGCATTTGGAGTATTTTTACATCTCATCAATTATTATTTGGCCTTTATACCCTTCACAAATTCTTTGTAAGGCATATATCGAGCATTATATGGCCATTTTTCACCTTGAAAGGGAAAAATTGGTAACAAGAACATAATTTGACATGAAGGAAAAAAAAACAAGAACAACCTTATCATTACATAAGCAACGAGATATGAGTGAATAAAAAACAACCATGAGGCAATCCACCATGATGAACCTAAAAGAGAGAAACAACACCCAACAACAATTGGCACTAATCCATGATCATGTTTTCTCCCAACACCACTTGAGGATAGGTTGAGGGAAACATAATCCTCCTTCCAATACCTAACACATACTTTCAACAATCTTTGGGACCAACCTCGATGATGGAATGACAAGGAGTCAACACTTCTCAACTAGATGTCAACTTTGCTAATTTCTAAGATAATGAGTAGGATCTGGTACATTTTCCTCAAATCTACTCAGTAATAGCCAAGACGTTTTCAAAGAAATGCCCAGCCTACATAAGAGAATTACTAACTTGGAGTCTTGAAACCTCTCAACCTAGACAATCCTCAGTGGTCAACTATTTGAAATAACTATTTCCCCAAGGATGAAAATACTCATGCCAAAGGCCCAACCTCTAACCTTTGACAATCTATCAACAATTAGGATATTAAAGTAGGCCTTCAACCTTACCCCTAATGTTGTGAGGTAATGGGAGTAGGCCTTCAGCCTTACCCCAAATGCAATGTGGGTATCAAATTTTGTAGCTTGGGGTTTCAAACTATCTCATTTCCCCAAAAGCATAACAAATAAGCTTAAACACTGTCGGCAAAATCTAGATTAACTTACGAACTTTAGAATCTTGATGAGCACTTATTGTGGATTGCATGTTAGGGTTTCAAGTTACCATATTCACAAATCTATTGATATTTGTAAAGTGAAAGCTTGATGTCCAAGGCCCATTGAAATTAATAAAAATCCCTTTAAGGCATACTTCAGAGATTAGGGCTTACTGAGAAGTCATTCCTCATAGTAAGAAGAGGCTTAATTGCTAGAGAAAAAACCTAAGAGCCAAATCCCAACAACCATTAAGAAAAATTAATGCTAGGCTAATAAACCATGGATGATTGGTGTTCGTTGATAAGCCTTACCCCTTTCACAAATTTAGAGAAGCCTTCAAAGAAAAGGCCTAACAAGAGAAGACCAAAACACTTAGAATTTTTTGCAAAATTAAAACTTTACAAGGTTTAGAGATAGGATCTCACTCATACTAAAGGGTAAGATGGCACAACACTATGATTTTTACAACTATTAACAAGAGGTTCTGAATGGTTTGAAATGACCCAACATTGTAGACACAAACATATATAGGTTAGAGAAATAGACAAAGAAATCATAACACTATTAAAGACTCAACTAATATACAATATACATTCATTTTAAGCCCAAATAAAAAATTTCTACATTCATTTTACTTTAACAACCATTAAGCATGAAAAAATATCATGATGCATTCGTGGCTGGCTCCCACACTAAATCACGTAAATTAAGTCTATACCACTATACACTTTTCATTTTCAATTATAGTTCATCTTAAGAAGGGGTCCACTAAATCATATTACATTTAAAATGGAATGAGACTCAATGGACCCCTAAATTATAAATTTTACATATGAATAAAAACTAAGTGTACGAAGAAATATCTAAAGAGAATGGGCTAATATTTGATCACGATCCTATATCCTTTAGTCCTTTAATCTCCAATGGTGGTTACTGCACCATCCATTTTTTTGAAACCAAGAAGGTCCACTCCCTTGTGCTAGGAGATGTCACAATTTCCAAGCGCGCGCACACACACAAGGCACATGGGAAGAGGGTTTCACTCATAAAAATTATGGAGTAAACATTCATAATACACTTCACACAAGAAATGCTTCAACAGTGACAAGATTAACATGGGTATCATAAAAATTATTAAAATAGGCTGATGTAGAAGGGATACCCTAAATTTATCATAATGATCTCTAGCATCAATCAAACAAATTCATCAATACCTCCTATAAGTTATGAGCCAATCAACAATCTAAGGCCACTAGTGACCATATAAAATTGAAACACCAAAACTCTTAGAAGTAGCTCAAGGATGAACACCAACCAAAACTAATCATAGGAGGCATGAAAAAATAATGTGCACATACACACACACTTTTTATGAAATACATGATGTTCTTTAAAAGGGGTGTCATTTACCAGTTTTTAGAGAATTTACATACTCATCTCACATTTTAAAACATATTTTAAAAACGGAGTAAATATTTATTCAAATCACAACAAGAAGTAAAAAGTAAAAGGCCACAAGCCCAACAAAGACACCTAATAAACTAACAAGAAGAAGTTTCAACAAGAATCTCATAAAAAGGACAATTGAATATGACTATCTTTTATAATTATCTTCTCCAAATTCTCGGAGTACTCTAAGGATAAAATATCCTAGTTGTCCACATTCCAAGTCTCTAAGTTCTCCTAAGCCCATTTATCTAGGAAATCTATCATTCTATTCCATTCCCAAGGAATGCGACAAAAAAGAAATATAATCCAAAGAGTAGCACAAATTTAGAATATTCTTAATAATGAAGGTTACATACCAATTAACCCCATCACAAATTTTCTCATTCATCTTATCCACCACAATCTACTTTAATTGGATTCACAAATAACCATCTTCCAACTAATAGACCATCCTATCTTCATTGCATTATGAATATTTAGAGCCTTCCTAAGATTTTTAAACACACACTAGATGATAAGAGGGGTGGGAGGAATCAACATGTACTAAAACTCATCCATTTGTTAATACTTAGTTGTTCATTCATTTGCTCATGAAATATTAAATTAAGATTTATAGAAATAAAGAAAAGAGTAGAGAATTCACCACACAAAGACACCAAGAATTTTTACATGTAAAACCCAATGAGGGAAAAAATACAGAGAGAATCCAATCACAATATATGTAACAAGTATTAGAATGTCTATTTTAGGCACACTACTAAGGAAGCTCACTTCCAATTGGACTTGCACGCTAATTTGCACTATCCCAGGGAAAGATATAATGAATTTCATACTAAAGATCACTTCTCCAAGGAAAGATACAATATCTCAACATTATAAAGTATTTCACAAGGTGAATTATTATAGAAGAAGCATCTAAAACGGTCACACTGACTTGACACACTTCATTAACTTTACATCAATAAGACAAAATCCCTCAAGAGGAGGAAACCATTGCATCTCCCAATGAATCTTTTGTTTGGCTTGCCAAGGTCTTCTACCTACAAAAAAACCCAAACTTCTATTAACCAAATTCAAATTACCTAGTCGTCAAATGACTAGGATCCACTATCATAGAAATATCACACTTACTGAAAAACTCTCCTAAAACATGCTAATAATGTTTCTTCACAATTGAATATCCACAATTTTCAAATCTTGAAACATCTTTTTATTCCTTTTAAATTGAAGGTTCCAAATAATGAAAGTGAGGCTAATAAACCATTAAATATGCAAAAAATATGTCTTAGCTGGAGACATACCTAGACTTTCTGAAAACTGAACTAAAAAGTGGCATGGACATAGACATGATTCCACCCTCACACAAAAGTTGATAGCTATTGAATCTCCCTAGAGTATGTAAAATGAAATAATCAATGGGAAGTACATTCTTTGCTATTATTACAAAGAAAATAGATAGAAGGGCATTGTAAGCCTCTCTTTCACAAATTATCCCAAGTGAGGCACTTATTTTGGGCCACCAACCAAAGGAAACAACTACATTTTGGCCAAGAGGACTTATTCCACACATGCTTTCTCCAAGGCACGTGAACCTAACCATGTAATTGTTTATCTAACTCTATATTATTTGAGCTAAGAGCGAACTTGACCTTTAGGTCAATACTGCAAGCAACAGTATCTCTACCCTTGAGGGAACTACAAAGTCTACAAGCTAAGATGCCTTCTGACTCCAAATGATCCTTTGTACCACCTAGAGGACACTCTAGAGAATCCTTCCAATAGGTTGCCACCAATGTACCCTTGATTTTAACTATCTTAAAATCCTCCACCTTACTCCAACTAGCTTCAGTCAAAATATTACAAAGGGACTACGAATGAGAAAAAAATTAAATAATAGGGTGATGATCATCCCAAGAATCATGCCAAAAAAGTTCTTTTAAACTCTTATTATAAATCTATAAAAGACCCTGCTTTATGAGCTTTTTCCCATTTTTTATGGTATCCCAAATCATATATCACTTTCCAACATGGCTACATAAAGGAACATTAGAGTAGTCAACTCCCCATAGGTACTTAAGAGTAAGACCTTTAGCCCAGTCTTTCCCCCAACAAGTACACCACCACCAATACAACTTGACAGTTAAAAATTAGCCAACTAGACCAATAGACCAGATCCCAAGACCTCTTGCTTGCGTCAACCTACAAACTAAATCCCACTTGAACAAGCTCCGCTTCAAAGAGAGAATATTACTAGTCCAAATAAACTAACAAGAAAGAGCATCAAACTCTTTCACAAAGCTAGAAAGGGCAACCTTCACAAAGTATGTTTTAATAACATCGACCACCAACTTCAAAAGAGACACTCTCCCAATAGATGAAATCCATTTGCAAGTCCGATGGCCAACCCTCTTGTGAAACTTATTAAGAACCTCCTAGCAATATTCTCTACATTGAAATCCAGTAGCAAGAAAAATCCCAAGATAAAGAAAAGGAATAGAATGAATTTGAAATCTAAGAATCTGAAAAATATAGCTCTCAATAAGTGAAGGGGTATTAAAGAAGAATATATGAGATTTGACCTCATTAATTTTTTTACGTAAGGCTGCCAAGTGTGTATCCAAAATTACCCTAAAATTCACTACTTCATGGATTCTTGTCATGCCCATCAAGGTTGTATCATCAAAAAATTAAAGGTGAGAATGAGGGGGAAAACTTTTGCACCAGCTCCAACCCTAAATCAAACCTTGTTTAATTTAAGACTTGATAAATCTGCAAAGCCCTTCAACCATGACAATAAACAGATAAGGAGATAGAGGATCCCCTTGTCAGAGATCCATAGAACCACTAAAAAAATAAAATGACTCACCATTAATAAGGAACAAAAGAGAGGTATAAGTAGCACAATTCATGATCCAATTAACTCAATCACCACCAAATCCAAATGCCAAAAGAAATTTCAATAAAAAAATCCATTTAACCATATCATAAGCTTTTGCCATGTCAAGTTTGATGAACATGACTTTCTCCTTAAAGGTCACCATATAACGAATAGCCTTTGCACTAATCATAATCCCATCAAGAATCTGGCCCTGCTCATTATAAATAAGACCTTTGAGACATGACTTGAGCCTTTTTGCAATCAAATTAGTCCTAACATTATAAACCACATTACAAAGAACAATGGATCTAAAATGATTAAAACTATTAGAAGAAGAAAAAAAAAATAAAAAAAAAATTATCTTTTAACATGTGCTTATTTCTTTGCAATTCATGAACCACCTCTAAAAGATCCAATATGATAGCCTCCCATAACTCATTAAAGAATTCAATAAAAAATCTATTAGAACCTAGGACTTTTCTTTTTTTATATGAAACACTACTTCCTCTAGTTTTTACATTGAGATGGGATGAATGAAGGCCTCATTCATCTCATTAGAAACCAATGAGGAAATGCAATCTAATTAGATATCACATCTTCACTAGTAGGGGGAGGGGGGAGTCCTTAGTCGACAAAGTAAATAAATCTCATCACATTTCAGAAACGTTTGAATGAGGGTATTGGACAAGAAAAATCTGGTCAGTCTAAAGAATAGTAGTCCTTTCAGCTACCACTCATAGGCATATGTGATTTGCTCTTTTTTCCAAAAATAAGAACGTTTGACTGAAAAATCGGGTCAAGGAAAAAGAAAAGTGTGCTATGATGGTCGAATTTTTTAGTATTTCTTTCAATCTCCACACATATATGTAATTTACTTCATGCTCTCTCTAAGGGCTGGCCTATCAACTGAAAAATCTAAACGAACAGAGATGGTAATAATTGAGATCAATTCGAGCAACCCTCAGAGCTGCGGTGATAGCAGCTGTGTAATTCAAGCGGGGCATGATCTCACAATCAATGAAGAGGATATATCCTATGTAAGCTCTCCTCAGATCTTCCGAGTGCGAAGGCTACCGCCATACTCCAAAGATGGTTTGTACAGTCCACATCTTGTTTCCATTGGCCCTTTTCATTATGGAAAGGAGGAGCTCCAAGGCATGGAGAAGTCAAAATCTGAGGCAGTTAGAAGGATGCAAAAGAGGATCGAGAGGAGTAATCCACACGTTTCTATTAAATCAATTGTTGAACAGCGCATCCTGTTTAAGGAGAAGAAGATAAGGAATTTCTATGGTGAATATATTCCCCTTACTTCTATAGAACTAGCATGGATGGTCACCAGGGATGCATGTTTTGTTTATGAATTTATTGTTAATTATATAAAAGTTGACAGGAATGCTCAGCATTCATATGAAACCCAATTATGTCGATTTGAGTATGTTCAATGCTTTTATAAAGAAGAAGTGAGTGCATTTAAGTGGAAGTATGATGCTGTGTTTGATGCCGATGTTCAAAATCCCATGAGAGAAAGACTAATGACTGATATACTTCTTTTTGAAAACCAAATACCGTTCTGGATTTTGAAAGATCTCCTTAAATTCCAGACGGGTTCTACTGAAGCTGCAAAACATAAGGTAGAAAATTTAATGAATATGCTGCTTTGGAGAGCGGCTAGACATGAATTTTTTATGTGGAAACCTAGAGTTTCTTACGACATGTATTGTAAGAAACATATTCTCGAAGTAGTCTACCGGTCGATGCTGGGCAGCGATTTTAACTCCTTCGCCGATGCTGAACTGCTAGAAGTGCCACCTTCGTCCCAAACTCACAGTCAGATCTGCTTTGGGGAATCCACTGATTCAATGAAAGCCATTTCTGGACGTCTGTGTAATCCTTCGTTACTCTCTTCCTCCTCAAATAAGATCCCTTCCAACACTGCCGATATGGTCTACCTGAAGCTCCCAACAGCATCGGAACTCGTGCGCGGAGGAGTGAAGATCCGGCCAGTGCTCATTAAAGATATAAAAAGGGCAGTCGAGCAAGATCCAACAAGATCGCTTGAATATTGTTCAGCCATTCGATGGATAAGGTTTGATGAGAAAACATCAACTTTGTACTTACCACAATTCAAAGTAACGCTGGAGTTATATTCTGTATTGGGTAGCATCAGTGCCATGGAAGTGGGCGTTAGAGGGTACGGTACTAAACCAATGACTCAGTTTGCGTTGCTGATGGATGAGCTGATAGACAACGAGGAGGATGTTGCAGTGCTCAGAAACGCAGATGTGGTTAACAATTTCATTGGAGGCAACCAACAACTGGCTAAACTTTTCAATTTGGGTAAAGGTATTGCCCATGTCAAGGGCTGCAAAGCAATTGATGACGTTAGAATAGGGTTGCATAAGTACACGAAAAGAAAGTATAAGAGGCTCTGGAGTGAGTTTGTTAGTGCTTATTTTTCTAAACCATGGCTGGTTGCTGGTTCCATGGCTGCCGTGCTGCTAATTGTAATGACAGTGGCACAAGATTTGTGTATGTTTGTTACTTGCAACCCCTATTCCCATTGAACTCCATCATTCTTCCCCTTCTCCACTTCTGTAGGAGAAAAATTTCTGGTCAATGATTCATTCGTCATCATAGATTACTTTGTGACCGGCGGCTAGTTTTGTGTCAAAGTAAGCTTGCTTGTTTATAAAGTGTGGTATATAAGATAATGATTCAATATTTTATTTTTTATATTATTATTTTTTATTAAAGTCAAAGAAATTGTATTGAATTTGTATTCATATTCTTATCTTCTATATAGACTAAAAAAGATTAAAAATTATTAAGGGAATCAATAGTCAAGTCAAATTTGAATAAAATTCAATCAATAATAATGAAATTCAATCAATAATGGACACATTCAAAATAGAAGTAAATGAAGTAATCTTTTAAAAAGAACAAATATTTATATAATGCTATGACAAATTTGACTTTGTATGTTGTGGAGAAAATATATATTATAAAAAATCTCATTAATAATAACAATAGAAAATTAGATAATAAAATTTACGTTATTATTTTTCTCTACATTAATTCATATAATATTTTTAAACAAATACATTTTCTAGATATCCCACAATCACTTAAGTTCAAGACAACAATCAAACAAATAATATGCCTTGTCTAACATCTACAGATTTGTAAATTTGATTCTCTATTTTTTATAAAATAATTTTGTCATCAATATATTATGACCTGAAATTCAAGCCAGCCCAACTTCATTCATAAACATGGTTCTTTTGCTTTAAACATTCATTAATAATTATTTTGTTGGTCATTTGGAGGAGTTGATTATGTGTTGCATTGATGTTTTGTCATTAATGTCAACACTAGCTATTTTGGTTGTTTACCAGTATCCTTCTGGTCCCGATAGGTTGTTTGGTTTTTGGTTGGTTAGATCATTATGATCTGATATGCTCTGGTATGTTTGGCTTACGGAATTGGCTTGTTCATGCTACTTAGATTCATGTTCAGTCAGTTGGTTTTGATCTGGTGATCGGAAGCTATCCTGAATGCTAGTTAGCTTGGTTTGTTGTTCCGGTAAGGGTTTCACCAGCAAAGTTTTATTGAAGATCTTTGACATTATGCATAAGTGGTGTTGGTGCGGCTTCTAGTGGAGATTCAGGATGCTGATGGTGATTGTGTTCTAGACTTGGTTGATTGGGATCATTGCTTTAGCATGTGTGGACTTAAATTGGGTACCGGGATGATTGGACTTCTCAATATGTTTCTAGGTTGTCTTATGGGTTGGATATTATTTGTTTTGTCTTAGGTCGACACGTTTTGTAATTATGTAATTGTTTTATTGTCTGGTGGCTGACCTTATTGTTTGTGGTCGAGGGTTTGTATATATACGATGTAAGATCTCATTGTAGAATATCATGGAATGGAATAGGAGCGAATAATGTAATAATTATTCAGGTAGAGGATTTAGTCGATCATTAGAGATCGAGTTGGGTTTATGTAAGAGGATTTAGTCCTCTGGTATTGAACTTAACCAGAACTGTACTCTAGCATAGGAGATGCTTTCATTGTAGTTCATTCTTTCCTCCAGATTGTAGTCTGGATTTTTATGTAGTCAGTGAGACTCCTTTTGTGATGACTAGTGTGCTCTAGGCTGTTGGCCTTCCTGCAAGTGCAGGCCCCTCATTTGTAATCACATACTTACTGTAAAAGTATTATCTGACTGTGGGTAGGCTTCCCACCATGGTTTTTCCCTTTACTGGGTTTTTCATGTACAAATCTTGGTGTCATGTGGATGGTATTTTTTCTCTGATTATTGCTTGTACTAAATTGGTATATCTGCTATTTCCATAATTGGTTTATGCATTCTAATATTGATCTTTTTGGCTTTGGTATTAAAGTTTTAATTGCTTAAGGTTCCGGTAATTTGGTGACAACTGATTCACCCCCTCCTCCCAGTTGTCTTCCAGTTATTTGAACTGCCTAACAATTGGTATCAGAGCTCTAGTCCTCTCTGCAGAAGCTTAACTTCTTGAGGAAGATCCTATGGCGACTAAAATTTCAAGTTCATTTGGAGCTATCTTTCAGAGAGCTATTCCTAGGATTGATGGAACAAATTATAGAGTTTGGAAGATTCAGATGGAGACTCATCTGAGATGTCTTGGTAAGGAAATTTGGGAAATCACAGAGAATGGCATTACACCTTTTAATCCGGCATATGTCAATCCTCCTTCGACAAACTTGGATAAGGAGCTTGAGAATGATTGTAGAGCAAGAGAATCCCTCTTGTGTGCACCTTCTAATCAACAAATAATGAGTTTAACTGATAAATCATCTACAAAGGCTATATGTGACAAGTTGGAGACTCTTAATGAAGGTAGCCCTACTATCAATATTGCTAAACTTGATGGTTATCAAGTGAGATATGAAAACTTGAAGATGGAAGAAGATGAAAGGATAATTGCATTCATGGAAAGGGTAAATGAGATTGTTATGGGAATTCAATGTTGTGGTGGAACTTTGAGTGAAGATAAAATAGTTTCTAAAGTTCTGAGAGCTTTACCATTGGCTTATAAGATGAAGGCTAATGCAATTAATGAATTGAGAACAATGGCTAATACTTCTATCAATAGAGATACTTTGGTTGGGAAATTATCTGCTTTTGAGCTTGAAGAATTTGGACCTTTCGGAGCTGTGAAGTTTGAACTTGCTTTTCATGCATCTACATCATCAATCGGCAAGAAAGATTGGAAAGCTTTATATGAAAAGGAATTGGATGATATGAAGAGAGAAGATGAAGAATTTGAGAAACTTGAAGCCCTATTTGCTAGAAGAGTACCTAAAGGACCGGTAGGAAGTAAGTATGAAATAAAAGCACCTTTTAAATGTTTTGCATGTAATAAGATAGGTAATTTTTCTTTTAGATGTCCTGAAAGGAATTCAAGATTTGAAGAGAGAACTAGAAGATCTTTTAAACCTAACCCTGGATATCAGAACAAGTATAAGTACAAGAAAAACAAAGATAAATCATGTTACATAGCAGATGAGGAAGGTGTGACTGATTCTGATGATGAACCGACACAAGCCTTTGCTAGTGGTTCTGGAAATGGAAAAGAATGGGTGTTCCTGGCTATCAAGGAAGATGGTCTAGTACTGAAAGAGAATGTACTTAAAGAGAAGGTAGTTGCTACTAAAATTGAAGATAAGGGTGAATGGGTAATTGACAATGGTTGTTCACATCATATGACTGGAGATAAAAGGAAGTTTCTATCTTTGCAAGAATTTGATGGCGGTTTGGTTAGATTTGGAGATGACAAAGCATGTATGATCAAAGGAAAAGGAACTATATCATTAGATGGTAAGCACAATATTGATAATGTTTATTATATTGAAGGTTTAAAACATAATCTTTTCATTGTAGGACAATTGGTGGATAAGGAATTTCAATTACAATTCAAGGATGGAAAATGCAAAATCATTAATAGATCTGGATTGGAGATTACAACCGGTACTTAGACGAAAGGTAATATATTTCATTTGAATTTTAGTGAGAAGACATGTTTAATTGCACAAATTGATAAGAGTTAGCTATGGCATAAAAGGATATTGCATGTGAATTTTGATTGCATAGTAAAGATCAGTTCAACTAAGGCAGTTAGAGATATACCTAAGATTATGAAGCCCTATAATCTAGTATGTAAAGAATGTCAAATGGGAAAATAGGTCAGAACCTCTTTTAAGAGTAGACAAGACAAATATAATGATGTTCTTGATCTTATTCATACTGATTTGTGTGGCCCTACTAGAGTTGAAATATTTCAAGGTGATATATATTTTATGCTAATCATTGATGATTATTCAAGAATGATGTGGCTTACTTTTCCAAGGGAGAAAGATGAGGATTTTGAAAAGTTTAAAATATTTTAAGCTAAAGTTGAGACTGAGACAGGATTGAAGATTAAATGTTTAAGGTCAAATCATGGTGGAGAATTCACATCTGATGAGTTTAATAACTTTTGTGAGAACCATGGGATTAGGAGACAATTTTCTGCTCCTCGAACACCTCAGCAGAATGGAGTTGTGGAACTTGGAAGAACAAAACTATCTTGGATGTTGCTAGAACAATTATGATGGAAGGTAATCTACCTCATATCTACTGGAGAGAAACAGTGAGCACAATAGTTTATACATTCAACAGAGTATATATCAAAGGATAAACCGGTAAGACACCTTATGAATTATGGTTTGGCAATACACCTATAGTTGAGTATTTTAGAATCTTTGGTAGTAAATGTTATATCAGGAGAGATGATATCATTGGAAAATTTGATCCTAGATGTGATGAAGGAATATTTATTGGTTATTCTAATGAAAGCAATGCATATAGATGTTATAACAAGAGATTGCAGAGAATTGTGGAGAGCGCTAATGTGAAGGTGGATGAATTGAATAGAAGTCAAATCGGAGTTTATGACCAAGAACTGACAGTGGAAATGATGATAATTGAACTGGTAACACCTTTTCTAGAATAGAATGTTCAACCAATTACTTCGACAGTATCAAAAAATTCGATAGTAACTGAATAACCGAAAAGAGGAACAAAGAATCTAAAGACTCCTAGGTATGTAAGGTTGAATCATTTAGAAGATCAAATCATTGGGGATAAGAACAATGGAGTGATGACAAGAAGGAGATTGGTAGCTAATGAGGTATGTTTAATTTATCAAGTTTAACCAAAATCAATAATTGAAGCATGTAAAGATGAATGTTGGATGAAAGCTATGAAAGAATAATTAGATTAGATAGAGAAGAATAACACATGGATTTTAGTTCCCTGACCTAAAAATAAGAATGTTATTGAAGCTAAATGGGTTTTTAGGAATAAATTGAATGAAGATGGACAAGTTGTAAGGAATAAAGCTAGATTGGTTTGTAAAGAATATTCTCAGAAGGAAGGAATTTATTATAGTGAAACTTTTGCACCTATAGCTAGGATTTTCTTGCCTATGCTACACATAAAAACTACAAGGTTATCAGACGGATGTCAAGTGTGCATTTTTTAATGGGGATCTTGATGGACAAGTTAATATTGAGCAACCTGATGGTTTTTCACTTTTAGATGATAAAAACATGGTTCATAGGTTAAGGAAAGCTTTATATGTATTGAAATATGCACCTAGAGCTTGGTATGCAAGGTTAGATAAATATCTTTTGAGGCTTGGTTTCACTAAAGGTAATGCTGACAGTAATCTATACTATAAAGTCATTGATGATGATATATCGATTATTGAAGTTTTTTTTGATGACATCATTTTTGGAGGTGAAGATAAGTTGTGCATGAAATTTTCTAAAAATATGGAGAATGAATTTGAAATGTCTATGATTGGGAAAATGAAATTTTTCTTAGGTTTGTAAATTACTCAAACTGATAAAGGTATTTTCATCTATCAAACTAAGTATGCTAGGGAGATGTTGAAGAAATTTGGTATGGAAGATTCTAAACTAGTAAGTACTCCTATGGTTACTAGTGAGAAATTGTCAAGGAAAGATGAGTCTACAGGGGTAAATCCTACAAGTCTATGATTGTAGGTCTTCTATAGTTGACTTAGACTAGGCCTAATATAATGAATGTTGTTTGCATTACATGAAGATATCAAAGTGATCCTAGAGAGAATCATGAGAGTGCGGTGAAAAGAATTTTTAGATACTTGCAAGGTACATATAAATATGGTTTATGGTACCCTAAGGATGATGACGTTACTTTATGTGCATATACAGACACAGATTGGGTAGGTGATGTTGATGACTAGAAAAGTACTTCTGGTGGAGATTTCTTTCTTGGAAAGAAGTTGGTTTCATGGATCAGCAACAAACAATCATGTACTTTTTTTTATCTACTGCTAAAGCTGAGTATGTTGTTGCTGCTACAAACTGTACACAATTTCTATGGATGAAGCAAATGTTGAAGGACATTAGAGTGTATTGCATTGGACCAGTAGTTATTCACTGTGATAACTCTGTTGCTATAGACATATCAAAGATTCTAGTAATTCACTCTAAGACAAAGCACATATCTATTAAGTATAAATTTTTTGAAGGAAAAGGTGGAAGAAAATGAGGTTAGACTGCTTTATGTGAACACTAAAGAAAAGATTGTGGATATTTTCACTAAACCTTTACCTAAAGAATCATTTGAGTACCTCATAGACAGGTTAGGGGTTTCTGCCCCTCTGGCAGAAAACTGATTGATGCTATTTTGCATCAGTCCAACATGCATTATCAAAGATATTATTCAATTCAGAATGATGTGGGGATGCTACTACTTAGGGGGAGTAGTTAGCCTTGTGGTTTAGTGGTTTTTATTTTTTCTTTGATAGATATGTCAGATTTCTGGCATTGATGTCAAATGGGGAGAGATATATGTGAAAAATAGAGCTTTACAGAGATATCATTCACAGAGGCATTTTGGTTTTTTGTTCAAAACTTCATTGTTATATCATCTTGGATAATTTGTTGGATGTCTTCCATTGGGGGAGACTTGTTTGGCATTTTCTTAGCACTTCGATGTTTTTCACATCTAGTGTTGCCATCAATGCCAAAGGGGGAGATTGTTGGCCATTTGGAGGAACTGATTATGTGTTGCATTGATTTTTTGTCATTGATATCAACACTAGTTGTTTTGGTTGTTTACTGATATTCATCTCGTCCCGGTAGGTTGTTTGGTTAGATCATCATGATCCGGTATGTTCCAGTATGTTTGGCTTATGAAATTGGATTATTCATGGTACTTAGATTCATGCTCATTCAGTTGGTTTTGCTCTAGTGATCAGATGCTATCATGTATGCTAGTAAGCTTGGTTTGTTGTTTCGGCGAGGGTTTCACTGACAAAGCTTTATTGAAGATCTTTGACATTATGCATAAGTGGTGTTGGTGCAGCCTCTAGTGGAGATTCATGATGCTGATGGTGATCGTGTTCGATACTTGGTTGATTGGGATCATTGCTTTAGCGTGTGTGGACCTAAATTGGGTCCCGGTTTATCTAGGTTATGGACCAACTTAATGTTACGTGCTTATTGGACTTCTTGGTGTATTTTTGGGATGTCTTATGGGCTGGATATTATTTGTTTGGTCTCAGGATGACATGTTTTGTAATTATGTAATTGTTTATTGTCTAGTGGTTGACCTTATTGTTTGTGGTCGAGGGTTTGTATATATATGATGTAATATCTCATTGTAGATTATTGTGGAATGGAATAGGAGCAAATAATGTAATAATCATTCAGGTAGAGGATTTGGTCGATCATTGGTGATTGAGCTGGGTTTATGTAAAAAGATTTATTCCTTTGGTATTGAGCTTAACTATAACTGTACTTAGGAATAGGAGATGCTATCATTGCAGTTCATTCTTTCCTCCGGATTATAGTCTGAATTTCTATGTAGTCAGTGAGACTCCTTTTGTGATGAGCAATGTGCTCTAGGCTGTTGGCCTTCTTGCAAGTGCAGGCCCCTCATTTGTAATCACATACTTACTACAGAAGTCTTATCTGATTGTGGGTAGGCTTCCCATCATGGTTTTTCCCTTTACCAGGTTTTCCACGTACAAATCTTGGTGTCATGTGGATCGTATTTATTCTCTGATTATTGATTATGCTTAATTGGTATATCTTCTATTTCAGTAATTGGTTTATGCATACCGGTATTGATCTTTTGGGTTCTGGTATTAAATTTTTAATTGCTTAAGGTTCTGGTAATCTGGTGACAACTGATTCACAACCCCCCTCTCAGTTGTCTTTTGGTTATTTGAACTATCTAACATCCTTCGCTTTCTCAAATATGGTTATGGGCTAAGCTTTCCTTGGTATAATGCTATAATGTTAATAAACTCAAGTGTAGTTTTAAGCTTCACAGTGAGAGTCTAACAGTCTAGAATAATGATTATCTTGGTTGTTACCTTTTGTGATGATTTCTTTTCATTCCACAATACATGAAAGATGCTATCAAAATTTAGTTGTTCTAAGGTAGGCTATGGAATTTTAATTTGTTGACATTGCTCGTCAACTTTTATACTTTTCAATCTGAAGCAGAATATAATACTAAGTCTAGCCTCAATGATGGAATGACAAGGAGCCAATGCTTCTTGACAACTAGACGTTGACTTTGCGAATTTCTAAGACAATGTGTAAGATTATGCATATTCTCATCAAATCTACTCATTAATACCCAAGACCTTTCCAAACACATGGAAAACCTGCATCAGAGAATTACTAACAAGAGGCCTTACTCCTATCAACCTTGTCAATATTTGGTGATCAATAGTTCAAAATAACTATTTCCCCAAGGATGGTAATACTCATGTCAAAGGACCAACCTCCAACCTCTGAAAAGCTTATATCAATAATTGAGCTATTAAAAGTATGCCTTCTGTCTTACACCCAACACTATGAGGTATCGATGGTAGGCCCTCGACCTTAACCCTAATGTAGAGAGGTAATGGGAGTAGGCCTTTGGCCTTACCCCTAATGCAACATGGGTATCAGATTTTGTATCTTGGGATTTCACACTAACTAATTTACCCTAAAACATTACAATTAACTCAAACCCTAAGGGCCAAAGCTAGATGAACTTGGCAACTATAGAACCTAGATGAGGAATTATTGTGGATCACATGTCAAGGTTTAAAGTTACCTCATTCATAAATCTATTAATTTGTGTAAAGTGAAAGCTTGATTCCCAAGGTCCACTAAAATTAAAGAAAAAAGTGATTTAAGGAACACTTCAAGGATTGGGGTTTAGTGAGAACCCATTCGTCATAGCAAGAAGAGGCTTAATTATTCGAGAAAAAAGTTGAGGGAAAAATCAAGACAACCCTTAAGAAAAATTAATGCTACTAATGAACCATGGATGATTGGTGTTCATTGATAAGCCTTACCCCTTTCACAAAGTTAGAAAAGCCTTTACAGAAAAGGCCTAACAAGAGAAGCACAAAACACTTAAATTTTTTTGAGAAATTTGAACTCTACAAGATTTAGAGATAGGGTCTCACTCTTACTAGAGGGTAAGAAGGTACAATCCTTTGTGATTTTTACAACTAGTAACAAGAGGTTTGGAATGGTTTGAAATAACCCAACACTCTAGACACAAACATGTAGAGGTGAGATGAACAAACAACAGATTCATAACACTATTAAAGAATCAACGAATATACAATTACATTCATTTTAAGCTCAAAGAAAATTTTGCTACATTCATTTTACCTTAACAAGCTTTAAGCATGAAAAAATATCACGATGCATTCATTCTTGGATCCCACACCGAATAATGTAAACTAAGTTTAGAACACTATACACTTTTCATTTTCAATTACGATCCATCTTAAGGAGAGGTCCAATAAATTATATTATATTTTAATTGCAATGAGACTCAAATGGACTGCTAAATTATAAATTTCACATATGAATAAAAACTAAGTGCATGAAGAAATATATAAAGAGCATGGCTAATAATTGATCATGATCCTATATCCTTTAGTCCTTTGATCTCCAATGGTGGTTACCATGCCATCCAATTTTTTCAAACCAAGAAGGTCCACTCCCTTGTGCTAGGAGATGCCACAAGTTACAAGCACACACAAACACAAGACATATGGGCAGAGGGTTTCACTCATACTAATAATGGAGAATACTCATAATACACTTCATACAAGAAATTAATCCATAATAACAAGATTAGTTCATGGTTATCATAAATATCATTAAGGACACTTTGGATTCTAGTGTACACCTACTTTTGCTTAAGATACAAACAAAAAAAATTCCTTTTCTAACAAAATTCTTAGTTTATCTATGGTATGATAGGAAGGAATTGCCAACACCCAATAGGCCATCTCTTTATGCCTTTGGTATGTTGATTCCAAAAATTATAGGTTGTCAAACCCTAAAACTATGTTGATATTTATGTGTGGATTGAACACTCGATTTAGCCAACAAACAATATTCAAGCAATAAAGATCAAAATCATGTTCTCTTTAGGCTCTACGTTGCCTACGAGGGTGTACTCTTTTGATGATTGAGAAGATTATAATTCCTTATGAAATTTTAAATCAAATCATCATCTACTTAAAAGTGGCATGAATGTTTGAAAGAGATTAATGTAACCCCTACTCCTACTCTTACTTCTAAAACATGAAATTGAAATTGTATATGAATGTGATCTATTTTAAGAATTTATCTTTTAGGGTTTTATGGATCAATGCCTTTCTTCCAGTGGGCAATAGAGTCAAGAAACATTTGTCTTATTACTAGCCATAACTCAATTTGTTTGGCACTTTAATGTTTATAACTTGTATAAACAAGCAAGGAGGTTTATTACCCAGACATTATTTTTAATCCAAATAAAATCTCTCAAATCACTATGACTTATTTGAATGAATTTAGTTCTACCTTATAGAAGCCAATCAAATGAATCGCACAAAAATAACAAATGTGTTTTGATAAATGAAAGTATATCCTTGATATATTGATTTAAATGATAAGAAAAACCTCAAGTTCGAGACAACCAGATAATAAATTCAAAACACAAAAGCTAAACCAATATTCATAACACCATATGCACTGCTTCCAATGCTTTGCTTCAAAAATTTTTTTTACAATACGTATCTCCTATAGTTCTCATTCTAATTCTAACTCCCTCTCTACATGGTCCTGATTTCCTTTTATTATATCAAGGGAGCGCTTCAGACCATTACAACTCCTGGAAAACTTATTCACTTAACATTCAAAACCAAAGTCATTAAATAATTAATTATTCCATTAAATAAACCTTTGATCTTTAACTCATAAATATTCTTCTTTTTGTTCTCCCATTTACATTCCCATGAAAATTCTTCATTTGTTGACAAATACATTTTATTGTAACATTAAACCTTTATCTATGTTTTTACCAATTTGAAACTTTCTGTGAAAAATACTTTACCTCTAAGTAAAACCAAGTTACTGAGTGAAATTATTAACTGTATTGCCATTTCACCCTTACCCCCTTACCAGTAAAATTATTCTCCTTCAATGAAACAAAAAATCACTTCTTTACATCGTGTCTAATATACAGGTTTGATTACCAAGTTCTTTGATTTTTCAAAATTTCTCACATGATTGAAGTATGTACAACTATATGTGTAATGTTCTCACATGATTGAAGTATGTACAACTCTCATTCATCAAACTCACGTGACCGCATGAACGTGTTGAAACAAAACTTAGCATTTTTTAATACATCTAAGTTAGGGCAAAAACTTCTAACCCTAATCCATTTCCTATAAACATCTTCATTGAAGAGACCCTAAAAATGTCTTCATGATTTACAAGAGCCTCCTCGATGAAAAAAAACCTTTCATAATTTGTTTATCACGTTTCATCGAGATCAAAGGAAAAATAAAATCATCCCTTTGATGCGTTAATTTTTCCCCTATGATTTAGGTCCCACACTAAAAAAACATATTATGAGATTTGAAGAGACCTCAAAGTCCTCTCTCCGATAGGGGAAAGGACCCAGTAGTTGAGCATGTACCAATTGTTGTGAGGGTTGTTGATACCTTTTGTTCAAAAAATTGAACAAATAAAACCAACAGTTGTTAGGAAATGTACCAATAGTTGTTAAGAAATGTACTAATATTATAAAAAGTAACCAATCAGGTGATGCCATGTCAGCTGTACAACTATTGGGGTCTCCTTTGCACGCCTATTGGTCTCACCTTTTTTGGGGGCTGTTTTGGACACCTTGGCAAAAAGCATGTTGATGTGGCATCATATTTGATGATGTAGTCCTGAAACCTTAGTTATAAGCAGGGGACTTGCCAAGTAAGCTGCTATAAAAAAATTGAAGTGATTTGAAATTTCCAAGTAGGATTTTGCGAAGCATGAAGTTAGGGTGCACAACTACTGGGTCCATTCCCCTATATGCAAGTCTCTTCGATATGATTGAAAAATCTAACTTGGCAATGTATTTTTATTCCACCACTTTTCTTTGTTTCAGGTACCAAGAAGAATGGGCTCCACACTCACAATTGCACCTTTATACTTTTTAAAACTTTGCAACCGCACATTTTGGCAAAATATTTAAATCTTTTGAGTGATTTAAATAACGTTTTTTTTACCCCCAAATGTCAATGGCCAATCTCATATTCAAATTATTTAAAATTAAAATAAAATTGAATTACCCCTTTTAATTAAACATAATTTTTCAAATCACAAAAGTGACTTAAACAATAAACTCTCCTTGAGGTTAAAATAATCAATCTAAAAACCCTACCCTATCATCTTGTGATGTGCATCGATTCCTCTGGTGGGTCTAGGTAAAAAATTTTCATTTGAAAATCATTTTTGCCATGGAATTGACTTTGAACAACATTTGTATTCTTTTGGGTGAAAAAGATGAAGTAGATTCCCATTAAAACTTGCTTTCTTCCATTTTTGTACTATGATGAAAACAAGTTGTGTAGCCTAGAAAGATGACCAAACCTCATCATGAGACCATGAGATTGAATAAGCATGTTGACTAATACTATGGGAATCATATATTATAAAATGGATTTGCTTGACATCACCCAATGAGGTACAATATTTTATGCTTACTCCAATGTTTCAAAAAATTGCACCCATCAAACTCATCTGATTCAGACCAGTTCATTGCCCCAAGAAAAATACCAAAGGTTCACCTAGGAGGTTGCCACTAGACATGTGAATTTATCAAGGTACCGTGAACAAGTTTTCCAAAGGAATTTGCATAACTTCATTTCATCTGCTCATTATTAAAGGTCAAAGTTGATCTTTGTGCAACTTTTGGAATAGAAAATGTGGAGATAAGAAATCCTTCTTCAACCCTTAAACTTGATACTTCAAAGATATGCCAAATATGATCATAAGAGACTGAAAAAGGATGTAGATTCTTACACATGAAAGGTAATTTTGCCTACCAAGTGATTTTGCATAAAAGTGAACATGCTTTAAGTAATAATCCTCCAAAGTTAGCTATTGGGGCAAACTTTTCATTTGTGCTTCCAAGTGCTGCAATTGAGTTTTTCACCACGGGCACTTCAAATTTTACTAACATGTTGGTTGGTTGGTTTTGATGGTTTTGTTGTACATTTTGTATTACTAGCTTTGTCTCTATTTTAGTTTGTGTTAGTAGTTTTTTGTTGGTCTATGTTTGTTGGGTCTGTTTTGTGCACCCTTCTCATGCACCCTTGGTGATGCTTTTCTCTAGTTATGAAATACTTTGCAATGGTATGGTCCTATCCTACCTTTTATAAATTAGAACATGGGTGTCATAAAAAAATATTAAAATAGGCTAATGTGGAAGGGAAACAATAAATTTATCATAATGTCTCAAATGGTAACCAAACAAATTCATCAATAGCTCCCATAAGAGATGAGGAAATTCATCTAATAAAAAATCCAAGGCCATCCAATGACCATATAAATTATAGCACCAAAACTCTCAAAAGTAGTGTAGCGTCCTAAAATTGCGACACTTGCAATTTTGACCGCATTTGGGTCTTCACGATGGCGACACAACACTGAACCTGAATGGAGACCCCGAAACTTGTCCATGACATCAAAAACTGCATTTCTCAGCACCCTGGCCTGATCCTCCTTGCACCCTACTGTCCCGGGAGGTGGGACCAGAGCGCCCAATGCCCTGGTCCTTCAGGACCATGGCGCCCAGCGCCCTGGTCCCTGGCCCTATTTTGGGCCCAGTCTCCTATGGGACTTCGAGTCTTTTTGTTTGCAATTTGGAAAATAACATTTCCTGGTCGGCCTAAGGTCGGGAAAATCAGTCTTTCAACCCTAATTGGCAAGTATATAAACTACATTTCCTCTCCCATTTGGAGGAGGAAGGACATATGTGTACAAGACGTGGAAAACATTCAAGCATTCAAGTATTCCTTCAAGCAATTGATCATTCTAAGTCTCCATTCAAGGCTAAGTGTTGCATTCAAGACAAGGATTCAACCATTGAAGAGGAGATCACATATTACAACATACAACATACAACAACATCTATACCTTCGCATATAAGGATACAAACATCCTTACAACAAGGTATTAGTACTTGTTTTACATTACATTTACAAGCGTTTCTCATTTCTTGGTTAATTCCAAAACTGGGGTTTGACCTAAGGGCAAACCCCTAATCCCTAACCCCCCAATCGTCTTCGCTTTTCTGTGTGTAGGTTGTAGGTACGCGGCTGAAATTGAAGATCTGGAATCCTTGTGCAGAGATGAACAGATCCCCCTTCGTTTCGCGGATTTTTCGGAGGACCGTGTGCACGCCGGGCGCCATCGTCCCGTCAACTTTTGCTCAAATTTGCAGGACAGCGCCGTCTCGACATTTTACTGCTAATTCTAGGTCCGCAGCTTCATATCATATCCGTATCTCTGTTTATAAGCGAATCTTTCTTACTTTACATGCATTCCTAGTTCAATCTTTCTATCTACATTCTTTACAAAAGAGGGTATCCTTGATGTCTTAACCCTTGAAACTCATATAGAATCCAATCTTGCATTGCGTGGGATTGGATCTTGTGGGTTTCAACCCCTCTTTTGAATGTAAAGTCTCCCCTAAGTGAAAACCATCAACCCTAGTGACTCTCCCTTCTCTCTCCTCGGAGTTGGGGAGGGGAGAACGACTAGGGTTCGATTTTTCCGCTTTACAAGTAGCTCAAGGACAAACACCAAACCTTGTCATAAGAGGCATGAAAAATAATGCACACACACACACACACTTTTTATGAAATACATGATATTTTTTAAGGGGCATCATTTACCATTTTTTAGAAAATGCAATATTCAATATCACATATTAAAACATCTTTTGAAAAGGGGGTAAAGATTTATTCAAATAATAGTAATAAGTACAAAGTAATAGGCCACTGACCCAACAAAGACACCTAATCAACTACTAAGAAGAAGTTCCAACAAGAATCCTACAAAAAGAACAATTGAATATGTCTATCCTCTATAATTAAATTTTCCAATTTATCAAAGTAATCAAAGGATAAAAGACTCCAGTTGTCTACATTCCACCTCTTTAAGTTCTATGAAGCCTAACATTTAGCTAGGCAATCAGTCACTCTATTCCACTCCCAAGGAATGTGACAAAAATAAATATAATCTAAAGAGTAGCACAAATTTATAATATTCTTAGCAATGAAGGCTACATGCCAATTAACCCCATCTCAAATTATCTAATTCAACATATCCAACACAATCTATGAAGCAGATTCACAAAAAACCTTCTTCCAACCAAGAGACCACCCTATCTTCATTGCATTATGAATAGTTAGAGCCTCCATAAGATTTTTGAACACATACTAGATCATAAGAGGGGTGGGGGGAATCAACATGTACTAAAACTCATCCATTCATTAATACTTGATTTTTCATTCATTAGCTCATGAAATACTAAATTAAGATTTACAAAAATAAAGAAAAAAGTAGAGAATTCACCACACAAAGACACCAATATTTTTTACATGGAAAACACAATGAAAGAAAAATGATTGTTGTCACCAACATTGCACCCATGACACTCAAGCTGAAATGCCAACAATCTTGTAAAACATGGGATGATTTCTAGGCCTGTGGGTTGCCTATGGTGGAAATCAAGCTCCAGAGTGAGTTGGTTCTCTTCGATGAAACTTCCTACAAACTTGACTTTCTGGGAAAAGGGATAGGAAGATTTTCTTGAATATAAACCTATCCTAAGAGGTGATGCACCAAATATCTGAGAAGCTTTATCAACTACATTGACTCACAATGCATTTCAACAAAAAAAATCTTATTCATCACATCTCAACTAAGCATGCAATACATCAATATTTCATAGAAAAGGACTAATTTTAGAGCTTACTTCAAAGAAAATAAAGTATAATTATCACAACTTCAAACTACCAATACTAGCTGAACACAATCTATAACTTGTATTACTATGTATCTTCTTGCATTAATGTTATTTAAAAAAAAAACATCAAAGGATTCTAAGAAAGAATCACAAAAACATTATCAAATCAATTACTAAACACAATACACAAAGTATTGAGAAGGAGAACTGCTTGCTATTATTGAAATATAAAGGAATTTTACAGCTAGTAATGCTTCTATGAGCTACAATCTTCATGCCTAGATGAAAAGCAAAGGGTAGTAAAAAAAAACTAGAATAATGAAGATAGAAGAGAAGACTTATAGAAAGGAAGTTTGAAATCAGTTAAAGGATCAGACTTATGATGAACTTCTTCTCCTTCTTGAAACTTGGCTTGAACTAATTGTCCCGACCTTGTAATCTTCTCCAACCTGTATGATCTTTGTTTTGGGGTCGAATTTGAGAGGAAATCATGCATTAAAGGCTTCAAAACTTATGTGAACCGAGTGTTAGGTTCTCCAAGAGTGGTCTTAAGTGATGTGTGACCCATAAGGACACCTCAACTGATGTGAAATTTTTGGAGGAGACTTCAAACTTCCGCTTTTTAAGGCCATACCTGATGCATAGATTGTAGACTCAGAATTTTACCTCTTTTCTTAAGCTTCCTCTTACATTGATGCATGATTTAGGTAATTGTGACTTCTCAATCTGAGTGCATGACATCAAAGGTCTATGTCTTCACCATATTTTACATTTACAATTAATTCCTTATATTTGATATTACATTCTTCATGATTATCAAACATGATTGGTTCCTATATTTATTCATCTTCAAAGGATAGCAACTCTAAGTCCACCTCATGATTGTACATTCTGATCTTTCTTTTCATCTTTCCACTGATTTCTTGTGAGCTTCATAGCATTGGTGCTCTGTCAAAAATGTAGTTTGGATTGTCATGACAATGTGCACATTACTATCTGTGATAGTCTTTTGGCTCTATAGGGCTTCTCAAACTTTATTGCTCTTCTTTGATGACTATAAAGTGAAAACCTTTCTTCAGTGACTTGCTTTGTGATCACACTTCATATCTCTATGACTACAACATTGTCTTCATCATGGTCGTTATTGTATCATGCTACTCTTTGTGATTGTGATTACTATCTCTCTAACATTGTTGCAACAACGTATTCTTGAAGCTTCAATGACCTTC